>NC_041381.1:468100871-468283647 GCF_002162155.2 Triticum dicoccoides
CACCCTAGGGTTTCCAACCCTAGGCGCAGGGGAGGCCCAAGGGGGGCGCACCAGCCCACCAGAGGCTGGTTCCCTTCCCACTTAAGCCCATGTGGCCCTCCGGGATAGGTGGCCCCACCCGGTGGACCCCCGGGACCCTTCCGGTGGTCCCAGTATAATACCGATGAACCCCAAAACTTTCCCGGTGGCCGAAACTGGATTTCCTATATACAATTTTTCACCTCCGGACCATTTCGGAACTCCTCGTCACGTCCGGGATCTCATCCGGGACTCCGAACAACTTTCGGGTTACCACATACCAATATCTCTACAACCCTAGCGTCACCGAACCTTAAGTGTGTAGACCCTACGGGTTCGGGAATCATGCAGACATGACCGAGACAGCTCTCCGGCCAATAACCAACAGCGGGATCTGGATACCCATGTTGGCTCCCACATGTTCCACGATGATCTCATCGAATGAACCACGATGTCGAGGATTCAAGTAATCCCGTATACAATTCCCTTTGTCAATCGGTACGTTACTTGCCCGAAATTCGATCGTCGGTATCCCAATACCTCGTTCAATCTCGTTACTGGCAAGTCACTTTACTCGTACCATAATGCATGATCCCGTGACCAAACACTTGGTCACATTGAGCTCATTATGATGATGCATTACCGAGTGGGCCCAGAGATACCTCTCCGTCATACGGAGTAACAAATCACAGTCTCGATCCGTGTCAACCCAATAGATACTTTTGGGGATACTCGTAGTATACCTTTATAGTCACCCAGTTACGTTGTGACATTTGGTACACCCAAAGCACTCCTACGGTATCTGGGAGTTACACAATCTCATGGTCTAAGGAAATGATACTTGACATTGGAAAAGCTCTAGCAAATGAACTACACGATCTTGTGCTATGATTAGGATTGGGCCTTGTCCATCACATCATTCTTCTAATGATGTGATCCCGTTATCAATGACATCCAATGTCCATAGTTAGGAAATCATGACTATCTGTTGATCAACGAGCTAGTCAACTAGAGGCTCACTAGGGACATGTTGTGGTCTATGTATTCACACATGTATTACGATTTTCGGATAACACAATTATAGCATGAATAATAGACAATTATCATGAACAAGGAAATATAATAATAATCATTTTATTATTGCCTCTAGGGCATATTTCCAACACACACACCCAAAAATGGAGCAAGTGCCTCTCAATGTGTGAGTTTAGGTATAATACCAATTAGCATTCTGCAGTTGGCAAGTCTCCTTTTGAGATTTTATATAGACATCCTCCTAGATACTTTGGCATCTCAGTTAGTGACACTGTTGTTGCTCCTGATATTCAACATTGGTTGCAAGTGGGGCGGAATGTGTTGGACTCTGTTACTCATCACTTGCATAGAGCTCAACAGAGAATGAAGGCTCATGATGATATGGTTTTCTGAAACTCCAACCTTATGTGCAGTCCTCAGTTGTGCACAGGGTCAACCATAAATTATCCTTCAAGTATTTCGGCCCTTACAAGATCATTGATAAGATAGTCGAGGTAGCCAACAAACCGCAGTTGTTTCTACCAGTAAAATTCACCCACTTTTTCATGTTTCCCAGCTCAAGAAAGTTATTCCCTCTACCACTACAGTGCATCCCATTTTGCCTTCAGAGTCTGCCCATCTGCAGGTTCTAGTGCAAGTTCTTCAGAAGCGAGTTCATCAAGTCGGCAAGAAAACAGTGGCGCAAGGGCTTATACTCTAGAGTGATTCTATCCCTGCCGAAACTACATGGGAGGACCTTGAATCTTTGCGTCAACAGTTTCCTCGAGCTGCCGCTTGGGGTCAACTGCTACTCAACAGGGGGGGATGTCAGCGACTCACTGATGAGCCACACTGAACCTGACGAGGAGGGAGGAGCACTAGCTACTGAGGTTTTCGACAACAACAAGAAGGCTACAGTACCGACACCAAGGCCCAAGTCGACCAGGCCTAGGAATTTAACCCAGTTGCTTGTAAGCCCAAACTGGGCCTGCTAATGCGGGTGTAATAGTACTTATAGCCATTGGCTACTTTCATTTCCTTTCGGTGACGGACTAGGCGGCTTCGGTCGAGGCTGTACGGAGACAGATGTGTGGGAGGTTGGGTGGATCGCGCCCGTGTAATTCAAATCCCTAGTTCAAGTTCCCAATTTCGCCGTCATTGTGAAGCTAGATCCGAGTCCCTCGCAATGTAGGTCTCAACTGCCAGATTTGTTGTTAAGACGAGAAAATCATTGATCAGTGCTATGTGTTACACACATGCCTCAATCCTGATGTTTTTTTCTTTTTGTCTGTGATTTTCGGCAAAGGTGATTGCTATGTGATAACACCTAGCTTTTTTTCGAAATAGCTTTCAAATTTACTTCGATCATACACTGCGCTTCTCAAATCACAAGTAGTAACGCAACGCCGTCGAGCGCCCGTGCCGGACGGTTGTCGGTTGTAAATCACGGTAATTAAGCTCATTCGGCATTGCGTATGACCGTTCGCCGGCGCGCTGTTTTTTCACGGCTGGCGGAAGAGGCGGAAGTGGCCGTGGTGGTCGCCGTCGACGACGTGGTGACCGTCGTGGTGATGATCGTCGTCCAGGTGGCCACGGCGGTCGGGCTGGATCCAGCGGCCGTCGGGTGCGCGGACCATGCCCTTGTTCTCGTCCTGGCGCCAGTAGGGCGGCACGCAGTGGTGGTCCTTGAGGAAGTCGGACGCCTTGTTCACCAGCGCCGGGTCGCGCCCGCTCGCCAGCACGAACCGCTCCCCGCTGCCATGGTACCTACATAAAACCATTCATCGGTCGAATCATACAGGAGTACAAAATTTACGTAGCAGTTGATGATTTAATTATTTTTCATCATTAAAAACGAAGCAGTGGGCACGAAGGCCCATGCAGTACACGAGCGAATCGATCTTATATAATATTGTGATGTTGTATTGTACTGGCGAGTAGTTACACCAACTGCGTCTGATCGACAGTAGCATGATGCTTACTCCGACTGTCTCACCTCTCGCTTGGCTGTCTTGCCCATGACAGCATGTGGCCCATGAGTATTTCAATGGACCTGATGCATAGTTAAGTCTCGGCATTACGCACAGGTCCTATTGACAAACTCTAAGCATCTATCACACGACCTGGCATCCCTTTAGAAAATGCACATAGAATTTGTCGTATC
The DNA here is from genome assembly GCF_002162155.2 of Triticum dicoccoides. Lineage (NCBI taxonomy): Eukaryota > Viridiplantae > Streptophyta > Magnoliopsida > Poales > Poaceae > Triticum > Triticum dicoccoides. The sequence continues at coordinate 468,104,068 of NC_041381.1, forward strand.
GTGCTAGCATGACAAGTTGGTCGTAGACTCGCAGTACGCCAGACGTGATTAGTTTGGACGTACCGCCAGCTAATACTGATAAAACTATACTACTGCAAACACCAGTACGGCAAAACGGGCAAACACCGTGACGTCCGTAAACACCTCACGTCAGCCAGGGCATCACGGTGACCGGGATGGAGCGGTGGAGCGCACATCTGCTGCATGCGTGACATGATCAGACGGTGCGGGCTGTCAAAATACGACGTACGCGCGAACGTTCCAGCCACATATTTTCCCACTAGGAAACGTTAGGGCTCCTTTGAAACATGTTAAACCAAATTATTGGTGCAAGTCAAGTAGTGTATGTCCTTGGCGTCTCCGTGGAGATCAATCAGCCAACTAATCAAGATCATATGATTGTGATCGCCCATGTAGCGCACGGCGTGGATGATCTATTCTCATCTGCGTCTGTCCCACACAGGTGGCTGGAATAATATCGTCTGTCCCGATCCTAACAAGGACCTTGACAAAAAAAAAAGTGCACATGTGTAATGTTATTTTGATGGGAGAAGTTTTTTTTTGGATTTGTTCGACCGATTTGGTTGGCAGCCTAAAAAAAATGAGACCAACCCAAGGGCTAACCCTCGTTGGCATTTTTTTATAAAAGAAACTCCGTGAGCACCGCGCATCCTAGCCGGGACTTGAACTCGGGTGGGCTGGCAGCTACCTCGATCAGCTGCCTAGCTAGCGAGTCGACGCCCCATCCTCGCAGCCTACTAGTAGGATTTGTGATGCATGGGGCTCATTTCCTTGCGATCCTTTTTATTTGGAATATTTATTTTTATGCCCATGTTTCTTAGTTTTGCCCTCGTTAGCCTGAAATAGGAAAAAAAACCAAACCAAAACCGCAATAACTCAAGGAGCGAAGCTCCAAATAAGATGAAACCGATGTTGTTGGAAATATAGCGACAAGCACCATCCAACAATACATCGAGTTTTAGACCTAACTCAACAAAGAACTGAGCTGAGTTTTTGAAAATAGAAAGCCCTTTTTATTTTGCCTTTGGGGTGGCCGTGTGTGATAAATTTTTGGTTGAACTTTATTGTAGCAGGATGATGAAATGTGTGCGTCACTCAACGGAGAGACTGAGGGATATTCCCCTTTTGAAAAAAAATGTATTAGTAGAACTACTCATACTAGCTTGATCCAGATTACTTTCCTTAAAACCCTTTCCTTTTTATAACTGCTTCCCCCCTACTCTGATCTACTAGTATCAACTTTGTTTTGATGGTAGGAAAAACCGTCACACAAGTGAAATCTAACTTTTAACGATTTCCCCCAGAATTTCTCGCTTTGATTTTTTCCCTCGTCCTCTGATGTACGCTCTCATCATCTCTGGACCTCTGGAGAAGGATCCCTGGGATCATTGCGCCCATGAAGGTTTGCCCCCTCGTGGTAATAATTAGCAGCAACGATAGTCTTCTTTTATTTTACCGTTACAACACTTGATCAACCCGGGCTTTACCCCATTTCCATTGCTTGCATTTGCATAACAGAAATACAACGTTCAGATATCAATAGATAGCGGCATGCATCACCATGCCAGATGCATGGCCCATGGCTACCAGCAGATCAGCAGGAGTATTTCAGTGAACCTAACACATTATTTAATCTCGGCATTACGCACCGGGCCTCTTGATAAACTCCACGCATCTATCACACGACCCGACACCCCTTTAGAAAATGCAGATAGCTCTTGTCGTGTTGTGTTTAGATTAACTGAGTACATGTCACATGGGTTGTACGTAGAAAGGCGTGATGGGTTTGGACTTTGGACGTACTGCCGGCGTACTTACAACGACAAGTACTGTGGTATACAAATATACAAGACGTACTGCCAACCAAATTATTGGTGCAAGTCAAGGCGCTGGCCTCTCTGATGATGCTCATCTTATGAGAGATTTGGACCGAACGCAATGCTAGAGCCTTCCGTAACACGGCGGTCCCTTTGATGGTTCTCATTTTCAAGATTAAAAACGAGGTGTCTCTTTGGGCTTTGGCCGATGCGAAGCAGTTGGGAATTGTAATGCCGCGAGAGTAGTTTTTTTTTTATTATCGCTGTTTTGCGGTTTTGTTCTAAAACTTCTTCCTTATTCAATGAAATGATAAATCTTTTTAGTTTGACCCATCAAACTGGGGCCAAGTGATCTGCCCTTCCGTTGCATGAAGCCTCCTCATTATCAACACCAAGTAATGCTATAGGTACGGCCTATTGATCAGGTACTTGAAAAAAAAAATCAACGTCAATCTTTTGGACCGTTAGGCCATATACAATGGGAGATGCTTAGGGAGGTGCTTAGAAAAATAAATCAAGTTTTTCTGAAGCACCGGTACCTATTTTTACAGGAGAGACGCTTAGTTAAGCGTCTATCCTATACAAATAAGCACCGGTGCTTAAGAAAAGCCTGATTTATTTCTCTAAGAGCAACTCTAGCAGATCCCGCAAAAACTTGACCCGCAAAACGCGTTTGCGGTTTCACGAAGATCGCGTTTGTGGGTCGAAAATTAGCGCGGCCGAACAGAAACCGTATCTAAAACTGCATAATTTGAAAAAACACTTTCGCGGGAGAAATTGCACCTTGTTGACGCGACCGCCTGCCGTCACTCGAGGTCTTCGAGCTCCTCGGCGTGCCGCCGGCGCTCCGCATCCTCGCGCACGCTCCGCTCGGCGATGGCGGCTGCAACAGCGTCGACATCGGCGACGTAGTCTTCCGGCCCGACGACTCCGCGGCGGCCGAGCGGAGCGGGCTCCTCGGGCTCCTCCTTGACGGGGACGAAGTCGAACTCGTCCGGCTCCTCCGGCTCCTCCTCGTCTTCCGACCACTCCCTCTTCACGGGGAGAAGGCCAGTGCCGGAGGAGGAGGAGCTCCCGGCGTACGAAGATCTCGCGGAGGAGAAGGACGCGCGCTGGCGGTCGTACTCCTCCGTCTCGCTCCGCCGGAAGCTCGCCGGCGGCGACATGCCGCGGTTGGTCCACTTTCGGGCCCCGCGCTTCCTCGCGCCGTCCGGCCGGACGCGCCGCTCGCGCTCCGGGTCGCTTCCGCCGCCGGATCTGCTACCGGAGCCGCGTCCGGAGCTTCACATACGGCCCCACATGGCAGCTGGAGGCGGGGAGGTGGTCGCCGGCGACGAGAAATGTTGAGAAAGGGGTGGGGAATCGCATGGCTCGGCGGCGTCGAGGGATAGGGTTTTGACCCGCAAACGAGCCGCAGAACCGTAGATATAGCAGTCGGGGCGTGCGGTTTGCGGGCACGGCAAAAAAATTTGCGGGCCGGGCGAGTATGCAGGCTTTGTTCTGGCCGAAAAATTGGGCCGAACCCGCATACTCGCCGGAATTTTGCGGGTCTGCGTGTTTTGCGGGGTCTGCTAGAGTTGCTCTAAGCACATCCCCTAAGCACCTTGCATTGTATAAGGTCTTAGATCACCATCAATGGCCATGATCCCACATGCGTTCTTCTTCTTGTTCTTACTCCTCCCTTTCGCCTTCCTATATACTCCCTCTGTATGTGACATAGTTATATCACATCTAAACTGATGTCCACTCTATTTGTGGTTATTTTTTGTCCTAGTTTTTTTTGTTTCTTGTTGCTGCATTATATATCGGCAATGATAAATTCCGAACGTTCGGATTTTAAGCATGGCAACCTGAATGTTTTTTATGGCAACTTTAGTTCACGTGAGGTTGGCAAACATTTGCAATTTTCTGACAAAAAAATAAACTTTGGACAAAGTTGCCATGTCTTAACAACTAAAGTTGCCACCTCGCGTCAAGTAAAGTTATCATGTAAAAACATTTGAGATGAAATGCTTAAAATCCGAACGTTTGGATTTTATCGGGGTCTTTATATATTTGTGGGAGCTTAGATGTGACATCCTTAAAAAACATCTAGATGTAAAACTGAAGAAATAAAGTATGTAACCAACGCCCGTACTACCGCATGCTTCGGCCGTCCCTCCCACCCATCCCTACCGCTGGTAGCATCGTCCTAGTCTTCGGTGAGGTCCTGGCTCAACCTCGCTGGGATCAACGCTCCCCGCTGTTGCTCGTCAGGACAACTCCACCGCGCGACCCCATCTTATCCGGGTGCGTCCGTTTGGGGTAAAACAGACGAATAGCGCGGCCCAACGCGCGGCCTCAAACGGAAAAATGTCCGGGATCCGTCCGTTTTCGGTCCATCCCCGGCCGAAAGTTGCGCTCGATTTGGGGTAAAACGGACGCGCGCGGACGGCCGCGACGCACGCCCTTGTCCTCCTGTGGCCCGCCTGTCAGGGACAGTAGCAGTCCCTCCCTCCCAACGCTTCGACACTCTCTCTCTCCCGCCCCATCCCGCCGCTGGCGCCGCCGCTATTCTCCGGCCGCCTCCTCACCGCACAGGCCCCGGCCGTCCATACCAAACCACGTGGACGCCACCATGCTCGCCCGTAGTTTTGGCCATCGATCGGAGGAGGTTTGGCCGTCGCCGTCTTTGCCAGTGGCAGAGGAGACACGACCGTCGACGACGTACCACGGCGGCCGCGGCAGCTTCCGACGGCTCCAGAGTGGCCAGTAGCCGGCCGACAACCACCCCTGCTGCGTCGAGGTGATCATCGCGGCCTCTTCGCCACCACGACCGCAAGGTGTTCGACATTTTGCCCACAAAGGTATGGACAGTGGAGACGAGTTCTTCTTCCACCACTTCCTTTGTTCATCGGACGATTCGTCGTCGGATGATGAAGATCTTGTGATGGTTGCACTGGTCGTTCACGACCACATTCAACGGCAGCTTCCTCGGTACAGGGGGTCAATCCCTGGCCGTGCTCCCAACCTGAACCACAACAAGGAGAGAGGCCACGCCCTGCTCTATGCCGATTACTTTTCCAACAAACCACTCTTCAAGCCGGATACATTCCGACGTCGTTCTTGAATGGGAAGGCATGTGTTCAATCGTATCCGAGAGAGAGGGGTTGCTCATGACCCATACTTCGAGTGCAAGACGGATGCCCTTGGCAAGCTTGGGTTCTCCTCTTACCAGAAATGCACCGCGGCCGTCCGCATGCTTGCCTATGGAATTCTAGGTGATCTGGTGGATGAGTACGTGCGTATGAGCGAGACAACATGTCTGATGTCAATGTACAAGTTCTGTCAGGCTGTGATCGAGGTGTTTGGCCCAGAGTACTTGAGGCAGCCAACTGCCGCTGATACAGAGAGATTGTTGGCGACCAACGCAGCTAGAGGCTTTCCAGGCATGCTTGGCAGCATAGATTATATGCACTGGTAGTGGAAGAACTGTCCATTTGCTTGGCAGGGCCAGTACAAGGGGTATGTAGGCGAGTGCACTGTCATATTAGAAGCGGTGGCATCGCAGGATCTCTGGATATGACATTCTTTCTTCGGCATGGCAGGTTCTCACAATGATATCAACGTGCTGCAAACGTTCTCTAGTCTTTGCGAGGCTTGCAGAAGGCCGCTCCCCACCTGTCAACTTTGAGATCAACGACCACCAGTACAACAAAGGATACTATCTAGCTGATGGTATATATCCTCAGTGGTCAACTTTTGTGAAGACAATCTCGAAGCCCCAAGGTGAGAAGAGAAAGAGATTTGCCCAAATGCAAGAGAGTGCTAGAAAAGATGTGGAACGTGCTTTTGGTGTGTTTCAATCCTGATGGGGCATCGTTCGATACCCTGCACTGTCATGGGATGAAAGGAAGCTTTGGGAGGTGATGAATGCTTGTGTGATGATGCACAACATGATCGTCGAGGACAAGCGTGATGACAGTATCTTCGACCAAGGATTTGATTTTCAAGGTGACAATGTTGAGCCCCTGCACCAACAACCGGCCACGTTTGATGAGTTCTGCCAGTTTCATCGTGAGCTGCGTGATTGGCACACTCATAAGGCTCTTCAAAATGACTTGGTTGAGCACGTGTGGGAGCATATTGGCAACCGATAGATGTATTGATTCATTTAATGTTCACTCAAGGCAATTTCGATTTGGTTGTAAAACTATCTTTATTAGAGAGACAACTTCGATTGGGTTGTAAAACTATTTTAATTTTCAAACAATTAATATTTAAACGTGTACACTTGTTTTCATATGAAAATATGGGTATTTTTAGGCCCTGGCGGATGAGATTGGGCAAACGGATGCAGCCGCGCGCTGGGCGCACGGCTACCGCATCTCAGGACAGGCCCCGACACGACCCCATTGTCCTATCCAAACGGAAAAAATCCGGACAAAACGGACGTCCGTTTGAGGTCATGCGGTGGAGTTGGCCTCACGTCACGTCCATCTTCGGTCTCGGCGGAACAGAGTGTTGTGTGCGAAAATTCCAGGCACATGGTGTTTAGTATAGTACAAAACGAATACTACAACTACTCCTATATGATATGACATACATGCCATATAAACGAGGGTACAGCTACAACTACCCCGGGTTAAAAGCTGATCATCAGAGACGTCTATTTAAAATCTCTAAAATATGTCTATATACTCCTACATCCGTATGTGTTAGTCCATTTAAAATCTTGAAAAAGACAGATATTTAAAAACGGAGCGAGTATATGACATGACATGCATTAGGCTCCCATGCATGCCATATAAACGAGGGTACAGCTACAACCACCCCGGGTTAAAAGCGAATCAAGAGACGTCTTCACACCGGCATATTGGACTCGGGACAGCGAGAGTGCGAGGCAAGAAACTGACACTGGCCTTGTAATAATAATCTTAAATACACTTACTCAGTGGTCACGTACGTGATTCCTAGACCACATCATTCCACACAAGTCGCCATGGGTAGGTGCGGAGGGCCAGAGGTGACAGCGACCGAGAGGTGATTAATTTCGGCAAATGAGATGGCGGCGAAATGTATACGGTACGGAGGTGATGGATGCGGACGTGCAACTTACCCGTCGAGGAGGTGCAGGTGCGCCTCCAGGTTGTGGGAGCAGCCGGGGTCGAGCGTGTCCTTGAGGAACGGCGAGCGCTTGTGGTCGAGGGCGAGCTCCACGCCGACGTGGCTGTAGCACCACGGCATCCGCAGCCCCTCCGCCACCCGCCGCACCATCTCCGGCACCCCCTCGTTCAGGAAGATCCCCGGCATCCGCGGCACGTTGTCGTGCACGTTCGTCACCCGCAGCGCCTTCACCCCGAGCTCCCCCTCGAACCGCTCCCTGAACCGCCCGTTCCCCACCCGCGGCCCCGAGAAGGAGTACACGCACACCGCCGCCCTCTGCATCCCATCGTACGTCTCGGTTAGTTGAGCATGATTCATGAGCACGTACGTGTGCATGGAATGGAGGATGAATCATCAGGAGAGTTTGGTTCTGCCCGTACCTTGCCGTTGGAGAGGTTGGCGGCGGACTCGGCGATGTCATAGGCGCTGAGGATGGCGAGCGAGCTGCCGAGGCTGTGGCCGGTGACGGTGATGCTCACGTCCTCGCCGAGGGCGGTGTAGTGGGCAACGAGCTTGCGGACCTCCACCAGGACCTGCTCCCGAGCGGAGTACTTGCAGAAGCGGCAGGAGGGGTCCTTGTCGGTGTAGAGGTCCACGAAGCCGGACTCCACCTTCACCTCGGGGTCCGGGCACGGGATGCCCTCGTCGGCGACGGGCCGGAGGTAGTCCATGAGGTCCGACACCCACTCGAGCCGCGTGATGGTGCCGCGCCACGCGATGGCGATGTCGCGCCGGCCCAGCCGCGCGGATTCCTCGTCGGTGGACACGGCCACGTAGCCGATCCAGTTCGCGCGCTGGCTCCAGAGCTTGGCGTCGGCGCGGGACTTCCCGGAGAAGAAGTTGGGGAAGCGGAAGTTGGACGTGGCGTACAGGTAGCGGGTGACGGCGTAGCCCCGCGCCGCGTCGGGCATGCCCAGCCGCTCGAAGAAGGCGCGCCGCGGGTACTTACAGCTGCCGCAGTAGCGGGAGGCCAGGTCGTAGTCGAAGGCGTCGTAGCAGGCCTGCGCGAGCTCGCCGTAGCGGATGAGCTCGGAGCGGAGCAGCGGGTCCATCGGGTCAAGAAGCCCCGCCCAGTCGTCGCTGCCGTGGATCTCCCGCCACCGTGCGGGCAGCTCGTCCTGGTGCTTCTGTGCTCCGCGGCGCCGGCCGGACGAAGCATCGTCGGGAAGGTACAGGTCGTCCTCTTCCTCGTCTTGGGTGAGGTTCTGCTCTAGCTGGCCGACGAGGGAGGCGAGCGCGTCGTCCCTGGTGGCCGCGGAGGGGAGCTGCAGTCTTTTGGCGGTGGTGAGTGGTGTGCGCGGGGCTGGAGCGCGTCGGAGGGAGATTTGTGTGTGGGTGGTGGCGGCGGCGGTGCGGCGGTGCGGGAGGGAGGAGAGCTGCGGGGAGAGGTCACGGCAGGAAAGTGGCGCCATTGGGGAAGGCGATGGCATGGTCGTATGGAATGGAGACACGCGGGCAGAACACCTTTATGCCCCTCGGGAGAGGTATACGTCTATCGGCCACCGAGCTCTGACATTGCGCTGGAAAGAACTACTCTTGTTGACCATAGGAAGAAGACAAAGGATGAGAAATCAATTTGTCTAATTCATATCTAGATGTTTTTTAAAGATATCACATTTAAGCTTTTGATACTTTTTAGATGAAAGACATAAAGCCCGACTTCAAATTAATAAAGCCATCGTTGCAAGATCTTTGCCTGGCTCATGGTCCAGTATCGCTTATGGACATCCGACAGACGCGCTCGGCATGGGCTCCAGGATGAGCCATCCGTCTGTTTCACCTGCTTACAGGACCAGGACAATGTGGATCATATTCTGGTGAGATGCGTCTACGCGTGGGAGGTTTGGCATCGTTGCTTTGATAAACTCCACATGGACATTGCTCTGCCAACCCAGAGCTGCACTTTTACCGACTGGTAGTCACATCAAAGGACGAGGTTCTCAGGTAAAATCCGCCGCGGTTTTGACTCCTTCGCGATTGGCACGGCTTGGGCGCTGTGGAAACAGAGGAACGCGCGGGTGTTTAATAGAGTGCTTGACCAAAGGACGCCCGAGCAACTGGCGACACTGGTTCTTTCTGAGATCAAGGAGTGGTCGCTTGCTGGATTTGGTGTAGGAGGCTTAGATCCATTTGTGAGAGAGTGAGTTTGTATCTTTTGGTGTCGGTGTTGTCAAGCAGGATGTTCGCATCTTGCTAGACTGCTTGTAACTATTCTCTGTCTTCTATAAAAATATAGTACGCCAATTTGGCGTACTCTGAAATTTTTTTAATAAAGCCATCAACCGGCTAAGATACATGATGTTGATTATTTTGGAACGGAGGAAGTACAAGGCAAAGCTTTGAGAAAAACTGAAAGATTACAAGTGAGATCACACTTCCACATGCCAAAGTGCAAACTTACCAGTACAAAGCAAACAAGACCAAGCCGCCGGAGGTACTTCACAGACCAGAACAACAAATACAGAGACATCCACGGGGCACCGAGCAAGCAGTGTAGAGGAGGATCGTGCCTGCAGGGAGGAAAACATTGGATGTGCCACAACCCGGACGTGCAAATGCTAGAGAGGAGAACTAATCTCCTCTACATCCAAGCCGTGCCACAACACGGGGATGCCGTAAACTGGCCAGCGGAGCACGAGCGCGACAGGGCAGCAACCACTGAAGGATAGCAGGGCACAACACCTCATCTCCACCACCGCTGGAAACCCGAGCAAGCACTGCACCGTAGCCGCCACCAACCAAGAACTGCAGGCACCCAACCCAACCCCTACCCCTAGCCGACGCCTCCAAGGAGGATCACGATGATGGAGCGCCGTCGACGGCCAGCCAAAGCCTAGATTTTCACCTGGGGAAAAACATGGGAGGGGGAGGTGGAGGGAGGGAAACTCAACGCGCCCTCAAGAGGGGATTCGGAGCCGATGCACCGCTGACGTCGAGGTCGATGCGGAATCGACTAGGGGATTCCCCCGTTCCAAGCTCCCTCCACCGCACCTCAGGGGCCAGATCTTGCAGCACGGACGCGCTGAATCCAGATCGGTGAGGGGATGCAGAGCAGACGGAATGGGCCGAAGATCCGATCTGGTGGAGCCACCGGAGCAGCCCGCAGCAACGAGGCACCTCCGCCGTCCAACCGCCGCCTGCACGGCCGAAGGGACGGCCAGCACCCACAGTGCCCTCCACCGGAGAGAGCGGCGCCGCCCACCAGATCCAGGGTCGCCGCCCCGGCAACCAGAGCTCCCTGCGCGGATGCAGGGCAGCGGGGCCTCGCCACCACTTTCACTGGGGCTGCACGGCGGCCGGCGGCGCCCTTAGGTGGCGGCGGGGAAAGGGGAGGTGAACGAGAGAGGGGGCTCAGGAGGCTAGGGTTTGGTCGCCCACTCGTGGCGACGCGAGTGAGAGAGTCCTGGATTAGGGGGTCCTCGGACAGCCGGACTATGTACTTGTGCTGGACTGTTGGACTATGAAGATACAAGATTGAAGACTTCGTCCCGTGTCCGGGTGGGACTCTCCTTTGCGTGGAAGGCAAGTTTGGATATTCGGATAATAGATTTCCTTCTCTGTAACCGACTCTGTGTAACCCTAGCCCCCTCCGGTGTCTATATAAACCGGAGGGTTTAGTCCGTAGGACAACAACAATCATAATCATAGGCTAGCTTCTAGGGTTTAGCCTCTACGATCTCGTGATAGATCAACTCTTGTAATACTCATATCATCAAGATCAATCAAGTAGGAAGTGTTGGGGAACGTTGCAGAAAATAAAAAAATTCTACGCTTTCACCAAGATCCATCTATGAGTTCATCTAAGCAACGAGAGAAAGGAGTGCATCTACATACCCTTGTAGATCGCGAGCGGAAGCGTTCAAGAGAACGGGGTTGAAGGAGTCGTACTTGTCATGATCCAAATCACCGATGATCCTAGTGCTGAACGGACAGCACCTTCGCGTTCAACACACGTACGGTTGAGGAAGACGTCTCCTCCTTCTTGATCCAGCAAGGGGGAAGAAGAGGTTGACGGAGATCCAGCAGCACGACGGCGTGGTGGTGGATGCAGCAGCAATCTCGGCAGAGCTTCGCCGAGCTTCTACGAGAGGGAGAGGTGTAGCAATGGGAGAGGGAGGCGCCAAGAGCATGGGTTGTGGCTGCCCTCCCTCCCCCCTCTTTATATAGTCCCCCTAGCGGGGGGCGCCGGCCCTAGGAGATGCCATCTCCAAGGGGGCAGTGGCCAAGGGGGTGGCTTGCCCCCCAAGGCAAGTGGAGGCGCCCCCCACCCTAGGGTTTCCAACCCTAGGCGCAGGAGGGCCCAAGGGGGGCGCACCAGCCCACCAGGGGCTGGTTCCCCTCCCCACTACAGCCCATGGGGCCCTCCGGGATAGGTGGCCCCATCCGGTGGACCCCCGGGACCCTTCCGGTGGTCCCGATACAATACAGGTGACCCCCGAAACTTTCCCGATGGCCGAATCTGCACTTCCTATATATAATTCTTCACCTCCGGACCATTCTGGAACTCCTCGTGACGTCCGGGATCTCATCCGGGACTCCGAACAACTTTAGGGTTACTGCATACTAATATCTCTACAACCCTAGCGTCACTGAACCTTAAGTGTGTAGACCCTACGGGTTCGGGAGACATGCAGACATGACCGAGACGCCTCTCCGGTCAATAACCAACAGCGGGATCTGGATACCCATGTTGGCTCCCACATACTCCTTGATGATCTCATTGGATGAACCATGATGTCGAGGATTCAATCAACCCCGTATACAATTCCCTTTGTCAATCGATACGTTACTTGCCCGAGACTTGATCGTCGGTATCCCAATACCTCGTTTAATCTCGTTACCGGCAAGTCACTTTACTCATACCGTAATGCATGATCCCGTGACCAGACACTTGGTCACATTGAGCTCATTATGATGATGCATTACCGAGTGGGCCCAGAGATACCTCTCCGTCATACGGAGTGACAAATCCCAGTCTCGATTCGTGCCAACCCAACAGACACTTTCGGAGATACCCGTAGTGCACCTTTATAGTCACCCAATTACATTGTGACGTTTGGCACACCCAAAGCACTCCTACGGTATCCGGGAGTTGCACAATCTCATGGTCTAAGGAAATGATACTTGACATTTGGAAAAGCTCTAGCTAAACGAACTACACGATCTTTGAGCTATGCTTAGGATTGGGTCTTGTCCATCACATCATTCTCCTAATGATGTGATCCCGTTATCAATGACATCCAATGCCCATAGTCGGGAAACCATGACTATCTGTTGATCAACGAGCTAGTCAAATAGAGGCTTACTAGGGAGATGTTGTGGTCTAAGTATTCACATGTGTATTACGATTTCCGGATAACACAGTTATAGCATGAATAACAGACAATTATCATGAACAAAGAAATATAATAATAACCATTTTATTATTGCCTCTAGGGTATATTTCCAATAGGAAGTAGGGTATTACCTCCATAGAGAGGGCCCAAACCTGGGTATACATTGTGTCCCTCGCCTCCTGTTACCATTAGTCTTAGACGCACAGTTCGGGACCCCCTACCCGAGATCCGCCGGTTTTGACACTGAGATTGGTGCTTTCAGTGAGAGTTCCACTGTGACGTCGAAAAAGGTTTGATGGCTACCCTTGTTATCAAGGACAACATCACCTCTGGTGGAGCCCTGGCTTTAGGCAAAACCCTCTGACTAGGCAGCTTCGTCATGACCGCCCGTGCGGCCACCGCGCCGATGATGACTTCTCGGGTCATCAAAAACAACCTCCAGGTCAGCTCGGAATACACCGAGCAGGTGGATCCAATGGAGCTCTCGTCCTTGAACGAGCTCTTGGATTGCATCTCTGCCTTGGGAGTCGCTACGGACTATGATCAGATTGGGCTTAAACCCGATCAGAGAGAGATTAACTCTCCGCCAGTCACCCATCAGATAGCGGTGGTGGAGGATCAATGCAGCGATTCTTCCTCTATTTTGAGGACGAACTATGTCCGGATTCCCGAGCTCTCCAAGCCGGATACCCGTCTGCGGGAGGACATGACCCAAGCTTCGAACTTAGAATCAGACAACATGTCAGAAAAATTGGGCAACACCCCAGAACTCGAACTACCAAGTTCGGAAGCTCCTCTGCCCCTGGGTCTCAGATTGGGTCAGGGTTCGGACTTAAATCTACCCACCCACCCAGATACAAGCAATATTTCCCACATTAGACAACAATCCCAAGAGACAGTACATCACTTTTGGGCCAGATTCCTCCTTGTAATGAGCAAGGTCAAGGACTGTCGCGAGGAAGACGCAATCTCATTCTTTTGCAAAAATCGCACGGACAAGGGAATCCTCAACGCCATAAGTCGCCGTGACATAGCACACTTCGCTGACTTGGCGGCCATAGTACAGAAGTACTGTGCGATGGAAAGCGCCTGGAAAACCCAAGAAAAATTTTGGGATCCTCCGGCTCTCACTAAACCCCTCGTCCGAACTAAAAGGGTGCACTCTCGCAAGTCACCCGGTCCAATAACAAAGAAACCAAAGCCCACTACAGGGATGGAACCGTATTGGAGGGATGGCTCAATGGGCCATGCAAAATTCACACCACACCGGATACCATACCAACACACAGCCTTAGAGCATGTTGGATACTTCGGCAGGTGGCCAAGAGTGGTGAGGATCTCCTCATTAACGATACCGCAGAGCATCATCCCGCAGAAAGCAACAATATAGTATTGACAGTCTTCACGACTTTCGCCTCAAATAACAGGCGCAAGAGAGCACTCCACAGCCTCGCCGAAGTCTGCCACGTTGCAGCAATAAATCCATGGAACGACACGGCCATAACCTTCAATGCTAGTGACAAACCTTAATTACAAACAGTCCGAGCACCAGCCACTTTGGTCGTTAGTCCAATTGTGGACGGCTTCCGGCTTACTAAAGTGCTCATGGACGGTGGCAGCGGATTAAACTTCATCTATGAGGAAACTCTCAACAAAATGGAAATAGACAAGAGCCACATTAAGCAAAGCAGCACAACCTTCAGAGGAATTATCCCTAGTCGGGAGGCACGATGTGCGGGAAAAATCACACTCGATGTGGTATTCGGCAGGCCAGAGAATTATAGGTCCGAAGAAATAACATTCCAAGTGGCCCCGTTCAGTAGCGGATACCACGCCCTTTTAGGGCGGGACGCATTCACGAGCTTCCAAGCTATACCCCATTACGGGTACATGAAGCTCAAGATGCCCGGGCCCAATGGAATCATCACTCTAGCCAGTGATCCGGACGTAGCACTCCGTGCCGAAAATAAAACTGCCGCCCTGGCCCTCGAGGCATTATCCGAAGCCCTCGCGCCTGAAGAACTTACTGCGCTGCGCTCCACAGTGGACAGGGACGACGTGATACTCGACAAACGACTCAAGTCCACCTCTTTCAAAGCAGCGGACGAAATAGTCAAATTCCAAGTCCACCCAATGGACTCTACAAAAACAGCATCCATCGGGGCATAGCTGAACCCCACAATAGACGTTACCCTGCAGGCGTTCTTGCGCGAGAATTGGGACATCTTCGCCTGACACCCTTCAGACATGCCAGGTATCCCACGCAGGCTGGCCGAGCATAGCCTAAACATACTGAAAGGATACAAGCCGGTCAAGCAGACTCTTTGGTGCTTTTCAGAACCTAAACGACAAGCCATGGGAGAGGAGCTAGCCAAGTTACTCGAAGTTGGATTCATCAGAGAAATAAAACACCCAGACTGGCTAGCAAACCTGGTGATGGTACCAAAGAAGGACAAATCCTGGCGCCTATGTGTCGATTTCAAGGACCTCGATAAGGCGTGCCCCAAGGATCCCTTCCCTCTCCCCTGCATCGATCAAATCATCGGCGCTATCGCAGGACATGACTCATTGTGCTGCCTCTACACATACTCCAGATACCATCAAATCAAGATGGCAGAGTCCGATCAAGCCACAACGGCATTTATCACTCCATACAACCCTTTCTATTTCAACACCATGCCTTTCGGGCTCAGAAATGCCGGTGCAACCTATCAACGCATGATTCAGACATGCCTGGAAAAACAAATCGGCAAAATAGTTGAGGCATATGTAGACGGCGTGGTCATCAAGACCAGACACGTCGAATCTCTAATAGACGACCTGAGGCTTACGTTCGACAATCTCCGAACATATGACATCAAGCTCAATCCGGAAAAATGTGTTTTCGGCGTCCCTGCCAGAAAGCTCCTGGGCTTCATCGTTTCCAATAGAGGAATTGAAGCAAATCCGGCTAAAATCCGAGCTTTGTCACAGTTGGCTACCCCAACAGACCTCAAGCAAATCCAGAAATTAACTGGATGCGTGGCTGCCTTAAGCCGCTTTATCTCCCAATTGGGAGAAAAGTCACTACCCCTCTATCGCCTTCTTCGACGCACCGAACAATTTGAGTGGACGGATGCACCTACGGCCGGACTAGAAGAAATAAAGGCCCTCTTGGCCAGCAATCTAATCCTGGCTGCACCAAACATCGGCGAACCCATGCTGTTATATATAGCGGCAATGCACCAAGTTATAAGTGCAGTGCTCGTCGTCGAACGAGAGGAGGACGGACATAAGTTCCCGCTTCAAAAGCCGGTATACTACGTGTCCACTGTCCTCACACCATGCAAGTCACGGTACCCATATTATCAAAAGATAGCATACGTGGTCTTCAAGGCATCCCAGAAACTACGACACTACTTTCAAGAGTGTTCAATCATGGTGGCCTCCGAAGTACCACTCAACGATATAATAAATAACCACGATGCCACGGGCCAGATTGCTAAGTGGGCCATCGAGCTCCTCCCGTTCGACATCATATATAAACCACGGCGAGCCATTAAGTCACAAGTACTGGCTGACGTTGTCGCCGAATGGACACAAGCCGAACTCCCTAAAGAGTACGACGCATACTCCAAATGGATCATGCACTTTGATGGCTCTAAGATGCTGCCTGGTCTGGGAGCGGGCGTTGTCCTGACATCCCCCACCGGAGAAACAGTCCAATACGTACTCCAAATACTATACACAGACTCCAACAATGCAGCCGAATACGAGGCTCTGTTGCATGGTCTTCGGATGGCGGTCTCCATGGGCATTCACCTCCTAGAGGTGCGCAGGGATTCGAACCTCGCAATATCTCAAATAAATGGAAACTTTGACGCCAAGGACCCAAAAATGGCGGCTTACTGCAAGGCCATCCTCAAGATGTCAGCTCGGCCCCGTCCCACCTAATATCTTCTTGGAAAGGCTGTTCAAGCCATCTGTGGTGTGGCAAGGGGAGACCGGCAATACTAGTCCAGATCCGACCACAAGCCCAAATCCCGAACACACTGACATAATTGGAGGCTCCGCCACCGAAATAACACCTTCGGCCCATGTGATCATGGATGTCATCGCCCCATGGACAGAACCCTTCTTAGCCTACCTAAATAGGCAAGAACTCCCCGAGGACCAAAATGAGGCATGTTGCATCATGCGGCGCTCTAAAGCCTACAAGGTCCACGAGGGAGTGCTTTATAAGAAAAGCGCTACAGGAGTACTCCGAAGATGCATCTCCGAAGAGGAAGGGCGGCAGCTCTTGGCCGAAATTCACGCTGGACTCGACGGCCACTGATACATCTCCAACGCATCTATAATTTTTGATTGCTCCATGCTACTTTATCTACTATTTTGGACTATATTGGGCTTTATTTTTCACTTTTATATTACTTTTGGGACTAACCTATTAACCAGAGGCCCAGCCCAGAATTGCTATTTTTTGCCTTTTTAGTATTTCGAAGAAACAGAATATCAAACGGAGTCCAAACGGAATGAAACCTTCGGGATCGTGATTTTCCAACAGAACGTGACCCAGGAGACTTGGAACCTAGTCCAAGAAGCACCAGAGGCGGTCACAAGGCTGGAGCCCCCCCCCCCCCCGGGCGTGCCCCCCTACCTGGTGGGCCCCTCGGAGCTCCACCGACGTACTCCTTCCTCCTGTATATACCTACGTATCCCCGAATGATCAGAATGGGAGCCAAAAACCTAATTCCACCGCCGCAACTTTCTGTATCCACGATATCCCATCTTGGGGCCTGTTCCGGAGCTCCGCCGGAGGGGGCATCCACCATGGAGGGCTTCTACATCATCACCATAGCCCCTCCGATGAAGTGTGAGTAGTTTACTTCAGACCTTCGGGTCCATAACTAGTAGCTAGATGGCTTCTTCTCTCTTTTTGGATCTCAATACAATGTTCTCCCCCTCTCTCGTGGAGATCTATTTGATGTAATCTTCTTTTTGCGGTGTGTTTGTTGAGACCAATGAATTGTGGGTTTATGATCCAGTATTATCTATGGAAAATATTTGATTCTTCTCTGAATTCTTTTATGTATGATTGAGTTATCTTTGCAAGTCTCTTCGAATTATCTTTTTGGTTTGGCCAACTTGATTGGTAGTTCTTGCAATGGGAGAAGTGCTTACCTTTGGGTTCAATCTTGCGGTGTCCTTACTCAGTGACAGAAAGAGTTGCAAGGCACGTATTGTATTGTTGCCATCGAGGATAACAAGATGGGTTTTTTATCATATTGCATGAATTTATCCCTCTACATCATGTCATCTTGCTTACGGTGTTACTCTGTTTTTACTTAATACTCTAGATGCATGCTGGATAGCGGTCGATGAGTGGAGTAATAGTAGTAGATGCATAATCGTTTCGATCTACTTGTTTTGGACGTGATGCCTATATACATGATCATCGCCTAGATATACTCATAACTATGCTCAATTCTGTTAATTGCTCAACAGTAATTTGTTCACCCACCGTAGAATACTTATGCTCTCGAGAGAAGCCACTAGTGAAACCTATGGCCCCCGGGTCTATTCTCATCATATCAATCTATATCACTTTATTTACTTGCTTTGTTTTTACTTTGCCTTTACTTTTTACTTTGCATCTATCTATCAAAAATACCAAAAATATTATCTCTATCAGATCTCACTCTCGTAAGTGACCGTGAAGGGATTGACAACCCCTAAGCGTTGGTTGCGAGTTGCTATCATTTTGTGTAGGTACGAGGGACTTGTGCGTGGTCTCCTACTAGATTGATACCTTGGTTCTCAAAAACTGAGGGAAATACTTACGCTACTTTACTGCATCATCCTCTCCTCTTCGGGGAAATCCAACGCAGTGCTCAAGAGGTAGCAAGAAGAATTTCTGGCGCCGTTGCCGGGGAGGCTCACGCAAGCAAGTCAACCATACCAAGTACCCATCGCAATCCCTATCTCTCGCATTACATTATTTGCCATTTGCCTCTCGTTTTCCTCTCCCCCACTTCACCCTTGCCGTTTTATTCGCCCTCTCTTTCCCAATCTCCTCCTCTCTTTCTGTTTGCCTTTTTCCCTTTGCCTTTTTGTTTGCTTGTGTGCTAGCTCGTTTGTTTGCTTGTCATCATGACTAGTTTCTTATCTTCCCCGTTATCTCCCGAGAATAAAGTTCTAAATTTTAAGCAAAGGGAGGGAGAAAATCTAAAAGATGCATGGTATAGAATTTGCAATGCTCAAAATAGATCTACCAAGAAGCAATCTACTATAGTTCTTCTTCGCAATTTTTACGTAGGTGCTAATCCTTGGTTTAGATATATCCTTGATACCATTATCGGAGGGGATTTTTTTGGTAGCCATACCTTTGATTCTTATAATGCCTTAATAGATATATTTGGCTCACCACTTCTTTTGATTAATGGAACTACGTTAACTTTGGAGCATGTTATGCAAAGGCTTGAAGCTATTGAAAATAAAGTTGCTACCATTGAATCAATTGAAAATCTTGATAAAAAGATCCACAATCAAATTACCCAATATGGATCTAAGGTAGGAATGACTTTGAAAAATATTAAAGAGAATGAACCCATAGTTAATGAGAAAATAAATCTAGATTCCACAAGAATCGATAAACTTGAGGGTATCATTACCAACTTGGGAACCGCTTTTTCTTCCGTCAAAACACTCCAAGTTCTTCTACTAAAAATACTAAGCTTATGTATGTTCCTAAGAATAAGGGTGAATCATCTAATACGGAAACCGCAGATCTTAAATCTATAAGTGTTCATCCCAATCTTTTTACCATCATTAAGGAACCGTTTGCTATAGATGAATTTTTTGATCTCTTGCCTAAAAATTTGACAATTACTAGGAAGAAATAAAATTCTAAAGGAGGTAAATGCCTCATTGAAGAATTGCCTACCAAAGATGGCAATACCTAGATCTATCCTCGCTTTTATGCCTAGCTAGGGGCGTTAAACGATAGCGCTTGTTGGGAGGCAACCCAATTTTATTTTGTGTTTTTTGTTTTTGCTTCTGTTTAGGAATAAATAATCCATCTACCTTCTGTTTGGATGTGGTTTTATGTTTTAGTTAGTGTTTGTGCCAAGTATGACCTATAGGATAACCTACGATGATAGTTGATTTGATTCTGCTGAAAAACAGAAACTTTGTGCGCACGAATATAATTATGATAAATCACAGGACCGTGCTTTTGCGTTGATTCTTTTTGCTTCTGATCAATAAACAAATTGTGCAGGACTTCCTATTTTGGTCGAATTTTTAGAGTTCCAGAAGTTTGTGTTAGTTACAGATTGCTACAGACTGTTCTGTTTTTTACAGATTCTGTTTTCCGTGTGTTGTTTGCTTATTTTGATGAATCTATGGCTAGTAAATTAGTTTATAAACCATAGAGAAGTTGGAATACAGTAGGTTTAACACCAATATAAACAAAGAATGAGTTCATTACAGTACCTTGAAGTAGTCTTTTGTTTTCTTTCTCTAACGGAGCTCACGAGATTTCTATTGAGTTTTGTGTTGTGAAGTTTTCAAGTTTTGGGTGAATTCTTTTGATGGATTATGGATCAAGGAGTGGCAAGAGCCTAAGATTGTGGATGCCCATGGCACCCCCAAGATAATCCAAGGACACCAAAAAGTCAAGGCTTGGGGATGCCCCGAAAGGCATCCCCTCTTTCGTCCACTTCCATCGGTAATTTACTTGGAGCTATATTTTTATTCACCAACATAATATGTGTTTTGCTTGGAGCGTCTTGTATTATTTGTGTCTTTGCTTGTTAGTTTACCACAATCATCCTTGCTATACACATCTTTTGAGAGAGCCATACATGATTTGGAATTTATTAGAATACTCTATGTGCTTTGCTTATATCTTTTGAGCTTGCTAGTTTTGCTCATAGTGCTTCACTTATATCTTTTGAGCGTGATAATTTTTGCTCTAGTACTTCACTTAGATCTTTTAGAGCACGGTGGTGGATTTGTTTTGAAGAAACTATTTGATCTCTCATGCTTCACTTATATTCTTTTGAGAGTCTTTAATAGCATGGTAATTTGCTTAATGTTAATATACTTGGTGTTCAAGATATGTGAAACTTTCTTTTGAGTGAATTGAATACTAAGATAAGTTTGATGCTTGATAATTGTTTTGAGATATGGAGGTGATAATATCATAGTCGTGCTAGTTGGGTGATTATGAATTTGAGAAATACTTGTGTTGAAGTTTGCAAATCCCGTAGCATGCACGTATGGTTAAAGTTATGTAACAAATTTGAAACATGAAGTGTACCTGGCTTGTGCATCCTTATGAGTGGCGGTCGGGGATGAGCGATGGTCTTTTCCTACCAATCTATCCCCCTAGGAGCATGCGCGTAGTACTTGAATTTTTGATGACTTCTAAATTTTTGCAATAAGTATATGAGTTCTTTTGACTAATGTTGAGTCCATGGATTATACGCACTCTCACCTTTTCGCCATTGCTAGCCTCTTCGGTACCGTGCATTGCCCTTTCTCACCTTGAGAGTTGGTGCAAACTTCGCCGGTGCATCCAAACCCCGTGATACGATACACTCTATCACACATAAACCTCCGTATATCTTCCTCAAAACAGCCACCATACCTACCTATTATGGCATTTCCATAGCCATTCCGAGATATATTGCCATGCAACTTCCATCATCATCATGACATGCATTACTTTTGTCATATTGCCATTGCATGATCTTGTAGTTGACATCGTATTTGTGGCAAAGCCACCATGCATTATTTTTATACATGTCACTCTTGATTCATTGCACCATCCCGGTACACCACCGGAGGCATTCATATAGAGTCATATCTTGTTCTAAGTTTCGAGTTGTAATCCTTGTGTTGTAATTAATAGAAGTGTGATGATCATCATTATTAGAGCATTGCCCAAAAAAAAGAGAAAGGCCAAAAAGAAAAAAAGAAAGGCCCAAAAAAATATAAAAAAAGGGCAATGCTACTATCTCTTTTTACACACTTGTGCTTCATAGTAGCACCTTGTTCTTCATGTAGAGAGTCTCATATATTGTGCTTCAAAGTAGCACCTTGTTCTTCATGTAGAGAGTCTCATATATTGTGCTTCAAAGTAGCACCTTGTTTTTTCATGAAGTGAGTCTCATGTGTTATCACTTTCATATACTAGTGAGAATTTTTCATTATAGAACTTGGCTTGTATATTCCTACGATGGGCTTCCTCAAAATGCCCTAGGTCTTTGTGAGCAAGCAAGTTGGATGCACACCCACTAGTTTTCTTTTGTTGAGCATTCATAGCTCTAGTGCATCCGTTGCATGGCAATCCCTACTCCTCATGTTGACATCAATTGATGGGCATCTCCATAGCCCGTTGATTAGCCTCATCAACGTGAGACTTTCTCCTTTTTTGTCTTCTCCACACAATCCCCATCATCATATTCTATTCCACCCATAGTGCTATATCCATGGCTCACGCTCATGTATTGCGTGAAGGTTGAAAAAGTTTGAGATTATTTAAGTATGAAACAATGGCTTGGCTTGTCATCGGGGGTATAGAAGTTGGGAACATCTTTGTGTGACGAAAATGAAGCATAGCCTAACTATATGATTTTGTAGGGATGAACTTTCGTTTCCCATGTTATTTTGAGAAGACATGATTGCTTTGATTAGTACACTTGAAGTATTATTATTTTTGTGTCAATATGAACTTTTGTCTTGAATCTTTCGAATCTGAATATTCATATCACAATTAAGAAAATTTACATTGAAATTATGCCAAAGTATCACTCCGCATCAAAAATTCTTTTTTATCATTTACCCACTCGAGGACGAGCAGGAATTAAGCTTGGGGATGCTTGATACGTCTCCAACGTATCTATAATTTTTGATTGCTCCATGCTACTTTATCTACTGTTTTGGACTATATTGGGCTTTATTTTTCACTTTTATATTACTTTTGGGACTAACCTATTAACCGTAGGCCCAGCCCAGAATTGCTGATTTTTGCTTTCTTCAGTATTTCGAAGAAACAGAATATCAAACGGAGTCCAAACGGAATGAAACCTTCGGGATTGTGATTTTCCAACCGAACGTGACCCATGAGACTTGGACCCTACTCCAAGAAGCTCCTGAGGCGGTCACGAGGGTGGAGGGCGCCCCCCTGGGCGCGCCCCCCTACCTCGTGGGCCCCTCGGAGCTCCACCAACGTACTCCTTCCTCCTATATATACCTACGTATCCCCGAACGATCAGAACGGGAGCCAAAAACCTAATTCCACCGCCGCAACTTTCTGTATCCATGAGATCCCATCTTGGGGCCTGTTCCAGAGCTCCGCTGGAGGGGGCATCCACCACGGAGGGCTTCTACATCATCACCATAGCCCCTCCGATGAAGTGTGAGTAGTATACTTCAGACCTTCGGGTCCATAGCTAGTAGCTAGATGGCTTCTTCTCTCTTTTTGGATCTCAATACAATGTTCTCCCCCTCTCTCGTGGAGATCTATTTGATGTAATCTTCTTTTTGCGGTGTGTTTGTTGAGACCGATGAATTGTGGGTTTATGATCCAGTATTATCTATGGAAAATATTTGATTCTTCTCTGAATTCTTTTATGTATGATTGAGTTATCTTTGCAAGTCTCTTCGAATTATCTTTTTGGTTTGGCCAACTTGATTGGTAGTTCTTGCAATGGGAGAAGTGCTTACCTTTGGGTTCAATCTTGCGGTATCCTTACTCAGTGACAGAAAGAGTTGCAAGGCACGTATTGTATTGTTGCCATCGAGCATAACAAGATGGGGTTTTTATCATATTGCATGAATTTATCCCTCTTAATCATGTCATCTTGCTTACGGTGTTACTCTGTTTTTACTTAATACTCTAGATGCATGCTGGATAGCGGTCAATGGTGGAGTAATAGTAGTAGATGCAGAATCGTTTCGATCTACTTGTTTTGGACGTGATGCCCATATACATGATCATCGCCTAGATATACTCATAACTATGCTCAATTCTGTCAATTGCTCAACAGTAATTTGTTCACCCACCGTAGAATACTTATGCTCTCAAGAGAAGCCACTAGTGAAACCTATGGTCCCCGGGTCTATTCTCATCATATCAATCTATATCACTTTATTTACTTGCTTTGTTTTTACTTTGCCTTTACTTTTTACTTTGCATCTATCTATCAAAAATACCAAAAATATTATCTCTATCAGATCTCACTCTCATAAGTGACCATGAAGGGATTGACAACCCCTAAGCGTTGGTTGCGAGTTGCTATCGTTTTGTGTAGGTACGAGGGACTTGTGCGTGGTCTCCTACTGGATTGATACCTTGGTTCTCAAAAACTGAGGGAAATACTTACGCTACTTCACTGCATCATCCTATCCTCTTCGGGGAAATCCAACGCAGTGCTCAAGAGGTAGCAGCCACCATGTTGCATCTCGGGCCCTTGTAAGCAAGGCCTTCCGTACAGGTTTCTACTGGTCGACAGCTTGAGCAGACGCACATGACCTCGTCCAACATTGCGTTGGTTGCCAGCTTTTCGCAAACCAAAGCCATATGCCACCTGCCGCTCTCCAAACAATCCCCATAACTTGGCCTTTGCGGTCTGGGGGCTCGATATGGCCGGGCCCCTTAAAGGAGGAAGCCAAAAAAATACCTATTGGTCATGGTAGATAAATTCACCAAATGGATAGAGGCCAAACCAGTTAAAACGGCCGAATCCGGACCAGTGATAGACTTCATATCCGGGGTTTTACACCGTTACGATGTCCCCCACAGCATCATCACCGATAAGTGCTCCAACTTCACAGCCGACGAGGTGAAAACTTGGTGCAGCAACATGGGCATTAAGCTCGATTACGCCTCCGTCTATCACCCCCAAATAAACGGTCAAGTCGAACGAGCAAATGGTCTTATTATGAGCGGCATCAAATCCAGACTAGTGCGATCCTTGAAGGAATCAGATACGCACTGGGTTGAGGAGCTCGACTCCGTACTATGGGGACTGCGGACCATGCTGAATCGCACTACCGTACACACCCCATTCTTCATGGTGTACGGCGTAGAGGCGGTATGGCCCTGTGATATCATTCATGACTCACCGTGAGTGCGCATGTATGAAGAAAGAGAAGCCGAGCTTGATCGGCAGGATAGTCTAGATGCCCTGGAGGAGGAGCGCGACATCGCCAAAGCCCATTCCGCATTCTATCAGCAACAGGCTCGAAGGTATCAAAGCAGAGAAGTACGGGCCAAAACTTATAACATTGGCGAACTCGTTCTACGCCTACCGAAGAATAAAAAGGACAAGCTCAAGCCCAAGTGGGAGGGTCTCTTCATCATTGATAAAGTTCTCACCGGAGGAGCGTACCGCCTGCGTGATGCATCAGATAATCGACTCGAGCCGAACCCATGGAACGCGGCTAGACTCCGAAGATTCTACGCCTAGCGCCAAACTCTGTGTTCATCTCCTTACCCATTTTTATATCCTCTTTCTTTCTTTCCTTCTTTTTTATGGCCCTAAAAAGCTTCAAGTGTGACTCGACTACACAATCTTGACGCGCTATGCGCGCTCATTATACCTGGGGGCTTCTTATACATAAGCTTAATATAATAGTCTTCCAGGCATTATGCCCACTACATATGTGTCACTTTTCCATATGTACCTTTTCTTTGCCATTATATGCATCGATATGACTTAAGTTTTGGCCAAGCTGGGTTGCCTGGCTCCTGTGTTTATGCCCTATGTTCCCGTTAGTTTGGCTAGGACATAAGGGGAGCATCTCTACGATTGTTACTATCGGGTCCGCCGGACGTGTACCTCAGACTGGGTGAAGCCGAAAGCTAGCGTTCTTAAGGGAATATTCAGTCGGCGAACAAAAGATGTTTCTTACCTATTACAATATAAACCCCCAGATGTTTCATATCCCGCGTCTCTGTTCGCAGTTCGAGCATGCACTTTAATGCATGCATACCCTGGGAAAGGAACCCTTAACGGAACTATTCTCCCTAGAAGATGTTTCTTACTATCCATGTAATATAACATAGCTAGTTGGGTACTTGTCTGTTCAAGCACTTATGACCACTATGCCTGGTTTCCACGCGTACCCCGGTTTACATAACTGAGCAGGTATTTGGATACACTCTGGACTGTCGGGTCCGGAGGTTGAAGCGAAAAGGTCTGCCATGACAAATGATTTACAATCCGGCTAGGGACAAAGTATGTCAATTGAAGTACACGGTCACTTAGACTGGCTAAATTCTTCTTCTATACCATCCAACAGGCTGTCTAGCCTACAATCCTGTTGGGAATACTTTGTGGCTAATCCTACCTGGTCATATACCAGACTAACGGGAATCTCTTTCCCATCTAACCCTACAGGTCTGACCAGGGCCATGTGATTCGGATCAACCTTGGTGTACCGCGTTTTTACCATGGCCCGGGCTTCCCTCACACCTTGTCGGCAGACTGATATCTTCCACAATTAGAAGTGCCGCCGCGCTCCCTTGAGCAGCTCTACAAGCTCCCCCATGCTTCCTGGCAGGAAGGCGGACGGCCACAAGGCCTGGGCAATACCCTGCATCACCTGCCGAACTTGTTCGTGCAGTTGTGCAAGCTCTTGCAGAAGATCGCCTGCGGAGCCGGGCATCTCCTCTTCGGGACGACCCGTCAACATACCTACAGACATAACTCTGTTAGCCTGTTTCTTCGCCGAACTATATAAAGGTTCGTTTGAGCACATACTAAAAATGCCACGTCGAAGCCTCTTATTCTCCTTCACGGAGTCAGCAAGCTGGGCCCGAACATCTTCCAATTCAACGCCCAGCCGGGTATTGGCATCCTGGAGATCATTTTTCTCTCGCCTAACCCGTGTAAGCACGCGCTCGCTAGCCTCTAGCTATCGTTGAGCTCATTGATCGTCCTCTTGTACAATCTCCGGATCCACTCCGGGATTGTCTGCAGAATCTATTGTTAGATTTGCAAGCATGCCGAATACTAACTTGTACACGTAATTACATTCTTTTTGATCGAGACAAGTATTACCAGATGAGGCCTTCTTGGATTCCTCCATTCCAGCAACTGCGGCCCTTAGCTGGGCTTTGCACTCCTCCAGCTCTTGAGACAAATGGGTGTTCTTCTCTGTAAGAACCTATTCATACAATGATCCTTAAATCAGTTGTGCCAACTGTTTCAAGTCTCAGGGGCTACTGATATACATAATTATCAGATTTTTCTTACCCATATATCCTTTAAATACTGGTCTGTGGCTCTAGCAAGCCCATCTTGAGCAGCTCGGATGTACGCGTCTCCCGAGTTGAAGGCATTGAACGCCTCTTCGGAGAAATTAGGGTCGCGGAGTACGGCCCGTCGACGCCGGTGATTCATAGCGCTCCCAACTTCAGAATTCGTAGCGGATATTCTATCTGCATCCTCTGTAGGAGGACCGTCCGGCGTTGTCCCCATGTTAGCCTCCACCCTTGAGGCCGGTTCTGGAGTCCAGTTGGAGGAGGCGTGGCCGGCAGGATCTCCGGACATAGTCCGGCGAGTACTCTTTCTGCCAGGGGACAATGGACATTGTTATATTTTAAAGACAATAATCACGGAGCAGGTTTTAAATCATACCTCTGCGACGGCATCTCGGTCCTGACCGCCTTCCTTTTAAGCCTACCCGGCTGGGTGCCCCTTGTTGGCGAGTCACCGCGGGTTCGGCACGGTGCCCCGATGGCCTTCCCTATAAATTGCAATACGTGTGCGGTGGGTAAGGCGTAAGGAAGGGATCCTTCTCGGAAGTTAGGACTCTGGTTTTACTTATATACGATGTGGGGAGTAGGCCAGGATAGTCGGCTATGATGGCCACCAAGGCACCGTCACAACTTTCCTGGTAAAACATCCTGTCGACGAGCTCCACAAATATGTCCGGATCTTCTTCAAGTCCGGGGGCGAGGGCCCGGTTGTGGTCCTCTGGCTATGGAGGCGGGCTGTGGACCTCCCTCACAGCTTTTCGCAGTTCCTTCTATGAACTAGCAAGGTAAATATTTGTGATGAAAGAATGCGAGAATGAATAGAGTTGAGTAAGAAATAGCAGCTCACCCAGCTATGGGGGTTGTACATGGAAAACCCATCCCGTGGCTTAATGCGGATGAACTCCTCTTCTTCTCCTTTATACAAATTGGACAATATTTTCACCAGGACGGTGGCGGAGTCCGGGCCTTTCCGACCGCAGTGGGTGGCACCAACTTCTCCATTAAAATGCCACATGGGACGCCCCCAATACTGGAGTGGCTGCACCCCCCGCATTATGCATATTGACATAACCTTGATTATTGTCAATCCCGATTTGGCCAACGTTTTTATCCTGCCCATCAGATAAAGGACCTCTCTGCTATCTTCCTCCTGGGGGCTCCGGGGTCGCCAGCTGCGGCGTTTCTTCAGTGGGCATTGGTAAACTCGGGAAGACCCATCCGGATAGGGTCCGGAAGGGGGACGTACTCTATATAAAACCACTCCGAAGGCCAGTCTTCGGATGTCTTCTTCGAAGTGCCGGACAGGTATCCGGTCCCGGCGATGCGCCATATTTCGGCTCCGCCCATTTGGTATATTGATCCCTCCTAATTGTGAGGGACGAACCTGGCTCTGATACCAACTTGTCACGCCCAATATGCGATACTATCCTAAAGAGATTCGAAGGTCCCACCAAGGATAGCACCGCATATTGAAACGCTTTTGCAAGGTGGATATCATTACATCAACATTACATAATAGATGGAGATACATACAAAAGGCATACAATGGCACACGAATACAACATCATCTTACATAAGAGCACCATCCGAGTACGAATGAAACACAAACAGAAACTCAAACGACATCCACCCTGCTAGCCTAGGCTGCCGACCTGGAACCTATCCCCTGATCAAAGAAGGAGCAGAAGAAGAACTCCAAAACAAGCAAACATCGCTCTCGCGTCAAGATCATCGCATAACCTGTACCTGCAACTGTTGTTGTAGTAATCTGTGAGCCACGAGGACTCGGCAATCCCATTACCATGGGTATCAAGACTAGCAAAGCTTAAAGGTAAAGGAAGGGGTAAAGTGGTGAGGTTGCAGCAGCGGCTAAGCAAGTATGGTGGATAACATACGCAAATAAGAGCGAGAAGAGAAGCAATGGAACGGTCGTGAAGCTAGCAATGATCAAGAGGTGATCCTGAACTCCTACTTACGTCAAACATAACCCAAAACCGTGTTCACTTCCCGGACTCCGCCGAAAAGAGACCATCGCAGCTACACACGTGGTTGATGCGTTTTAATTCGAATCTGGTGTCAAGTTATCTACAACCGGACATTAAAAAATTCCCATCTGCCACAGAACCGCGGGCACGGCTTTTAAAAGTTCAAACCCTGCAGGGGTGTCCCAACTTAGCCCATGATAAGCTCTCACGGTCAACAAAGGATATTCCTTCTCCCAGGAAGACCCGATCAGTCTCGAAATCCCGGTTTACAAGACATTTCGACAATGGTAAAACAAGACCAGCAAAGCCGATCGATGCGCCGACAATCCCGATAGGAGCTGCACATATCTCATTCTCAGGGCAACACCGGATAAGTCAAGCTACGAGTAAAACCAACCCTCAAGTTGCCCCGAGGTGGCCTCGCAGGTTGCTCGGTTTGGACCAGCACTTAGAGAAGCACTGGCCCGGGGGGGCTGAAATAAAGATGACCCTTGGGTTGGCCGACCCAAGGGAAGGGTATAGGTGGTGGTGAGGCAAATGGTAAAACCAAGGTTGGGCCTTGCTGGAGGAGTTTTATTCAAAGCGAACTGTCAAGGGGGTCCCATAAATCACCCAACCGCGTAAGGAATGCAAAATCCGGGAACATAACACCGGTATGACGGAAACTAGGGCGGTAAGAGTGGAACAAAACACCAGGCATAAGGCCGAGCCTTCCACCCTTTACCAAGTATATAGATGCATTCATTAAATAAGAGATATTGTGATATCCCAACATCATCCTGTCCATCATGGAGAAATCTTCAACTTCACCTGCAACTAACAACGATATAAGAGGGGCTGAGCAAAGCGGTAACATAGCCAAGCAACAGTTTGCTAGGAAGGGTGAAAAGGTTAGAGGCTGACATGGCAATTTAGGAAGGCTTGAAGAACAAGTGATTGGAAGCACAGCAAAGTGATAGAACAAAACAACTAGTATAGCAACGATAGTAATGAGATCCAAGGTGACGGTCATCTTGCCTGAAATCCCGCTAGGAAGAAGAACGAGTCCATGAAGAAGAGGAACGGGAGTAGTCGAACGAATCCTCACAATCGCAACATTACCAGAATTAAGAAGCAACACCGGAAAAAAACATGGTAAACACACAAGCATAATCATGGCATGATGCACAATCAAGTATGATGCATGTCCGGTTTAATGAGGCATGGCATGGCAAAGTGCAACAAACAACACTACAAGTTAAGTGGACCTCAATATGCAACGAGTTGCATATTGACGAAACACCACATTCGAGTTATTTAGTTCTCTCCCGTTTATGTACCCAACAATATTAAATGTTGTTAAACATGGCAAGAGGTGAAGCATAAGTAAACTAACTATTTAGGCTAGTTTAAATGAGGCCGGAAACAACAAACAACAATTTCGGAAAATCCCCATGTGCATATTTTAGATTTGGTACTGTTCTGCCCTAAACCATATTTTAAGGTTGTTAAACAGGAAAATAAAGTGGACCATGTTAAACTAGGCATTTTTCCACCCCATTTACATATAAAGTTTATTAAAATTGGAGCTACGGTTATTTAGTTATGAAGTAAATCATTTTAACATGGCATTTATGCAAAATTAAATAAACAACAAGTTAAACATATTTAACATGGATGAAAGTGGCATATTATTAATCTACACAAAATTCTAATCATTTTACATGTATAAATTATTTACATATGATGCATGGTTAATTTGTTATTAGATGCATGAATAAAAGGGGTAATCTGTAAATATGCAGTTTCTGGAATCATTATACAAATTCGCAGGTCAGGACAAAAAACTATCGGGCCGAAACTGCAGGCTGGCCCAACTGGAGAAAAAAACAAAGGAGGGGCGCTGGGGGTGGCCTCACCATGGGCCTTGGCCCGATTGGAGGGGAGGCTGCAGGAGGGCCTTGGAGGGCGCGGTCAACGCTCGGGACTGAACCGGGCGAGCCGCTGCTGCTCTCGTTTTTGAAGAAACAAAAATAGTAGCAGGAGCATCGCAATGGAGAAGACGGCGTAGGGGGGCCTGGCGACGGGGTCGGCGGGAACCGGATGGAATGGGCGGATCGAGTCGTCCGGCATCGGTTCCGGGCAATGGCGGCAGCTGACGGTGCTCGGGCGCGGGGCACAGCCATCCATGGCGGCGGCGGTGGTCCTGCTCGAACAGAGAGACACGAGCGACGAAGAGGTGAGGGAAGGAGGAAGAGCGCGAGGCAAAGGGAGAGGGAAAAGGCGGTAGGGCTCACCGGAGCGCATGGGACGGCGAGGAGCAGCTGCTTGCTCCGGCGGCGGAATCCTGGTGGCTTCGGTGGGCAGAGTCGGGCGAGTGCACAAGCAGAGGTGCGGGGCTCCATGCGCGAGGCTGGGGATGCAGCGACGAGTCCTGCGGCTGACTCGTCGTGGCTGGATGCAGAGGAGCACGGGACTTGGCCGCAGGGACGAGACGAGGGGGGCTCGGGACAACGCAGCCGCAAACTTGGAGATCCATGTCGGGGCTCCTGTCCATGGCGGCGCTGCGAAGACAACAAAGAGCAGCGTGAGAGGGAGAGAAAAGAGAGAGGAGATGGGGAAGGAAGGGAGCAGGGCACGCGAGGAGCTTCTGTTGGTCATGGTCGTCGGCGGGGACGAGGCCTCGGGCAGGATATCGGCGAGCGACGCTGGTTCCTCGGCCAGGTGGAGGGAGGAACCGAAGGGAGCCATGGGAGGGCTCTGGTTGGGTGGATCGATGGATTGGAAGGTGGAGGCAGCGTGGTGGTTGGGCAGATTGGAGGGATCCCGAGGAAGGTGGAGGCTGGTCAGGGAAGGATTTGGATCGGGAGGGATCCCGAGGAAACGAAGTGGCGGCGGCTGCGGAGGATCCCTAGAAAATAGGGTTAGGTCCAAAATGGACTAGGAATAGACTATATATATATATGGGGAAATAAAGGGGTTGGATCATCTGATCAAAATCCGACGGTCGAGAAAAGATAGGTTAGGAAAGTCTAAACAAGAAACGGAGATGTTTTAGAGATGTTTGGGGATAATCCGGATCCATCGGTAACGACAGACCGGTTCGGGTTCGGGGAAGTTTCGGACATGGTTGCGAAGGGGGTTCGATGCACTGTGCAAAGAGGGATTAGGTGGTTTGACAAGAGAGAATCAAAAACCCAGTTGGTCTGGAACGGTCAACGAAGGCAAAGCGGTCCGAGGGACGGTGATGAAGGCAAAGGGAGAAACGGCAATGATGAGCGAATGCAAGTTTTGAAAAATGCCGGCAACGAAGTGCCGATGCAATGCGAATGATGCGATGATGAAATGCAAGACATGAACAAAATGCAAAATAAAAGACAAAACCCAACCACGGAGAAAATATCATATCGCATCTCCGGAAAAGGCAAGAGTTGGAGTTACGAATATGGAAAGTTGTATCCGGGGCGTTACAGACGAGGCAGAATAGCCTCTTCCATAGCTAGAAATGAGCTTCGCAGCCCAGAAATAGCTCACAAAGGGCGACATAACCTGGGATGTGCAGTATGGAGGCAGGAGTTAAGTTGTGCAGCTGGAGGCCATAATACTCCAGGAGCCCGCGGAGGAACGGATGGATTGGAAATCCGAGGCCCCTCAACAAGTAAGGGACAAGGCATACTCGCTCCCCCTGGATGGGTTGGAAAAACTCTCTGCTTGCTCCCCGCCATCGTAAGTGGCTAATCCGGCTTGGATGGGGACAAGATATGCAGGCGGGAGGAACCCCTGGGTCTGCAACTCCACCAACTGGCTGTGGGATACGGTGCAATTCACCCAATCACCTGGCTTAGCGCTATGGGAGCGAGAGGAGGAGCTGCGGTGTCCGGCCATGATGGGATGGTTTTTTCGGGCGCACTCTGATGAATCCTCGCTTGGGGAAGATGGTGTGATTTGGATCCGAGGATCCCCGTCTCTTTAAATAGACGATTTACTTACATAGTCAGGGTGGCAAATGTAAAAATGCGCCGACTTCTCGCATTCGCTCGACATGTGGAGACTGCCATTATTAAGGTACAGAAGCCGAGGAGTGCAACATTAATGGGAAGCCGGACACTGCTCGTTACAACAGGTACTCAGGGATTTGGAGAAGAACCCGCCTTGCAATGCCGAAGACAATCTACGCGCCTGACTCATCGTCATTGAAGCCTGGTTCAGGGGCTACTGAGAGAGTCCTGGATTAGGGGGTCCTCGGACAGCCGGACTATGTACTTGTGCCGGACTGTTGGACTATGAAGATACAAGATTGAAGACTTCGTCCCATGTCCGGGTGGGACTCTCCTTTGCGTGGAAGGCAAGCTTGGCTATTCGGATATTTAGATTTCCTTCTTTGTAACCGACTCTGTGTAACCCTAGCCCCCTCTGGTGTCTATATAAACCGGAGGGTTTAGTCCGTAGGACAACAACAATCATAATCATAGGCTAGCTTCTAGGGTTTAGCCTCTACGATCTCGTGGAAGATCAACTCTTGTAATACTCATATCATCAAGATCACTCAAGCAGGAAGTAGGGTATTACCTCCATAGAGAGGGCCCGAACCGGGGTAAACACTGTGTCCCCCACCTCCTATTACCATTAGCCTTAGACGCACAGTTCGGGACCCCCTACCCGAGATCCGTCGGTTTTGACACCGACAGCGAGAGCCAAGGGGAAGCTTTTGATACTACCTTCCTAATCAACTTAAAGGGAATTTCTTGCGATTAAACAGGTGGTCTACATGTTGTTGGTACCCACGAAAGCAACAAAAACATCATGTTTATATGGGAAAAGCTTACCTTCAGCACGCTGATGCACGCGGGAGGGTCCGCCGGTTGCGTAGCCGTCAGATCAATCCTGATCAAGCGGCCACGCTGGCCACAAGTCAGTCCCGCGCGACCAATCTTTTTCTCACAATGAGGGTCTTGTTTCAGTAGATTTCTGCAACACAGAACTAGTTTGAGAAAGAAAGAAAAACTCAATGGTGAAGGTTTTTTTCCTGCAACTTGGGTCTTGTTTCAAAAGATTTCTACAACATATCTTTTGTTTCAGAAAGAAAAGAAATATTTCGGTTGTGAAGATTTTTTTTCTGCAACAAGGGTCTTGTTTCAGAGGCATAGCCCGAGTTGCAGTGCCACAGGAGCGCCCGACATTAGAGAGTGAGTGGTCAGACATTGCAACATGAGGCATGTTTCAGAAACATAACACCGGTTGCAGAAAACAGCGAAGAAGCACTGGGTGTGAGAGGTCATCGCCGTCGTGCTTCATTGGAGCTAGCAGTTGCTCGCGGGGCTGAGACGAAGGAGGATCAGCAATGCCGGCAATCACAGCAAGGACTAGTTTCCCGATGCGCTGGCGGCAGCGATTTTGCGGTGGTGGGGGCTGGCATCGCGATGGGCGCAGCTGAAAGAACATGCGGTGCCCCCATGTTTGGTTTTGGTAATTGATGACAATCTCTATGGACTAATGGTTGTCTTGAGTTATATTTGAAGGATTTGTCCATAGGCTTTTCTTGAATTCCATGTGTTGGTTTCAAGGAGTTTATGAGTTGACCAAGGTGCTATGAAGGAATTATCCAAAGATTGGTCATGTAAGTGTTGAGCTTATTGCAAGCATGTCTTGAAGAAGAAGATTGTATGACCATTCATGTTTACCTTCAAGACATCATTGAAATGAAGAGAGTTGGAAAGATTCAAGGTTGATCAAGACTAAGTCAAGAGTGATTCAAGTTGATCAACTCACAAAGCGTAGAAGATGTACCGAGAGGGATCATGTGATCCCATGGTATGGTAAGCATTGTCCATTGTGATTTGTGTACAAACCCATGGTCTATGTGAGAGTTCTATGTGGGGTTAGGTACATGTTCATGGGCTAGGGTCAAGAGGAAGATATCACTCAACCCATGGAGAGGATGACATCAAGTGGTGATCGTCATCAAGATCGCCGTGTGGAAGTTCAAGTGGAGCATGACGAAGGGAACAAGTGCTTGAAGCTTGTCGTCCATTGTGATGTCAATGGACTTGTGAAGATGTGCCGAAGAGTGGCTCACCCATAGTGGAGTATGGGGGAGCAATCATCTAGTCTTCATCGACCCAACGCAATCAAGAAAGGTGGTCCATCTTGAGGAGGACAAGATCATCATCATCTATCTCAAGTGGATCATGCACAAGGCAAAGGTTTGCACTTGATAGGTTTTATATTTTTCCAATCTCATGGTGGTAGTTTGGAGACCGGGTTATAGGATCGATAGCCGTACTATCAAGGGGGGCTCTCAAGTGAGTAGTTTCATCGTAGCATTCGTCGAGAGCTCAAACCATTGCATCCTTGCATCATATTTCTTGATTCTTATTTGTATTTTCTTTTTAGGTTTTAGAGCTTGTGGTTATCTTTGTGACAAGCTCTAGTTCATCGAAAATGGATTTCATATGATTCTTCTTTTGCGTTTTCGGTGTTGGAGGTTTTACCGGTCTTATTCGAGGAAGGGTTCTCACCATTTTCTCATGGGACTTTTCTATTTTCCTTATTTTTGTTAGTTCTATCAATATTGTGTTATCCATTATTGCTAGCTTTCCAACAAATTTGGTTTCATTGAATTCAGAGTCTGTTTGCAGAAGTTGTGGCAGTTTTGGTGTTCTGAAAAGGCTGCAGTGGTACTACCGCGGACAGGAGCGGATGTAATTTTTTACTACCGCTCCAGAGCGGTACTACCGCGGCTTCTACAGCGGTAGTACTCCTCCAGACCAAAAACTCGTCACAAGTCCAGCGGTGGTAGGAATAGATGTATTTTTTTAGTACCACTCGCAAGCAGTAGTATCGCTACCCTTTGAGGTATTACCGCTACCCCTAGCGGTAGTACTATGAGGTCGAGCGGTAGTGCCGCTCTATGCGAGCAGTGAGCATAACGGTTGGATTTTCCCCTACCTATATAAGGGGGTCTTCTTCCCCAATGGACCTTATCTCTTTAGCTCGTGTTCTTCCCCCATTGTTGACCTTCTTCGAGCTTGCTAACTCTCAATCCCTCCAATGATTCTTGCTAGTTCTTGAGGGAAAAGAGAGAGGAGATCTAGATCCACGTTTCCACCAATCACTTTCTCCTCTAAGTGAGGGGAACCCATTGGATATAGATCTTGGAGTTCTTTGTGTTCTTCTTTCGTTCTTCCTCTCATTTTCCACCCTAGCATTAGTTGCTTTGGTGGGATTTGGGAGAGAAGGACTTGGGCACTCTGTGTGCCCTTGCCATTGCATTTGGTGCATCGGTTTGAGTTCTCCATGGTGATACGTGGAAGTGAAGTTTGATAAGCTTATTACTCTTGGGTGTTTTGGCACCCTAGAGCTTGTTCGTCTTGGGTGCCTTGGCGCCCTAGATGGTTGGTGTTGTTCGGAGCTCAATCATTGTGGTGTAAAGCTTCGGGCAAGCGTCGGGGTCTCCAATTAGGTTGTGGAGATCGCCCCGAGCAATTTGACGGGTACCAGTGACTGCCCCCAAGGGTTGCCAAAGTGTACGGGTTCGGTGACCGCCCCAAGGGTTGCCATTTGTATGGGTTGGGTGACCGCCCTCAAGGGTCCCTTAGTGGAATCATGACATCTTGCATTGTGCAAGGGCGTGAGGAGATTATGGTGGTCCTAGTGGCTTCCTGGGGAGCATTGTGCCTCCACACCGCTCCAAACGGAGATTAGCATCCGAAAGGGTGTGAACTTCGAGATACATCATCGTCTCCGCGTGCCTCGGTTATCTCTTACCCGAGCCCTTTACTTATGCACTTTAATGTGTGATAGCCATATTGCTTCGTGTCATATATCTCGCTATCACTTAGTTGTTTATCTTGCTTAGTTTAAGTTGTTGGTGCACATAGGTGAGCCTAGTTGTTGTAGGTTTTGTGCTTGACAAATTAACTGTTAGGTTTTTTCGGCATTTGTTCAAGCCTAAACCGTAATTATTTTAAAGTGCCTATTCACCCCCCTCTAGGCTACATCCATGATCTTTCAATTGGTATCAGAGCCTCATCTCTCTTTGTTAGGCTTAACCGCCTAGAGAGTAAAGATGTCAACTAGGGGATTAGGATTCTCTAACACTCTTAGTTTCAATGGCACAATTTTTGATGTTTTGGTAATTCGCATGCTTAATCTCTTTAGGGTCATGGACCCCAATTTAGAGCGAATTGTAGATATGGGGTTTTTCTCATCCAAAGGATCCTCAACGATTATCTTTAGAGGATGAGAAAAACTCTTATCTCAATGCTCAAGCTTCTAATGTGCTCTTTGATGCTCTGAGCAATGTAGTTATATTTCAACTCATGCCGTTCCGGGATGCTCATGAGTTGTGGACAAAGCTTCAATATAAATATGGTGTGTCCAAGATTTTTGGGGATGATTGTTCTCCCTCCACCTCCGGCCGTGTTGTCTTCTCAACTGCCTCTACTTCACCTACATGTGGTTTGCCATAAGGTAATGATATGGTGAGTAGTGTTGATCATTGCAATGATGATTGGGTGCTTATTATCGATGATCCTTCACCACTATCTTATTGCAATGCTTCTTCTTTGGACTTTAACACTTCGAGCACTCCATATGTTTCACACGCTTGTGTTGATAGTCCTTGCATATCATGTAGAAATTGCTTGACTAAATCTCATGATGATATGCTTGCTATGTCTTGTTGTCGTGATAAAAAAGCTTGTATTTCCTCTAGTTGTTGTGCTAACAATGTAGAGGAAACCCAACACTCCATGGAACAAGATGTGGTCTTGAATGGTGCCTCAAGGGATCCTACATCATCATCTATTGCTTTTTGCCTTATGGCTAAGGCGTCAAAGGTATCTCCTACTTTGAACCCCAATATATCGCTTGATGATGATGTTAATGCTAATGATGATGAGGATAATGATGAAGAGAATGATAATATTGCTTCCTTAAAAATTAAGGGGGAAATGATTTTTTAAGCTCTTCACAAAAATAAACTTGCTCGTTCCAACTTCATGGAAATCATGTCTATTGCCATTGAGGGCAAGAAATACATTTAGGAGTTGGAATCTCATTTAGAGGAGCATGAGGTCACCATTGAGAAAATGGAAGCTCATGAGCGTGATTACGCAAATGAGGTCGCGGAGCTATCTCAAGCTCTTGAACATGAACGAACCACCTCCGAATCTCTTGAGGAGACTTTTGCTCTAGAACTATCTAGAGTGAAGGAATCTCATGATAGAGCTCTTGAGGTGGCCAATGATTTTGAAACTAAAAATGAGAAGCTTGAAGTTGTGCATGCTAAACTCCATGAGAACTTTGGGCACCTCAAAAATGGCTCAAGGGTCATTAAGAGTGAGCTCATCAAACTCACCGAGTCTCAATGCACAACTTAGAGCTTCATATTCTAAAGAGCTTGCCAAGTTGCCTTCTCCTCTTGCTATTATTGATGATGCTTGTGCTACTAACTCTATTTCTAGTGAAGCATCCATTTTGAAGGAGAATGTTGAGCTACGGGCTCAACTTGAGTTGCTATATAGCAAATATGAGAAGTTGGAAGAAAATCATGTAAAGCTCACAAGCTCTCTTGATGATCTTCTAGTATCCCATAATGTTCTAAAGATAGCTCATGAGGCTATATCTAAGGTAACTTCTAGTAAGTCGCATGTGGATACTAGCACTAGATCAAGTCAAAATGCTATCTTGCCATGTGCTAGTCCTTGTAATTCGTCTACTCATAACATTGGTACTTCTTGTGATGAATTACTCTCCTTGCCTTATTGCTCTAACGATGAAGCTTATACTTCCTCTATTACTTGTGTTGATACTAACCATGTAGAGGAAATTAAAGAGCTCAAGGCTCAAGTCACTTCTTTGAAGAAAGACTTGGAAAAGTGTCATGAAGGGAAGTCCACACTCAACAATATCTTGAGTGTGCAAAAATCCCCCAATGACAAAGGTGGACTTGGATTCAACTCCAATAAGAAGAAGAAGTCCAAGAGAAACAAGAAGAAGGGCCAAGAACAAGTCAAGAATTCGTCCAAGATTATTTGCTTCAAGTGCAAAATTTAAGGGCATCATGTTAGATCTTGCCCATTGAAGATGAAGCCCATTAATGACAAGAAACAAGGGAAGTAGCCACAAGTTCATTCTCATGCTCAACCTCAAGTTGAAGAAAGGCCTCTTCCCAAGAAGACTCGAGCTAATGCTTCTCAAGTTGAGAAATCAAGTGAGAAGAAAGTGAAGAGTAGATGTTGCTACATATGTCGTGAGAAAGGTCACGTCGCTTCTTCATGCACTAGTGGTAACTTATACAACCCAATTATTATTGATGATATCTATTCTCTTGGGAAGGATAAGGTTGGCAATGTGTTTGCCAAGTTTGTTGGTACTCAAAGTGTTGTCAAGAAAAGAACCATTTGGGTAGCCAAGCCTATTGTGACTAACCTATTAGGACCCAACTTGGTTGGGGACCACCAAGCTCAAACTTGATCAATCAGTGTTATTGGAGGTCATTGGAGACTTGGCTACATCATGAAGAATTAAGGGATCTTCATCATTCATATTGTCTCAAGCCAAGTCAATTGGGTTATCAAGTTTCTATCTTATATCCAATATGCCTCCTTGTGGTAACTTGTACTTAAATTGTTTACATTGAAAGTTACTTGCCCCTTTGCATGTTTTGGTTTTGTTCCTTGCATGTGTTTTATATGTTGTGCTTCCAATTTGCTTATATTGAGTAATCAAGTATGTGTGTGTTGGTTTGCACATCATGTACGTGTGTGTAGTGCATTGAGCCTTTGCGCATCTTGTTTGTATCTTAGTTGGCTCTTGTGAGAGATTAATGGAAAATTCTATTTTTGGGAAGTGATGTGCTTTGTGCACCTCACAATCCTATAAATGTGTGTAGATGAGGAATACCATCTAGTATATATTACAAGATTATCTAGTCACTATGTGGTATGTCTTCTCATGAGAAATCCAAATTCTAAATAGTCCATTAATTATCTCTTGTTGGATCCTTTATTTGCCTCTTGTTTATCTTTAATTGGTATCACATTATGGGGGAGTAATATGCTATGTGTATATTACTAGCCTAGAAAATGTGTACATTTGAGATATTGTCACTTAGAATTGATATTGTAAATTATCTTGTTCCTAGGTGGCATGTTAACTCTAGAAGTTGCAAATTTGCTTGTGTGTTTGGTGTGAAGATTATGTTGGATAACCTTGCTTTCTACCACCGGTAATTATTTCCAAATAATTCTTGTCTTTTGACAATTGGTACTCACTTGTGTGGTAGAAATTATTGATCATCTTTATATTGGCTTTTGCTTTTATTTGCCTTATCTCTTGCCAAGGTTTGTGTCAACTCCCTTTGTATTCCATATCACTTGTGGATCTTGTTAGTTTCTTGATCTTGTCTAGTGTTTTCTAGATATAGTGAAAGTGATGGTTGATCCCACCTTGTGCATTTTGTATTCAAATGCAAATTCTCTAGAATGCACTAGTCTCGGGGGAGCTATCCTATTTTCTATAAAATGCTCATCTTGTGATCCTTATCAAGTGTGTGTTGGTGGAAGGCAAGCCGCTTTCTTTTTGGTACTTTGTGCCATCATGAAACTTCGTTGAGAGCTCGGTTTGTTTGGAACCATCCTTTCTTTGGGAGTTTGACATCTTTAATTTAGTGTGTATCAATGGATATCTCATTCCTCGATGTATCTGTTGTGGATATCCTCCAAGCAATGATTTATTCATTTGGTATGTTTTCTTCTCTTGGTATTTCTTTGTCAATTGGTATCGGTTCTTCAAAGTCTTGAGCATGCATATTTACTTCATGTAGTTTCTTTGGCATGCTTTCTTTCTTTGACCCAATATATAGGGGAAACTCCACCAAGTATCAAATTGGATGAGATGTGCATGAAATTCATTTTCATTTCTATATGCACATATTTATGTGGAGTTTGTCCTATGTATTGTTGGTTCTCTAACTCTTTGGTCCCAATGAGTTTGGGTACCATTTTGTTTGTGTTGTTGTTCTAGGAACAATTGGAGATGCATTGGATGCTCGGCTCACTCACAAGGAAGGTGGTGTCACCATGTGCTTATTGGAGTCAATCTAGGATGATCAATGATCTACTATCTACCTTTAATTGGTATCTACTACATCCTTCCAATGCTATCTCAGTAACAAGTATCTACTCATGCATACACCTCTTACATTCAACCTTGCATAGGTTGCATCATGGCATGAATTTGTTGATTAGTTCTTGTGATACTTGTTTCCCTTCTCAAAGCATCTCAACAATGATCTCTTGTTGATAGTTGTGATGTCTTTGATGTTCGTTTGGTTGAAGCTCATTTATATACTATAAGATAATATCTAGCCATGTGCTATGGTTTCAAGCAAATATCTTATCGGTATATTTATGACTTCCTTTTGGATATCTTGTCCCTTCTTGTTGTAACTATTTCGGGTGTACATCCTTCTTTGCAGATATATATCATCATGATTTCATCTACCTAGAACATTATACACTTGAGAGAAATTACATCTCCAGATGATATCCTTTCTTTCTGGTCCACCTTGTCTTTCTTATGATTTTTCTTTGGTGGATTTGTGAAAGCTTTTGCCTTGAGTACGAGTCATATCTTGTTGCATCTTGATGCACTCTTGTGTGGTGAAGATTATTTTCCTCATGCTTGTCTTTACGAGGCTTTTGCCATCTTAATTGGTATCCCTCATCTTGATAAGGCTTTCATCTTCTATCTTCACCATGGGTTGTCGCAAGCCTTGTTGTTAACTCACATTTTAGTGAGCTTTTGAACCCATTTGCTTGTTGGATGTGTGTGGGGACAACATGTCATGCACCGTGTATCTCATTTACCCAAGACTATGTTGATGCTTTATGCTCATCCTTATATTAGTCTTCTCAAGTGCTTTGTCATGACTCACACACATCATTTTGGTTGAGCCTATTCTTAAGTTGCCTCTTTTACATGTTGCTCAACCATGTGCTTGTTGCAAGTGCTAGGCTTTGTTTCTTATATGCTCACTTGCACTGGTTGTGAGTTTCTATTGATTTTGGGGGAGCTATGATCCTATTTTGTGCACTTTGTATCCAATACAAATATTCTTATTTGTGCACAAATCATGGGGAGCTTCTCTAGTTTCTTTAGAACACTCCTCTTCTCATATCATAATATAATTTATTCTTATGGCTCATAGGATCCTTGGTCTAGTTGGTTCAGTTGATATCCTTTGATTGCTTGCTTCAATTGGTATATTTTGACTGCTTGATTGCTTGTGTCTCTCTTTGTTATGTCTTTGTGGCATATCATTCTTTAGCAATCTTTGTGCCTCAATATAGTTTGTGTTCCTCCAAGTATTTACCTTTGGGTATGTGTATTGCATTCCACTCTCTTATTGAGAAATACACAATTTATGGAGGACCACAATTTATATTGGCTTTCTTAGATTTTCGCCCATTCTGGCAATCAATGCTAATGGGGGAGAAGTTTTAGAGAGTTTTGTGGAGAAGT
This sequence comes from Triticum dicoccoides, assembly GCF_002162155.2. Classification (NCBI taxonomy): domain Eukaryota; kingdom Viridiplantae; phylum Streptophyta; class Magnoliopsida; order Poales; family Poaceae; genus Triticum; species Triticum dicoccoides. The sequence continues at coordinate 468,146,135 of NC_041381.1, forward strand.
TTAGAGAGTTATCTCGTCTTGCTTTGGTATTGTTCCTTAGCATTTGCATCCCATTCGCATCCACTATTGGTTGTTGCATTGCATGGTGATGCATAATTCCTTATATAAACTCTCTTGAAAGTGATTGTCATCAATTACCAAAATGGGGGAGATTGAAAGAACATGCGGTGCCCCCATGTTTGGTTTTGGTAATTGATGACAATCTCTATGGACTAATGGTTGTCTTGAGTTACACCTGAAGGATTTTTCCATAGGCTTTTCTTGAAGTCCATGTGTTGGTTTCAAGGAGTTTATGAGTTGACCAAGGTGCTATGAAGGAATTATCGAAAGATTGGTCATGTGAGTGTTGAGCTTATTGCAAGCATGTCTTGAAGAAGAAGATTGTGTGATCATTCATGTTTACCTTCAAGACATCATCCAAATGAAGAGAGTTGGAAAGATTCAAGGTTGATCAAGACTAAGTCAAGAGTGAATCAAGTTTATCGACTCACAAAGCGTAGAAGATGTACCAAGAGGGATCAAGTGATCCCATGGTATGGTAAGCATTGTCCATTGTGCTTTGTGTACTAACCCATGGCCTATGTGAGAGTTCTATGTGGGTTAGTTATGTGTTCATGGGCTTGGGTCAAGAGGAAGATATCACTCAACCCATGGAGAGGATGACATCAAGTGGTGATCGTCATCAAGATTGACGTGTGCAAGTTCAAGTGGAGCATCATGAAGAGATCAAGTGCTTGAAGCTTGTCGTCCATTGTGGTGTCAATGGACTTGTGAAGATGTTCCGAAGAGTGGCTCACCCATAGTGGAGTATGTGGGAGCAATCATCTAGTCTTCATCGACCCAACGCAATCAAGAAAGGTGGTCCATCTTGAGGAGGACAATATCGTCATCATCTATCTCAAGTGGATCATGCGCAAGGGAAAGGTTTGCCCTTGATAGGTTTTCTATTTTTCTGATCTCATGGTGGTAGTTTGGAGACCGGGTTATAGGACCGATAGCTGTACTATCAAGGGGGGATATCAATTGAGTAGCTTGATCGTATCATTCATCGAGATCTCAAACCATTGCATCCTTGCATCATCTTTCTTGATTTTTATTTGTATTTTCTTTTTAGGTTTTAGAGCTTGTGGTTATCTTCGTGACAAGCTCTAGTTCATCGAAAATGGATTTCATATGCTTCTTCTTTTGCGTTTTCGGTGTTGGAGATTTTATCGGTCTTATTCGAGGAAGGGTTATCACCATTTTCTCATGGGCCTTTTCTATTTTCCTTATTTTTGTTAGTTCTATCAAGATTGTGTTAGCCCTTGTTGCTATCTTTCCAACAAACTTGGTTTCGTTGAATTCGGAGTCCGTTTGCAGAAGTTGTGGCAGTTTTGGTGTTTTGAAAATGCTGCGGCGGTACTACCGCGGATAGGAGCGGATATAATTTTTTACTACCGCTCCAGAGCGGTACTACCGCGGCTTCTACAGCGGTAGTACTGCTCCGGACCAAAAACTCGTCACAAGTCCAGCGGTGGTAGGCACAGATGTATTTTTTAGTACCGCTCGCAAGCAGTAGTACCGCTACCCTTTGAGGTAGTACCGCTACCCCTAGCGGTAGTACCGCTCCGTGCGGGCTGTGAGCATAACGGTTGGATTTTCCCCCACCTATATAAGGGGGTCTTCTTCCCCAATGGACCTTATCTCTTTAGCTCGTGTTCTTCCCCCATTGTTGACCTCCTTCGAGCTTGCTAACTCTCAATCCCTCCAATGATTCTTGCTAGTTCTTTAGGGAAAAGAGAGAGGAGATCTAGATCCACGTTTCCACCAATCACTTTCTCCTCTAAGTGGGGGGAACCCCTTGGATATAGATCTTGGAGTTCTTTGTGTTCTTCTTTCGTTCTTCCTCTCATTTTCCACCCTAGCATTAGTTGCTTTGGTGGGATTTGGGAGAGAAGGACTTGGGCACTCAGTGTGCCCTTGCCATTGCATTTGGTGCATCGGTTTGAGTTCTCCACGGTGATACGTGGAAGTGAAGTTTGAGAAGCTTATTACTCTTGGGTGTTTGGGCAGCCTAGAGCTTGTTCCTCTTGGATGCCTTGGTGCCCTAGACGGTTGGTGTTGTTCGGAGATCAATCATTGTGGTGTAAAGCTCCGGGCAAGCGTCGGGGTCTCCAATTAGGTTGTGGAGATCGCCCCGAGCAATTTGACGGGTACCGGTGACCGCCCCCAAGGGTTGCCAAAGTGTACGGGTTCGGTGACCGCCCCCAAGGGTTTCCATTTGTACGGGTTCGGTGACCGCCCTCAAGTGTCCCTTAGTGTAATCACGACATCTTGCATTGTGCGAGGGCGTGAGGAGATTACGGTGGCCCTAGTGGCTTCTTGCGGAGCATTGTGGCTCCACACCGCTTCAAACGGAGATTAGCATCCGCAAGGGTGTGAACTTCGGGATACGACATCGTCTCCACGTGCCTCGGTTATCTCTTGCCCGAGCCCTTTACTTATGCACTTTACTATGTGATAGCCATATTTCTTTGTGTCATATATCTTGCTATCACTTAGTTGTTTATCTTGCTTAGCATAAGTTGTTGGTGCACATAGGTGAGCCTAGTTGTTGTAGGTTTTGTGCTTGACAAATTAACCGTTAGGTTTTTTCCGCATTTGTTCAAGCCTAAACCATAATTATTCTAAAGCGCCTATTCACCCCCTCTAGGCGACATCCACAATCTTTCAGCAGCTGTGTCAGGACGTCGGACAGGGGAATCTATTTCCGAAACTGAGCGGCTGTTGCAGGAAGTAAGGAGGTGGTCACATGCGTGGTGGTTAGATCTGATGGCTATCAGACTGCTGATCCAACGGAGCTCCATGCGGCGGATGTTTCTAATACATCCACCAGCGGACGCGTAGCGGCTCCCTATTTATATTCGAGTAGATAGATAAATCTATGTAAATTTGTTGAAATCATCTACAAAGTTCACATAGTACTTGTTTCTGCCAACATAAGGCGACCGAAACATCTGCAAAACCCTACCCATCCACCTTCCCCCCTCTCGTCCGCCGCCCCCACTTTCCACTCCCCGCCCGTCACCACTAGTAGCCATGCCCCCACGTCGCCGAGTAATGAGCTACCCATATCAAATGCTGGAGTGTCGGCTGCAGCTCCTTGAGCAGGTCCGGGCAAAGCGCGTAGCCCCGGATCACCGTGGGGCTACCTTCAGACGCAGCGGATTCGGAGGAGGACTTGGAGGAGGAGGAGGATGTGGGGGACGCTGGAGACGCGGATCTGCACACGGAGTTGCAGGCCATTCTCGATTCCCTCCGCTCAGAGTCGGATGCGGAGGGCAGACGCTGTCGTCGGAAGGAGATGGAGGCGGAGCAAGCCAGGAAGTCGATGAGATGCTCACGTACATGGATGAGGAGGAGGATAAGGAGGAGTTGGAGCCCTCCTACACGCCTGGCCACCCAGTGCCTAGCACCAACGTCGTGGACATCTCCGACAACGAATCATAGCTAGTGTGTCATAGTAGTAGGTGTATTTTTTGCCTGGTTTGTATGGATCTAGGGGATGAAATATAAGAGACACGAATGAAGAGGAGGAAATTTGAGACGTGACTGGTCACTTTCCGCAGACACATACGGTTGCATTCACGGGTGTTTGAGGAGTCCGATTTTCCAAGTCTGGCTGTAGATGCTTTAAGACACATGCATAAGGGCATCTCGAACGGTAACCCACAAATTTCCTCCCACACCCATCAGCGGGTAGGGGCACCAATCCGTGGACATGAATGTGGGAGGACGACATCCAAGGCTAGCCGCATACATTTCAAACTACTTTTCAACAAACCGGATGCAATTCACGCAAACACGGTCGGATTTCATACAAATACGGCAGATTTCATTACATTTCGAACGAAAAAAGACCCGCCCCTAAATATATCATACGACATCGGCGCCCGGCATCGAAGCTCATGATCTCCTTCATCCGTCTTCTCCATGAGCACAGAAGATAAGACTGATGAAGTGAATGTGCGGTCTCCGGCAAGGAAGAGTAGAACACGGGAGACGGACCGGCCCACATGGGACACAAGGCACCGCGGCCTCCCATGGCCTACTCATCCTCAAAGGAGTCCACGACCTGTCCGTCGTCGATGAGGTCCATGATGGAAATGGTGGCGCCGACACTGTCTTCATCCCGCCGGACCGGTAGATGGTTCATCGGTGGTGCGTAGGAGGCACAACTGGCATTGTTCTCCTCCGCGATCGCCTGCAGCTGCACCTCCATGGAGACCGCTTCTTGGTGAGCGGCAGCTTGAGAACGGCAGCATCATAGATGGTACGCTGCTCTTGAAGGAAATATGCCCTAGAGGCAATAATAAAGTTATTATTTATTTCCTTATTTCATGATAAATGTTTATTATTCATGCTAGAATTATATTAACCGGAAACTTAGTACATGTGTGAATACATAGACAAACATAGTGTCACTAGTATGCCTCTACTTGAATAGCTCGTTAATCAAAGATGGTTGAGTTTCCTAACCATAGACATGAGTTTTCATTTGATTAATGGGATCACATCATTAGGAGAATGATGTGATTGACATGACCCATTCCGTTAGCCTAGCACTTGATCGTTTAGTATGTTGCTATTGCTTTCTTCATGACTTATACATGTTCCCTTGACTATGAGATTATGCAACTCCTGAATAGCGGAGGAACACTTTGTGTGCTACCAAACATCACAACGTAACTGGGAGATTATAAAGGTGCTCTATAGGTGTCTCCGATGGTGTTTGTTGACTTGGCATAGATCGAGATTAGGATTTGTCACTCCGATTGTCGGAGAGGTATCTCTGGGCCCTCTCGGTAATGCACATCACTATAAACCTTGCAAGCAATGTGACTAATGAGTTAGTTGCGGGATGATGTATTACGGAACGAGTAAAGAGACTTGCCGGTAACGAGATTGAGCTAGGCATTGAGATACCGACGATCGAATCTCGGGCAAGTAACATACCGATGACAAAGGGAACAACGTATGTTGTTATGCGGTTTGACCGAGAAAGATCCTCGTAGAATATGTGGGAGCCAATATGAGAATCCAGGCTTCTCTATTGTTTATTGACCAGAGACATGTCTCGGTCATGTCTACATAGTTCTCGAACCCATAGGGTCCACACGCTTAACATTCGGTGACGATTTATATTATGAGTTATGTGTTTTGATGTACCGAAGGTAGTTCAGAGTCCCGGATGAGATCAGGGACATGACGAGGAGTCTCGAAATGGTCGAGACATAAACATCAACATATTGGACGACTATATACAGACATCAGAAAGGTTCCGAGTGATTCGGGTATTTATCGGAGTACCGGAGAGTTACGGGAATTCGCTAGGGAGTATATGGGCCTTATTGGGCTTTAAGGGAGAGAGAGAGAGAGAGGCAGGCCGCGCGCCCTCCCAAGGCCTAGTCCGATTTGGACTAGGGGGAGGGGCGGCGCCCCCTCCTTCCTTCTCTTCTCTCTTCCCTTTCCTTGACTCCTACTCCTATACTACATGGAAGGGGGGGAATCCTACTCCCGGTGGGAGTAGGACTCCCCAGGGCGTGCCATAGAGAGGACCGGCCCCTCTCCTCCTCCCCTCCTTTATATACGGGGAGGGGCACAGCCCATAGACACACAAGTTGATCTGTTGATCTCTCCTAGCCGTGTGCGGTGCCCCCCTCCACCATATTCCACCTCAGTCATATCGTAGCGGTGCTTAGACGAAGCCTTGCATCGGTAGCAACATCATCACCGTCATCACGCCGTCGTGCTGACAAAACTCTCCCGTGAAGCTCTGCTGGATCAGAGTTCGCTGGACGTCATCGAGCTGAACGTGTGCTAAACTCGAAGGTGCCGTACGTTCGGTACTTGGATCGGTCGGATCGTGAAGACGTACGACTACATCAACCGCGTTGTGTTAACGCTTCCGCTTTCGGTCTACAAGGGTACATGGACTCATTCTCCCTGCTCATTGCTATGCATCACCATGATCTTGTGTGTGCGTAGGAAATTTTTAAAATTACTATGTTCCCCAACAGTGGCATCCGAGCCAGGTCTATGCGTAGATGTTATATACACGAGTAGAACACAAGTGAGTTTGTCATACTTTGGTTCGGCGGTATTGTTGGATGAAGCGGCCCAGACCGACATTACGCGTACGCTTACGCGAGACTGGTTCTACCGACGTGCTTTGCACATAGGTGGCTGGCGGGTGTCAGTTTCTCCAACTTTAGTTGAACCGAGTGTGGCTACGCCTAGTCCTTGAGAAGGTTAAAACAACACTAACTTGACGAACTATCGTTGTGGTTTTTATGCGTAGGTAAGAACGTTTCTTGCTAAGCCCATAGCAGCCACGTAAAACTTGCAACAACAAAGTAGAGGACATCTAACTTGTTTTTGTAGGGCATGTTGTGATGTGATATGGTCAAGACTGATGAGATATAAGTTGTTGTATGAGATGATCATGTTTTGTTGAAGTTATCGGCAACTGGCAGAAGCCTTATGGTTGTCTCTTTATTGCATAAGATGCAAGCGCCAAATAATTGCTTTACTTTATCGCTATGCGATAGCAATAGTTGCAAGAGCAATAGTTGGCGAGACGACCATGTGATGACACATTGATATAGATCAAGATTATGGAGATCATGGTGTCATGCCGGTGACAATGGAGATCATGATGATGCTTTGGAGATGGAGATCAAAGGCACAAGATGATGATGGCCATATCATGTCACATATTTTGATTGCATGTGATGTTTATCTTTTATACATCTTATTTTGCTTAGTTCGTCGGTAGCTTTATAAGATGATCCCTTACTAAAATTTCAAGGTATAAGTGTTCTCCCTGAGTATGCACCGTTGCGACAGTTCTTCGTGCTGAGACACCACATGATGATCGGATGTGATAAGCTCTACGTTCAAATACAATGGGTGTAAGACAGTTTTGCACACGCAAAATACTCGGGTTAAACTTGACGAGCCTAGCATATGCAGATATGGCCTCGGAACATTGGAGACTGAAAGGTCGAGCATGAATCATATAGTAGATATGATCAACATAGTGATGTTCACCATTGAAAACTACTCCATCTCACGTGATGATCTAACATGATTTAGTTGATTTGGATCACGTGATCACTTAGATGATTAGAGGGATGTCTATCTAAGTGGGAGTTCTTAAGTAATATGATTAATTGAACTTCAATTTATCATGAACTTAGTCCTAATAGTATTTTGCAAATAATGTTGTAGATCAATAGCTCGCGTTGTTGCTTCCCTATGTTTTATATGTGTTCCTAGAGAAAACTAAGTTGAAAGATGATAGTAGCAATGATGTGGACTGGATCCGTGATCTGAGGTTTATCCTCATTGCTACATAGAAGAATTATGTCCTTGATGCACCGCTAGGTGACAGACCTATTGCAGGAGCAGGTGCAGACATGAACGTTTGGCTAGCTCAATATGATGACTACTTGATAGTTTAGTGCACCATGCTTAAACAGCCTAGAATCGGGACTTCAAAGACGTTTTGAACGTCATGGACCATACGAGATGTTCCAGGAGTTGAAGTTAATATTTCAAGCAAATACCCGAGTTGAGAGATATGAAGCCTCCAACAAGTTCTATAGGTAAAAGATGTAGGAGAATAGCTCAAGCAGTGAGCATGTGCTCAGATTGTCTGGGTACTACAATCACTTGAATCAAATGGGAGTTAATCTTCCAGATAAGATAATGATTGACAGAGTTCTCTAGTCACCATCACCAAGTTACTAGAACTTCGTGATGAACTATAGTATTCAAGGTATGATGAAAATGATTCCCGAGCTCTTCCTGATGCCGAAATCGACGAAGGTAGAAATCAAGAAAAGAGCATCAAGTGTTGATGATTAAGACCACTAGTTTCAAGAAAAGGGCAAAGGAAAAGAAATGGAACTTCAATTAGAATGGGAAGCAAGTTTTCACTCCCGTGAAGAAGCCCAAAGCTGGACCAAACCCTGAAACTAAGTGCTTCTACTGCAAAGGAGATGGTCACTGGAAGCGGAAATGCCCTGAATATTTGGTGGATAAGAAGGATGGCAAAGCGAACAAGGGTATATTTGATATACAGGTTATTGATGTGTACCTTACTAGTGTTTATAGTAGCCCCTGGGTATTTGATACTTGTTCGATTGCTAATATTAGTAACTCGAAACAGGAGTTACAGAATAAACAGAGACTAGTTGAGGGTGTACTGACGATGTGTGTTGGAAGTGGTTCCAAGATTGATATGATCACCATCGCACACTCCATATACTTTAGGGATTAGTGTTGAACCTAAATAAATGTTATTTGGCGTTTGCGTTGAGCATGAATATGATTTGATCATGTTTATTGCAATACGGTTATTCATTTAAAGTCAAAGAATAATTGTTGTTCTGTTTACATGAATAAAACCTTCGATGGTCATACACCCAGTGAAAATAGTTTGTTGGATCTCAATTGTAGTGATACACATATTCATAATATTGATACCAAAAGATGAAAAGTTGGTAATGTGGGGACCCCGACTCATAAGTCAAGATCACCGAATGCACGTGTACAGTGATCCCAGAGATCAATGCTCAGTGAACACACAGAAGCTGAATAACCAGAGTCTTACATCCATACATACCGTTTTACACAAGTAGGACCATTATGGTCAAGTCTTGAGTGTATCATCGCAGCGGAAATCTTCAATAACAACTTGGACCCATGCCATCTGCCTTAACCCTACAGGCATTCTGACTAGGAAGCGTCCTAGCTCGCATGTCCGTCACCAAGGTACTCTTCATTTTATCCTGTTCTTTCATGCCTGGCCAATAAAATAACCAGTGTCAAGCCAATGAGTACTTTGAATGTACTCGCAAGCAACCCATGTTTTGGTTCAAGGTACAACAATGCATGATATAGGTAAATTTTTGCAGAAAGCTAGTTTTGAGTGCAATGACATGTTCAACAACTTGTAAGACATGCATCAGGAGAATTCAAGTAACCATGAGGACAGGTTACAGATATCAACATAAATAGAGTGGGCACCAACCCAACTTAATCACGTCAAGTCCTTTGACTTGACCCAAGTAGTTATCCAAACACACACACTGGTTTGTAAACATGTGGACGTAGCCCAAGAGCGGTTACCCAACTGTCCTTGACCATGGACACGGCTATTCGAATAGTTTTACACTCTGCAGAGGTTGCACACTTTACCCACAAGATCCGAGGAACTTCCGTGTCATCCACGACCCGCGATACCTCAAGTACCCGGGGTAAGCACCCGATCACTACCTTTCCCTAGACAACACTAACATGGAGTCCACTCGTTGCTCCGTATCCTCACGATGTACATCATACGAGACTCACTCGAGATCGTAACATCAGAGAGGGGACACAACGGTGTATCCGGTGCCTTGTGAAAACAGTCATGGCCGCCCTACCTGGCACGACCCCGTCCCGAGAGAGCGCACCAACAACTCTCCCATCACTAGTAATGTGGGCCCCAAGCTAGTATCGGTCTAGGTGATCAATAATGCCCTTTCCCATATAAGGGTAGAGTGGTTGCGCATGTAAGGTTGGAATAACGGTCGCAACTTAAACCAATCCGTTATGAAAACAACACACACTTGCCTCGGTACACCACTTCTTCATCAAGTGGTTACCCATCTCATCATCTCCCACGGGCATAAGTGGCACCCGACGGGGTTTTCGAAAAGTCCTTTGAAAACACTTTGTCTCCTTCATCATGCATATTCCCGTCCCTTTTGCGTAGCATCTACTTTAGCATCCTATCTACTCCCACCTGCATAACCCTCATAAGAAGGTAGGGTCATGCACAATGCAAGTATCAACGAGGAAGTACGGTGGCAAACCATCAAAGTGGTTACTACCTCAGCATGATTCCATTGCAACAACAATATGGTGCTATATGATATGCATAACAAGGGTTTCATAGACATGGTAAAAGGGCTGGTTGCCTGTTTTAACAAAGTCTTCGAGGTCTTCAAATATCTCCGGTCCAACTTCGGGCATTTCGTCTACTTCGTCAACTATCATCGAAAACAACCATAATAAGCAACACGACAAGGCAAGAATAAAAGTGCTCTAAAAATATGAGTTGGACTTTTATGGGACATCTCTGGTTATATGAAGAATAACCAGAGTGGTTTCCTTGGAATTGGATCAGTGGTTATTTCTGAACATTTTGATATGATGGAACCAAGGGGTTTATGGATTTGCAAGAAGTATCCAGAAATATATATTTGGAAAATGAGCAAAGGCACCCATTTAACAAATCATGATTTTAGAAGCATCTAGGAGTTGGTTTCACTGGATTTGGAGTTCAAATGAATTCCCTATGAATTTGCAAAGTTGACAAATATGAAGAAATGGCTCATTATATTGTGGGGTACATAAAGTATTAAGAAAAATGTTCATAAACTAAGTTATGAACTTAGATGCATCTAGGAATTTGAATCATGGCATTTGGATCAATTTTGAGCTCTCTGTGATTTTCTAAAGTTCATCACAGAAATGGAAAATGGGGTTTTGATAAATATTTCTGAAGGAAATGCTTCTGTAAAAATGTGACAATAGCACCATGTGGTAGGACATGATTTTAGAAACTACTAGAAATTGGAATCATCAAATTTGGAGTTAATTTGAATTATTGGGAGATTTTACAAGTTTTACAAAAAAAAGGGAAAGATTTTTACCCGAATGGGCTGGATCTGGGCGGCGACAGCACGCACAGGGCGAGATATAGTGCCGAGCGCACTGGGCCTGGCCCAGTCGCTCAGCCGCGCAGAGGGGGGGAGTGGCGGCGTCGAAAACGCTCACTAAGAGTACGCCTTCGCCGCGGGGAGACGGCTTCCGAAGAAGTCGTGTCCACTTAACTCGCGGGCCCAACCCTCAGGGTCGCCGACACATGGGGCCCACTAGTCGGGTTCATCCCCAACCTCCTACGCGGGCGCGTCGGGAGACAGAGGAGGCGAGGCCAGACGGTGCCGGCGCTCTCCCCGGTGGCACCGGCCATCTCCGTCTACGCCCAGCAGACCAGCGGGTCCAGGAGAAAACGCCGCATCCGCCAAGGTGCGCTGAGAGCGCAGGGGTGGTCGGACGTGGGCGCCTCGTCGACCATGGCGGGCGGGGCCGGCGATGAAGATGGAGCTCGACCGCATGGCCACGGGAAGGAGGGGAAGTAGCAGGGGAGAGTTCCACGATGGTCGTGGTGATGCCATGGAATGATGAGGTGAGGAGGAGGGGGCTCGGGTGGCGCGAATTTAAGCCGAGGCCGACGGCAAGGCTCCGGCCATGGTGGTGGATGGAGGGCACGGGGAGAGAGTTGGATTGGTCCAGGGGGTCACTGGGAGTGAGAGAGGCCGAAGGGGATCCAGAGATAGGCCTCGGGCGGCCTTATATAGCGAGGCCGTGGCTCACCGTGGACGTGGCCTACGGGCACCCGCGGAAATGGCTGCAGTGGCCACGGGAGGAGGCTCGGGGCTATCTACGACGTTCATGGGAGTCGAGTAGGGCGCCAGGAAGGAAGAGAGGGAGCGGGGCGAGCTCCGGGTGGAGCCACGAGCTCGCACGCGCATTGGCGGGCTCGGGCGGTTCTGGGCACGCATGGCACAGTCAGGACAGAGAGGGGAAGTCGGGGGCTAGCATGGTGGCGTGTTGCGGACAAGAAGGGGGGGCTCGAGGTGGTCGGAGGCGGTTGGAAGGGGGCGGCTACAGTGCGGGAGTGCACTGTAGCGCACTCCAGAGCGTGCATATGGCCGGCATGGCCATTTTTCTAGCGCTCTGGGCTTGGCCTCTAGTGTCTGGGGGCTCTAGGGGGAAGTAAACAAGTGGGGAGGGGCATAGGATGCCCTGGATAGCCAGTAGGAGAAGAGAGAGGTAGAAGAAGAGGGAGAGAGGGGCTGTCCAGGGAGGTAAATGAGGTGGTTTCACCCCTCAATCATTGATCTGAGATGCAGCCATTGTTATTGGAGGTAGAGGAGGACTTGGAGGGTCTGTGGTAAAAAGTGGAGGCCATGGAGAAGAGTGGAAGTGGTCAAAACAAGGGTTTTAGTAAAATGGCAGAAGGTGTTTGTTGCTGGTTTGGGCAAGAAGATGAACTCCTCTTGTCATGAGGCTTGACAAGGTCAAATGGAATGAGATAATAATAGGTTCCACCAAGGTTGAGTTCATTTGGGCAAAGTTGCCAATGCAACTTTTGTAAACCCTAGAAATCGGCAGAAATTGACTTTACAAGATTTAGTCATGCAAATATGTTCTCCTTGATGCACCTCTTGGTGTAGTGTCATCATTTGAGGTTAAGAACATGTCCACAAAAGTTGAGAACAAAAGGAGAAAGTTTCCAATGTAGAGTTGTTCATATTTGGTTCTGTACAGGAAGGGTTTTAGGGCACTTTGATCAATATAACATTTTCTCCAACTTGTGCCATTTGGTTTAGATGAATGATTAGACCATTTGAGCATGTTCACAAGGTTTGAGAACATTTGGACATGTTTGGCAATGTAAAGTTGCTCAAACTTCAAAATGGACAGAAATGGTTTTGAGGGGATTTCATCGGGTTATACTATTCTCCATGACATGATACTTGTCAAGATCATCAAAAATGTCATATGTGACGTGATAGAATTTTCTTGGAAATTTTGGAGAATATTTCCTTTGTAAATATTTCAAAAGCTTGAAATATCCAGAAAGGGTTTTTGAGGGATTTGACCAATATTTTGAACATGACCATGTGTTGAAACTCTTATATATGGACAATATATGTCCACTGAGTTTCCCTGATTTTTGTCAAATATTTTTAACACAATAAATAATTTTTCCCTATTAAAGACCATTTCTGGCCTTAAGAAAAAGCTTTCAAATAATATAGGAAAATAACCTTTAAAATTATATTTTTGTGGTTTATGGGTGTCCTATATCTAATAGGAGTCAAATATATTTTTGGAAAGATATTTACTGCCCTTAATTAAGTACTTGCAGTGCAAACCTCAATTTAGGGGTTTTTGGAAAACTAATTTTAGAAAATACTTTTTGGCCAAATTATTTTTTGTAAGAAAACACTATATTGCTCTATACGCATGGCATGATCATTGGGCGGAAGTTTGGGGCAAGGAGATGAAGTATAGAAGGTGGAGTTGTGTTGACTTTAAAGAGCACTTGAAAAACACAGAGAGAAAACCAACTCAAAAAAAGTCAAATAATGCAAAAGTTTTTGTCAAACCACATTTTATCATGATTTATCATCTTAAGTGTTGTGCCATGAAAATCAGGGTGTGACAGGTAATGATAGTGCAACTTATTTGTGGCACTGCCGTTTGGGTCATATCGGTGTAAAGCGCATGAAGAAACTCCATAAAGATGGAATTTTGGAATCACTTGATTATGAATCATTTGATGCTTGCGAACCGTGCCTTATGGGCAAGATGACTAAAACTCTGTTCTCCAGAACAATGGAACAAGCTAGTGACTTATTGGAAATAATACATACCGATGTATATGATCCAATGAGTGTTGATGCTTGTGGCGAGTATCGTTATTTTCTCACATTCACAGATGATTTGAGCAGATATGGGTATGTATACTTAATGAAACATAAGTTTGAAATATTTAAAAAGTTCAAAGAATTTCAGAGTGAAGTGGAAAATCATCGTAACAAGAAAATAAAGTTTCTACAATCTGATCGTAGAGGAGAATATTTGAGTTACGAGTTTGGCCATCATTTAAAAACAATGTGGAATAGTTTCACAGTTCACGCCACATGGAACACCACAGCGTAATGGTGCGTCCAAACATCGTAACCGCACTTTATTGGATATGGTGCGATCTATGATGTATCTTACCAATTTACCACTATCATTTTGGGGTTATGCATTAGAGATAGCTGCATTCACTTTAAATAGGGCACCATCAAAATCCGTTGAGACGACGCCTTATGAACTATGGTTTGGCAAGAAATCAAAGTTGTCGTTTCTTAAAGTTTGGGGCTGCGATGCTTATGTGAAAAAGCTTCAACCTGATAAGCTCGAACCCAAATCGGAGAAGTGCGTCTTCATAGAATACCCAAAGGAAACTGTTGGGTACACCTTCTATCATAGATCCGAAGGCAAGACATTCGTTACTAGGAATGGATCATTTCTAGAGAAGGAGTTTCTCTCGAAAGAAGTGAGTGGGAGGAAAGTAGAACTTGATAAGGTAATTGTACCTTCTCCCGAATTGTAAAGTAGTTCATCACAGAAATCGGTTCTAGTGATTCCTACACCAATTAGTGAGGAAGCTAATGGTGATGATCATGAAACTTCAGATTAAGTTACTACCAAACCTCGTAGGTCTTCCAGAGTACAATCTGCACCAGAGTGTTATGGTAATCCTATTCTGGAAGTCATGTTACTAGACCATGATGAACCTACGAACTATGAGGAAGCGATGATGAGCCTAGATTCCACGAAATGGCTTGAGGCCATGAAATCTGAGATGGGATCCATGTATGAGAACAAAGTGTGGACTTTGGTGGACTTGCCCGATGATCGGCAAGCCATAGAAAATAAATGGATCTTCAAGAGGAAGACAGACGCTGATAGTAGTGTTACTATCTACAAAGCTCGACTTGTCAAAAAAGTTTTTTGACAAGTTGAAGGTGTTGAATACGATGAGATTTTCTCACTCCTATCGATGCTTAAGTCTGTCTGAATCATGTTAGCAATTGCCACATTTTATGAAATCTGGCAGATGGATATCAAAATTGCATTCCTTACTGGTTTTATTAAAGAGGAGTTGTATATGATGCAACCAGAAGGTTTTGTCAATCCTAAAGGTGCTAACAAAGTGTGCAAGCTCCAGTGATCCATCTATGGACTGGTGCAAGCATCTCGGAGTTGGAATATACGCTTTGATGAGTTGATCAAAGCACATAGTTTTATACAGACTTGCGGTGAAACCTGTATTTACAGGAAAGTGAGTGGGAGCACTACAGTCTTTCTGATAAGTATATGTGAATGACATATTGTTCATCAGAAATAATGTAGAATTTTCTTGAAAGCATAAAGGAGTATTTGAAAGGAGTTTTTCAAAGAAACACCTCGGTGAAGCTGCTTACACATTGAGCATCAAGATCTATAGAGATAGATGAAGACGCTTGATAAGATTTTTCAATGAGTACATACCTTGATAAGTTTTTTAAGTAGTTCAAGATGGAATAGTCAAAGAAGGAGTTCTTGCCTGTGTTGCAAGGTGTGAAGTTGAGTAAGACTCAAAACCCGACCATGGCAGAAAATAGAAAGAGAATGAAAAGTCATTCCCTATACCTCAGTCATAGGTTCTATAAAGTATGTTATGCTGTGTACCAGACCTATTGTATACCTTGCTCTGAGTTTGGCAAGGGAGTAAATTTTTTGATCTAGAAGTAGATCACTGGACAACGGTCAAGAATATCCTTAGTAAAGACTAAGGAAATATTTCTCGGTTATAGAGGTGATAAAGAGTTCGTCGTAAAGAGTTACGTCGATGCAAGCTTTTACACCGATCCAGATGACTCTAAGTTTCAATCTGGATACATATTGAAAGTGGGAGCAAACAGCTAGAGTAGCTCCATGCAGAGCATTGTAGACATATAATATTTGCAAAATACATACGACTCTGAATGTGACAGACCCGTTGACTAAAAATTCTCTCACGAGCAAAACATGATCATACCTTAGTACTCTTTGGGTGTTAATCACATAACGATGTGAACTAGATTATTGACTCTGGTAAACTCTTTGGGTTTTGTCACATGACGATGTGAACTATGAGTGTTAATCATATACAGATATGAATATTGGTGTTAAATCACATGATGATGTGAACTAGATTATTGACTCTGGTGCAAGTGGGAGACTATAGGAAATATGCCCTAGAGGCAATAATAAAGTTATTATTTATTTCCTTATTTCATGATAAATGTTTATTATTCATGCTAGAATTGTATTAACCGGAAACTTAGTACATGTGTGAATACATAGACAAACATAATATCACTAGTATGCCTCTACTTGACTAGCTCGTTAATCAAAGATGGTTGAGTTTCCTAACCATAGACATGAGTTGTCATTTGATTAACGGGATCACATCATTAGGATAATGATGTGATTGACTTGACCCATTCCGTTAGCTTAGCACTTGATCGTTTAGTATGTTGCTATTGCTTTCTTCATGACTTATACATGTTCCTTTGACTATGAGATTATGCAACTCCCGAATACCGGAGGAACACTTTGTGTGCTACCAAATGTCACAATGTAACTGGGTGATTATAAAGGTGCTCTACAGGTGTCTTCGATGGTGTTTGTTGAGTTGGCATAGATCAAGATTAGGATTTGTCACTCCGATTGTCGGAGAGGTATCTCTGGGCCCTCTCGGTAATGCACATCACTATAATCCTTTCAAGCAATGTGACTAATGAGTTAGTTGCAGATGATGTATTACAGAACGAGTAAAGAGACTTGCCGATAACGAGATTGAGCTAGGTATTGAGATACCGACGATCGAATCTCGGGGAAGTAACATACCGATGACAAAGGGAACAACGTATGTTGTTATGCGGTTTAACCGATAAAGATCTTCATAGAATATGTGGGAGCCAATATGAGCATCCAGGTTCCTCTATTGGTTATTGACCGGAGACGTGTCTCGGTCATGTCTACATAGTTCTCGAACTCGTAGGGTCCGCACGCTTAATGTTCGGTGACGATTTATATTATGAGTTATGTGTTTTGATGTACTGATGGTAGTTCGGAGTCCCGGATGAGATCGGGGACATGACGAGGAGTCTCGAAATGGTCGAGACCTAAAGAATTATTTTGGAATATTTGTGATTTTTGGGAGGAAGAATCAACGCGAGACGGTGCCCGAGGGGGCCACGAGACAGGGGGCCGCGCCCCAAGGGGGCAGGCGCGCCCTGGACTCTCATGGGCACCCCGTAAGGCGGTTGACCCTCTTGTTTTTCCGCAAGAAAGCTAATTTTATGAGAAAAATCTGGCGAAAGATTCACCCCAATCGGAGTTACGGATCTCCGGATATAAAAGAAACGGTGAAGGGGAAGGATCCGGGAGCGCAGAAACAGAGAGAGACAGAGAGATAGATCCAATCTCGGAGGGGCTCTCACCCCTCCCACGCCATGGGAGCCAAGGACCAGAGGGTAAACCCTTCTCCCATCTAGGGAGAAGGTCAAGGAAGAAGAAGAAGAAGGGGCTCTCTCTCCCCCTTGCTTCTGGTGGCGCCGAAGCGCTGCCGGGGGCAATCATCATCACCGCGATCTTCACCAACACCTCCGCCATCATCACCAACATCTCCATCACCTTCCCCCATCTATATCCAGCGGTCCACTCTCCCGCAACCCGCTGTACCCTCTACTTGAACATGGTGCTTTATGCTTCATATTATTATACAATGATGTGTTGCCATCCTATGATGTCTGAGTAGATTTTCGTTGTCCTATCGGTGATTGATGAATTGCTATGATTGGTTTAATTTTCTTGTGGTTATGTTGCTGTCCTATTGTGCCCTCCGTGTCGCGCAAGCGTGAGGGATTCCCGCTGTAGGGTGTTGCAATATGTTTATGATTCGCTTATAGTGGGTTGCTAGAGTGACAGAAGCTTAAACCCGAGTAAGGGGATTGTTGCGTATGGGATAAAGGGGACTTGATGCTTTAATGATATGGTTGGGTTTTACCTTAATGATCTTTAGTAGTTGCGGATGCTTGCTAGAGTTCCAATCATAAGTGCATATGATCCAAGAAGAGAAAGTATGTTAGCTTATGCCTCTCCCACATAAAACTTGCTATCGGTCTAGTAAAGTAGTCAATTGCTTAGGGACAATTTCACAACTCCTACCACCACTTTTCCACACTCGCTATATTTACTTTATTGCTTCTTTATCTAAACATCCCCTAGTTTTTATTTACGTGTTCTTTATTATCTTGCAAGTCTATCCAACAACACCTACAAAGTACTTCTAGTTTCATACTTGTTCTAGGTAAAGCGAACACTAAGCGTGCGTAGAGTCGTATCAGTGGCAGATAGAACTTGAGAGAATATTTGTTCTACCTTTAGCTCCTCTTTGGGTTCGACACTCTTACTTATCGAAAGAGGCTACAATTATCCCCTATACTTGTGGGTTATCAAGACCTTTTTCTGGCGCCATTGCCGGGGCTTCATAGTGTGGGGTGAATATTTTCGTGTGTGCTTGTTTGCTTTATCACTAAGTAATTTTTATTTGCTGTTCTTAGTTATTTTCTATCTTTAGTTATGGATAGGAAACGCAAAATACCAAAAAAATTAGTTGTACCTACTGAACCAATGGTTGAAGAACCACTCAAAATTTATCACACTCCTGAAGCTTTTTACTTGGATCATCTTCGATCCCTTTGTGCTCGTGCTGAAACCCCAACTAGCTTATTGAGGGAAAATCTTTAGATGAGCATGCTTGTTATGTGCGACACCGTATATCTGAAAAGGGGAAACTTTTACTAGATCAAATTCATCGTTTGCAATGCTATGCTTGGAATTTATGTGAAATATATGATGTTACTTGTTGGTCTGAAAACCCTAAGAAACACCTTCCCTACCAATGTGAGTTTATTGATAATGGGATCGTATCTTCGTATGCTAAGGATGTTTATAATTACTATGATGTTCAACAAATTGAATAATTAGTTGCTTTTAAGGGTGCTTATGAAATTGCTTCTTTGGTTGAAAAGTATGATGCTACTCTTTACAAATCTGGAAATTTTGCCATACTTGAATATTGTTATGATAATTATGCTTCTAATGCCTATGTTAAACCATATATTGAGAAAGTCTCCGTTGTCCAAGAAGAGACTAATATTTTGCAGGAAGCTATGGAAGAAGAAATTGATGAAACTGTGAGCTCATTGGATGAAAAAGATGATGAGGAGAGCGAAGAACAAAAGGAGGAAGAGCGGATTAGCTACCCGTGCCCACTTTATAATCAGAGTAACTCTTCAACTCATACATTGTTTAATTCCCCTTCATGCTTACCGAAGGATGATTGCTATGATGATTGTTATGATCCCGTTGATTCTCTTGAAATATCCCTTTTTGATGATGCTTGCTATGCTTGTGGCCAAGATATCAATATGAATTATGCTTATGGAGATGAACTTGCTATAGTTCCTTATGTTAAACATGAAATTGTTGCTATTACACCCACGCATGATAGTCCTATTATCTTTTTGAATTCTCCAAACTACACTATATCAGAGAAGTTTGTGCTCATTAAGGATTATATTGATGGGTTGCCTTTTACCGTTGCACATGATAATTTTGATAGATATAATATGCATGTGCTTGCTGCTCCTACTTGCAATTATTATGAGAGAGGAACTATATCTCCACCTCTCTATGTTTCCAATAAGATAAAATTGCAATAAACTGTTTATACTATGCATTGGCCTTTACTTGGTGTGCATGAATTGTTCTTTTATAACATGCCGATGCATAGGAAGAGAGCTAGACTTCGTTGTTGCGTGATATATGTTACTTTTTGCTCACTACTAAATTACAAATCATTGTTAACTAAAATTGGCTTTGATATACCTTGGGACCCGGGTGGATTCATCACTTGAGCACTATATGCCTAGCTTAATGGCTTTAAAGAAAGCGCTGCCAGGGAGACAACCCGGAAGTTTTAGAGAGTCATTTATTTCTGTTGAGTACTTTTATATAGTCTAAAAAATAAAAAAATAAAGAGGGGAACCCAAAACGTTTCAAAAAGGAAAGTGAAAGTGAGAAAGACAAGCATTGTTGAAGTGGGAGCTAGCCTTGAACTTTGTTCATGCTCACGGAAACTTTGTGAATCTTAATTACAGAAACTTTTCATCAAAAATAATTATCCCCTTGTACAATTCCATTGTATTATAAAAATAATGTGCCAAGGTTTGCCTTTAGGATGTTTACAATGCTTGTTGGTTTGTACGGTGCAGGACAGAAACTTTGGCTGTAGTGCGTGATTTTACATTTTTTTACTGGAAAATCAAATAGTTCTGATTCTTTTTGCACTGTCTTGCTGTACAAATTGTTTATTTTTCCTAATTTTGGTAGAATTTTTGGGGTACCAGAAGTATGGTGAATGTTCAGATTGCTACAGACTGTTCTGTTTTTGACAGATTCTGTTTTTGATGCATAGTTTACTTGTTTTGATGAAACTATCAATTTATATTAGTGGATTAAGCCATGGAGAAGCTATATTACAGTAGACACAATGCAAAAATAAAATATGAATTGGTTTTCAATAGTACTTAGAGTGGTGATTTGCTTTATTATACTAACAGATCTTACCGAATTTTCTATTGAAGTTTTGTGTGGATGAAGTGTTTGATCGAGGAGGTCTCGATATGAGGAAAAGGAAGAGAGGCAAGAGCCCAAGCTTGGGGATGCCCAAGGCACCCCAAGTAAATATTCAAGGAGACTCAAGTGTCTAAGCTTGGGGATGCCCTGGAAGGCATCCCCTCTTTCTTCAACAAGTATCGGTATGTTTTCGGATTCGTCTCGTTCATGCATTATGTGCAAGTCTTGGAGCGTCTTTTGCATTTAGTTTTCATTTTTCTTTTATGAACCATGCTAGTATGAGTTAGTCCTTGGTTGATTTGTAGAATGCTCATTGCACTTCACTTATATCTTTTGAGTATGGCTTTATAGAATGCTTCATGTGCTTCACTTATATCATTTGAAGTTTGGATTGCCTGTTTCTCTTCACAGAGAAAACCGCCATTTGCAGAATGCTCTTTTGCTTCACTTATATTTGTTAGAGAGTGGGCATATCTTTTGTAGAAATAATTAAACTCTCTTGCTTCACTTATATCTATTTAGAGAGATGACAGGAATTGGTCATTCACATGCTTAGTCATAAAATCCTACATAAAATTGGTAGATCACTGAATATGATATGTTTGATTCCTTGCAATAGTTTTGCAATATAGAGATGAAAATATGTGGGAGGTTCTAGTAGATGGTTGTGTTTAGTAAGGATATTGGTGTTAAGGTTTGTGATTCCCGTAGCATGCACGTATGGTAAAAGTTGTGTGACAATTTTTTTGCATGGGGTGCTCTTTTAATTGTTTTCCTTATGTGTGGAGGTCGGGATCGCGCGATGGTTAACTCCTACCAACCCTTCCCCTAGGAGCATGCGTAGTACTTTTCTTCGAGGGCAAGTAGACTTATGCAATAAGTATATGAGTTTTTTATGACTAATGTGAGCCCATGGATTATACGCACTCTTACCTTTCCGCAATTTGCTCACCTCTATCCTTCCTCCTTGAGGGGAGTGGATTTTATCCTCTTTTGTATCTTTGTATATATCAGGACTAGACTACTTGTATAGCTTTCTTTTGTTTTTTGTTTTTTTATTCCTCATCTTGAGGATAACTTGCACTACCTCTGTTTTTTCTTTGCATTAATAAAATGATGTGGGGTGCAAGCCCTGCAGTCTTCAAGGTCAAAAAAAATTGCTAACCTCTACGGTACCTTGCATTGCCCTTTCTCACCTCGAGAGTTGGTACAAAATTCGCTGGTGCATCCAAACCCCGTGATACGATATGCTCTATCACACATAAGCCTCCTTATATCTTCCTCAAAACAGCCACCATACCTACCTATCATGGCATTTCCATAGCCACTCCGAGATATATTGCCATGCAACTTCCATCATCATCATATACATGACTTGAGCATTCATTGTCATATTGCTTTGCATGATCATAAGATAGTTAGCATGATGTTTTCATGGCTTGTCCGTTTTTTGATGTCATTGCTATGCTATATCATTGCACATCCTGGTACACCACCGGAGGCATTCATATAGAGTCATATCTTTGTTCTAGATATTGAGTTGTAAGTAAATAAAAGTGTGATGATCATCATTATTAGAGCATTGCCCCAGTGAGGAAAGGATGATGGAGACTATGATTCCCCCACAAGTCGGGATGAGACTCTGGACTTAATAAAAAAAGAGGCCAACGAAGCCTAAAAAAAGAGAGGCCAAAGAAGCCTATTCAAAAAAATGAGAGAAAAAGAGAGAAGGGGCAATGTTACTATCCTTTTACCACACTTGTGCTCCAGAGTAGCACCATGTTCTTCATAGAGAGAGTCTCCTATGCTTTCACTTTCATATACTAGTGGGAATTTTCATTACAGAACTTGGCTTGTATATTCCGATGATGGGCTTCCTCAAATGCCCGAGGTCTTCATGAGCAAGCAAGTTGTATGCACACCCACTTAGTTTCCAGTTTGAACTTTCATACACTTATAGCTCTTAGTGCATCCATTGCATGGCAATCCCTACTCCTCGCATTGACATCAATTGATGGGCATCTCCATAGCCCGTTGATTAGCCGCGTCGATGTGAGGCTTTTTCCCTTTTTGTCTTCTCCACATAAACCTCCATCATCATATTCTATTCCACCTATAGTGCTATATCCATGACTTGCGCTCATGTATTGCGTGAGGGTTGAAAAGGCTGAAGCGCGTTAAAAAGTATGAACCAATTGCTTGGCTGAAACCGCGGTTGTGCATGATGGGAGTATTTTGTGTGATGAAAATGAAGCATGGCCTAACTATAGGATTTTGTAGGGATAGCGTTCTTTAGCATTGATATTTTGAAAGACATGATTGTTTGTTGGGATGCCCTAAGTATTATTGTTTTTATGTTAAATGATAGACTATTGCTTTGAATCACTCGTGTCTTAATATTCATGCCATGATTAGACATATGATCAAGATTATGCTAGGTAGCATTCCACGTCAAAAAATATCTTTTTTATCATTTACCTACTTGAAGACGAGCAGGAATTAAGCTTGGGGATGCTGATATGTCGCCGTCGTATCTATAGATTGTTCCATGCCAATATTATTCGACTTTCATATACTTTTGGCAACTTTTTATACTATTTTTTGGGACTAACATATTGATCCAGTGCCCAGTGCCAGTTTCTGTTTGTTGCATGTTTTATGTTTCGCAGAAACCCAATATCATACGGAGTCCAAACGGGATAAAAACAGACGGAGAATTATTTTGGAATATTTGTGATTTTTGGGAGGAAGAATCAATGTGAGACGGTGCTCGAGGGGGCCATGAGACACATGGGCGTGGCCCAAGGGGGCAGGCGCACCCTGGACTCACGTGGGCACCCCGTAAGGCGGTTTACGCTCTTCTTTTGCCGCAAGAAAGCTAATCTGGGCGAAAGATTCACCCCAATCGGAGTTATGGATCTCCGGATATAAAAGAAACGGTGAAGGGGAAGGATCTGGGAGCGCAGAAACAGAGAGAGACAGAGAGATAGATCCAATCTCGGAGGGGCTCTCGCCCCTCCCAAGCATGGGAGCCAAGGACCAGAGGGGAAACCCTTCTCCCATCTAGGGAGAAGGTCAAGGAATAAGAATAAGAAGGGGGGCTCTCTCCCCCTTGCTTCCGGTGGCGCCGGAGCACTGCCGGGGGCCATCATCATCACCGCGATATTCACCAACACCTCCGCCATCATAACCAACATCTCCATCACCTTCCCCCATCTATATCCAGCGGTCCACTCTCCCGCAACCCATTGTACCCTCTACTTGAACATGGTGCTTTATGCTTCATATTATTATACAATGATGTGTTGCCATCCTATGATGTCTGAGTAGATTTTCGTTGTCCTATCGGTGATTGATGAATTGCTATGATTGGTTTAATTTGCTTGTGGTTATGTTGCTGTCCTATTGTGCCCTCTGTGTCGCGCAAGCGTGAGGGATTCCCGATGTAGGGTGTTGCAATATGTTCATGATTCGCTTATAGTGGGTTGCTAGAGTGACAGAAGCTTAAACCCGAGTAAGGGGATTGTTGTGTATGGGATAAAGGGGACTTGATGCTTTAATGCTATGGTTGGGCTTTACCTTAATGATCTTTAGTAGTTGCGGATGCTTGCTAGAGTTCCAATCATAAGTGCATATGATCCAAGAAGAGAAAGTATGTTAGCTTATGCCTCTCCCACATAAAAGTTGCTATTGGTCTAGTAAAGTAGTCAATTGCTTAGGGACAATTTCACAACTCCTACCACCACTTTTCCACACCCGCTATATTTACTTTATTACTTCTTTATCTAATACAGCCCCTAGTTTTTATTTACGTGTTCTTTATTATCTTGCAAGGCTATCCAACAACACCTACAAAGTACTTCTAGTTTCATACTTGTTCTAAGTAAATCGAACACTAAGCGTGCGTAGAGTCGTATCAGTGGCAGATAGGACTGGAGAGAATATTTGTTCTACCTTTAGCTCCTCGTTGGGTTCGACACTCTTACTTATCGAAAGAGGCTACAATTATCCCCTATACTTGTGGGTTATCACCGGCCCCTCCCCTCCTTCACTCCTTTATATACGGGGAGGGGGCACCCCATAGACACACAAGTTAATCTATTGATCTCTCCCAGTCGTGTGCGGTGCCCCCCTCCACCATATTCCACCTCGGTCATATCATAGTGGTGCTTAGGCGAAGCCCTACGTCGGTAGAAACATCATCACCATCATCACGCCGTCGTGCTGACGAAACTCTCCCGTGAAGCTCTGTTGGATCGGAGTTCGCTGGACGTCATAGAGCTGAATGTGTGCTGGACTCAGAGGTGCCGTACGTTCGGTACTTGGATCGGTCGGATCGTGAAGACGTATTACTACATCAACCGCGTTGTGCTAACGCTTCCGCTTTCGGTCTACGAGGGTACGTGGACTCACTCTCCCCACACGTTGCTATGCATCACCATGATCTTGCGTGTGCGTAGGAAATTTTTGAAATTACTACGTTCCCCAACAGCTCTGTGATGAAGTTGGGGTTCGTCGTGGCCATCACCGCCATGGCCTCCTCGCTCGCGCACTCGCCGTAGATCTGTCCCTCCACCAGTGGTGTTGCTCTAGGAGGAACATGTTGTACCATTGTTCCTCCTGCGCCTACTGGAACACCGACAGAGGCGCCAACATAGGCTGCACCTCCACCCTGGCGGCACTGAAGTGTGCCGGCGCCTGCTCCATGGTGGATCCAACATGCACAGGAGGCGCGGGAGCCGGAGCGGAGTCGTTGGAGTCCGTCTCCATCGTGGTGTCTTCCTCGTCATAGGAGACCTTGACCGAGCTGGTCGGCAAGACAACCTCGATTCGCCTGGCACGGGGTCTCCGCCAGGCAGTGGCAAGGGAGGCCACCGTGTGCTTCATCTCCGTCGACAGACTGACCCACAGTGCTTTCCTGCTGGCGGTCATGGCGGATGTGGAGGAAAGGAGGAGGATGTGGAGTGGATGTGTTTGTGTTGTGGACATAGCCGGGTGTGTCGCCCTTAAATAGCGGATTCTGATGCGGCCAAACTTAAATACGGGACGTTAGAGTGGGTTTCTCGGCCGGCAAGCCTGCTTAATGGCAGCATACCGACAGACGGGGCATTGAACTGGCGTGGTATATATCTGTCCCATCCCGTCCAGTCACGCGTCTCTGACATTGGACAGTTGCGGACACCAAAGATGCGCCATAGGCGGTGCCCTCGGGCCGAGCTGCTTAAATGTCGATGCCAGTGAGAGGTCGCGTCCGCTCTTCAATGGGGAGCAACTGCTCTACCGCGGCATGAATGCGGGCAGCTGGCACGGGGCGGAGACGCACGCGGGTGGGGGATGTGGGGTTTTGGTGGGCCACGGTGGTCAGAAACAGGCTTGGGATCGGTCTGGACTCCTGCAAACCTCCCCCACGTTTGTCTCTGGTTTGCGGGAGAAAACACGTCCGAACCGTGCTGCAGACCGATACAAGACCGTGTTGGATGGCTTTCATGGTTCGGACAGTTGCGAAAGGTTTGAGGGTCGGTGTTGGAGATGCCCTCAGAAGATATATGACTCATTTACATCTGCGTTGTAGCCTCATTGCCCTCGCTGATTTATCCTCGGTACAAAAATGATTAGGATCAAATTCCTAGTAAGAATGACCATCAGATGCAAGTCTGCAAATGGAAAGAACACTCCTACAGACTTTAGCAACATACAATTTTTTGGCAAAAATGCATTGATCAATCATTGATTAATGTGTGACCAATATGGAGTATAGCCATTCCCAACCCATTCGCAACATGCATCATCGCCAACATCATAGCGGTCGTGCACCATGAACTTCTCTAGCTCGCTAGTAACATGGCCCATTTCCCTACACTAGCCCATGGTTGCTTGGCAGCAACTTCAACATGATCACCTCGGCCGCTGACAAGAACAATTGAACCTCAACCATCGTGTCATGAGTCGATTTCGACGCTTCATCACCGATGAGGAGCTCCATTACCTATACTTGCATGGCCGCCGCTATACTTGGTCTAGCGACCGCGACACCTTGACTTTGTTCGCAACGACCATGTCCTTTGCACCATGGGCTGGGAGATTGCGGACCCTCATTGCCTCTCCTCGGAAGCATTTGATCATTACCCCCTGATACGTCTCCAACGTATCTATAATTTTTCATTGTTCCATGCCATTATATTATCTGCTTTGGATATTTTATCTGCATTAATATGTTATTTTATATTATTTTTGTGACTAACCTATTAACCTAGAGCACAGTGCCAGTTCCTGTTTTTCCTTGTTTTTGAGTTTCGCAGAAAAGGAATACCAAATGGAGTCCAAACGGAATGACACCTTCACAATGATTTTGCTTGGACCAGAAGACAACCAGGAGACTTGGAGATGAAGTCGGAGGAGCCACGAGGCGGCCACAAGGACAGAGGGCGCACTCAGGGGGGTAGGGCGCGCCCCCCACCCTTGTGGGCCCCCCATGACCATCCTAACCTAATTCTTTCGCCTATATATTCACATATATCCCCAAACCACCAGTGGCATCCACGAAAACGCTTTTCCGCCGCCGCAACCTTCTGTACCCGTGACATCCCATCTAGGGACCTTTTCGGCGTCCTGCCAGAGGGGGATTTGACAATGGAGGGCTTCTACATCAACTCTATTGCCCTTCTGATGAAGCGTGAGTAGTTTACCTCAGACCAACGGCTCCATAGCTAGTATCTAGATGGCTTCTTATCTCTCTTTAATTCTCAATACCATGTTCTTCTGGATGTTCTTGGAGATCTACTCGATGTAATACTTTTTTGCAGTGTGTTTGCCGAGATCCGATGAATTGTGGATTTATGATCAGGTTATCTATGAATATTATTTGAATCTTCTCTTAATTATTATATGCATGATTTGATATCTTTGTAATTCTCTTCGAACTATCGGTTTGGTTTGGCCAACTAGATTGGTTTTTCTTGCAATGGGAGAAGTGCATAGCTTTGGGTTAAATCTTGCGTCCTTTCCCAGTGACAGTAGGGGCAGCAAGGCACGTATTGTATTGTTGCCACCGAGGATAAAAAGATGGGGTTTTCATCATACTACTTGAGTTAATTCCTCTACATCATGTCATCTCACTTAATGTGTTACTCTGTTCTTCATGAACTTAATACTCTAGAAGTAGGCAGGAGTCGGTCGATGTGTGGAGTAATAGTAGTAGATGCAGAATAGTTTTGGTCTACTTGACATGGACGTGATGCCTATATTCATGATCATTGCCTTAGATATCATCATAACTTTGCACTTTCATATCAATTGCTCGACAGTAATTTGTTCACCCACCATATTATTTGCTATCTTGAGAGAAGCCTCTAGTGAAACCTATGGCACTGAGGTCTATATTCCATCATATTAGTTTCCGATCTACTATTTTGCAATCCTTTACTTTTTGATATGTAAACTAAAAATACCAAAAATATTTACTTTATCGTTTATCTATCTCTATCAAATCTCACTTTTGCAAGTAACCGTGAAGGGATTGACAACCCCTTTATCACGTTGGGTGCAAGTTGTTTCATTGTTTGCGCAGGTATTCGGTGATTTGTGCGTTGTCTCCTACCGGATAGATACTTGATATGTCTCCAACGTATCCACAATTTTTGATTGTTTCATGTTATTATATTATATGTTTTGGATGTTTTATATGCATTAATATGCTATTTTATATTATTTTTGGGACTAACCTATTAACCTAGAGCCTAGTGCCAGTTCCTGTTTTTCCCTGTTTTTGAGTTTCACGAAAAAGGAATACCAAATGGAGTCCAAACGAAATGAAACCTTCACGATGATTTTTCTTGGACCAGAAGACAACCAGGAGATTTGGAGATGAAGTCGGAGGAGCCATGAGGCAGCCACAAGGACGGAGGTCGCGACCAGGGGGTAGGGCGCGTCCCCACCCTTGTGGGCCCCTCGTGCACCTCCTGGCCTAACTCTTTTGCCTATATATTCCCATATATCCCCAAACCAATAGAGGCATCCACAAAAACACTTTTCCGCCGCCACAACCTTCTGTACCCGTAAGATCCCATCTAGGGGCCTTTTCCGGCATCCTGCCGAAGGGGGATTCGATCACGGAGGGCTTCTACATCAACACCATTGCCCTTCCGATGAAGCGTGAGTAGTTTACCATAGACCTACGGGTCCATAGATAGTAGCTACATGGCTTCTTCTCTCTCTTTAATTCTCAATACCATGTTCTCCTTGATGTTCTTGGAGATCTATTCGATGTAATACTTTTTTGCGGTGTGTTTGCCGAGATCCGATGAATTGTGGATTTATGATCAGCTTATCTATGAATATTATTTGAATCTTCTCTGAATTCTTATATGCATGATTTGATATCTTTGCAAGTCTCTTCGAACTATCGGTTTGGTTTGGCCAACTAGATTGGTTTTTGTTGCAATGGGAGAAGTGCTTAGCTTTGGGTTCAATCTTGCGGTGTCCTTTCCCAGTGATAGTAGGGGTCGTGATACGTCTCCAACGTATCTACTTCTCCAAACACTTTTGCCCTTGTTTTGGACTCTAACTTGCATGATTTGAATGGAACTTACCTGGACTGACACTATTTTCAGCAGAATTGCCATGGTGTTATTTTTGTGCAGAAATAAAAGTTCTCGGAATGACCTGAAAATCCACGGAGTCATGTTCTGGATTTAATAAAAAAGATTGGCAAAAGAATCAACGTAAGGGGGCCCACACCCTGTCCACGAGGGTGTAGGGTGCCCACCCCCTAGGGCGCGCCCCCTGCCTCGTGGCCCCCTGGACCTCCACCAACGTCAAATCCAACTCTATATATTCATGTTCGGGGAGAAAAAAATCAGAGAGAAGGATTCATCGCGTTTTACGATATGAAGCCGCCGCCAAGCCCTAATCTTCCTTGGGAGGGCTGATCTGGAGTCCGTTCGACGCTCCGGAGAGGGGAATCCGTCGCCATCGTCATCATCAACCATCTTCCATCACCAATCTCATGATGCTCACCGCAGTGCGTGAGTAATCCCATCGTAGGCTTGCTGGACGGTGATGGGTTGGATGAGATTTACCATGTAATCGAGTTAGTTTTGTTAGGGTTTGATCCCTAGTATCCATTATGTTCTAAGATTGATGTTGCTATGACTTTGCCATGCTTAATGCTTGTCACTAGGGCCCGAGTGCCATGATTTCAGATCTGAACCTATTATGTTTTCATGAATATATGTGAGTTCTTGATCCTATCTTGCAAGTCAATAGTCACCTACTATGTGTTATGATCCGGCAACCCCGAAGTGACAATAATCAGGACCACTCCCGGTGATGATCGTATTTTGAGGAGTTGATGTATTCACTAAGTGCCAATGCTTTGGTCCGGTACTCTATTAAAAGGAGGCCTAATTGTCCCTTAGTTTCCAATGGGACCCCGCTGCCGCGAGAGGGTAGGACAAAAGATGGCATGCAAGTTCTTTTCCATAAGCACATATGACTATATTCGGAATACATGCCTAGATTACATTGATGAACCTGAGCTAGTTCTGTGTCACCCTATGTTATAACTATTTCATGAGTAATTACATCCAATGTAATTATCCATCATTGATCCATTGCCTACGAGCTTTTCATATACTGATATTTGCTTAGTTACTTCTCCGTTGCCACTGTTACGATTGCTACAAAACCACTACTATTACTTTTGCCACCGTTACCATTACCTCCATATTACTTTGCTACTAAATACTTTGTTGCAGATATTAAGTCTTTCAGGTTGGTTGAATTCACAACTCAGCTGCTAATACTTTAGAATATTCTTTGGCTCCCCTTGTGTCGAATCGATAAATTTGGGTTGAATACTCTACCCTGAAAACTATTGCGATCCCCTATACTTGTGGGTTATCAAGACCTTTTTCTGGCGCCGTTATTGGGGAGCATAGCTCTATTCTTTGAGTCACTTGGGATTTATATTTGTTGATCACTATGAGGAATTTTAAAGATGAAAGAACCAAGATCTTTCCCTCAACTACGAGGGGAGGTAAGGAACTGCCATCTAGCTCTGCACTTGATTCACCTTCTGTTATGAGTAAATTTGTGACACCTACACATGCTATTGATTCTGATATGTCGCATGTTATTGATGATGCCACCTCTACTATGCATGATGCTTATGATGAAACTACGTCTCTACTTGATAATACTGTGCCAGTAGGTGAATTTCTTGATGAACAACTTGCTAGGGTTAGAGAGAATGAAATTATTGAAACTGATAATATTGATGAAAGTGATGATGAAGATTCTCCCCTAGATATGAATTGCCCTATTGTGCCTGAGGGTTATGTTATGGATGAAGAAACTGCTAGAGACCTTTTTGCTTGCAAAGAGAGATATGATCTTAAGAAATTGTTAGCTAAGATAAAAGAAAAGTCTTTGAATGCTAGAATGAAATATGACCCTGTTTTTGCTACTTCACCCTATATGTGTTACTGATAAGGATTATGTTTTCTCTGTCGATCCTGAGTTAATTACTTTGGTTGAATCTGATCCTTTCTATGGCTATGAATCTGAAACTGTTGTTGCACATCTCACTAAACTAAATGATATAGCCACCATATTTACTCATGAGGAAAAAAATCGTTATTACTATATCCTTAAGCTGTTTCCTTTCTCATTAAAGGGTGATGCTAAGATGTGGTTTAATTCTCTTGCTCCTGGTTGTGTGCGTAGTCCCCAGGATATGATTTATTACTTCTCTGCAAAAAAAATCCCGCTCATAAGAAACAAGCTACCTTAAGGGAAATATTTAATTTTGTGCAATTTGAAGAAGAGAGTCTCCCACAAGCTTGGGGAGGCTTCTCCGATTACTTAATGCTTTGCCTGATCATCCTCTCAAGAAAAATGAAATACTTGATATCTTTAATAATGGAGAAAGTGCAACTATCCCTGGGTGGTTTTGGTAATTCCTAACAACATATATCTCATTGAGCTAATGCTATTTCAAGATAAGTATTTCAAGAAAGCTCAATGATTGGCATGGCATGGATGAGAAATGTGGATCCCTCAAAATGCTAAGGACAAAAGGATTGGCTCAAGCTCAAAGCTCAAGACTCTACATTTTCTATTTTAGTGATCGAAGATCACATTGAGTCTATAGGAAAAGCCAATACCATCAAGGAGGGATGAGGTGTTGCTTAATGGCTTTCTTGCTCAAAGTGCTTAGTGATATGCTCCAAAGCCCTCAACTACCTTCTCACATCCACATATGACTGAAACCAAAACTCAAACTCGGCCCCACCGATTCTTTCTATCCGGCGCCACCGAGTTTAGATGTCATAACCACTGCCACAAACCCTAATCAAATCGGTCTCACTGATAGGGATCTCGGTCTCACCGAGATGGGATTGTAATATCTCTATTTCCTTTCGTAACGTTTTGGTCCAACCGAGATGAGCAATCGGTCCCACCGAGATTGCATTGCAAACTCTCTGTTTCCCTTTCGTAACGTTTCGGTCTCAGCGAGATGAGCGAATCGGTCCCACCGAGTTTGCCTGACCAACTCTCTGGTTAGCTTATTACCAAAATCGGTCCCACCGAGTTTTTATAATCGGTCTCACCGAGATTACGTTATGCCCAAACCCTAACCATATCAGTCCCATCGAGTTGACATGTCGGTCCCACCGAAAATCCTAATGGTCACATTATTTGCTAGATCAGTCCGACCGAGTTTCACGATTCGGTCCCACCGAGATTGGTAAGTTGAGTGTAACGGTGAGATTTTGTGTGGAGGCTATATATACCCCTCCACCCACTCTTCATTCGTGGAGAGAGCCATCAGAACATGCCTACACTTCCAACATACATTTTGTAAGAGAGAACCACCTACACTTGTGTTGAGGTCAAGATATTCCATTCCTACCATATGAATCTTGATCTCTAGCCTTCCCCAAGTTGCTTTCCACTCAAATCTTCTTTCCACTAAATCCAAATCCTGTGAGAGAGAGTTGAGTGTTGGGGAGACTATCATTCGAAGCACAAGAGCAAGGAGTTCATCATCAACACACCATTTGTTACTTCTTGGAGAGTGGTGCCTCCTAGATTGGCTAGGTGTCACTTGGGAGCCTCCGACAAGATTGTGGAGTTGAACCAAGGAGTTTGTAAGGGCAAGGAGATCGCCTACTTCGTGAAGATCTACCCTAGTGAGGCAAGTCCTTAGTGGGCGACGGCCATGGTGGGATAGACAAGGTTGCTTCTTCGTGGACCCTTCGTGGGTGGAGCCCTCCGTGGACTTGCGCAACCATTACCCTTCGTGGGTTGAAGTCTCCATCAATGTGGATGTACGATAGCACCACCTATCGGAACCACGACAAAAACATCCATGTCTCCAATTGCGTTTGCCTTCTCAAACTCCTCCCCTTTACCTTCATATGCAATTGTTTTACATTCTGCTGCTTTACTCTTAGAATTGCATGTGTAGGTTGATTCCTTGACTTGTGCTATGTTGCTAAAATCTACCAAGAACTAAAATTGGGAAAAGGCTAGATTTTTATTTGGCCAAGTAGTCTAATCACCCCCTTCTAGACATACTTTCGATCCTACAAGTGGTATCAGAGCTTTGGTCTCCATTTGCTTTGATTTCCATAGCTTTTGGTAGTCATAGCCTTGGTTTCACAACCTAGGAGAGTATGGCATCTAGCGAGGGAAATTACCACCATAGAGGTCCTTACTTTGATGGTACTAATTTTGCTAGTTGGAAGCATAAGATGAAAATGCATATTCTTGGACATAACCCCGCCGTTTGGGATATTGTGTGTATTGGCTTGCAAGGTGAATTCTTTGATGGGAGGGAACCGAACCATGAAGCTACCATGAAAGAGTTGGAGATGCTGCAATACAATGCTCAAGCTTGTGATATCCTCTTCAACGGATTGTGCCCCGAAGAATTCCACAAAATCAGCCGTCTTGAGAATGCAAAGGAAATTTGGGATACTTTGATTGACATGCACGAAGGTACCAACTCCATCAAGGAATCCAAATTGGATGTTCTTCAAAGTTAACTTGACAATTCAAAATGAAGGATGGTGAAGGTGTCGCTGAAATGTATTCTAGGCTTGCTCTCATCACAAATGAGATTGCTGGCTTAGGAAGTGAAGAGATGACCGACAAATTAATCATCAAGAAGATCCTAAGAGCTTTGGATGGAAAATATGATACCGTGTGCACATTGATCCAAATGATGCCTAATTACAAAGATCTCAAGCCAACGGAAGTCATTGGAAGAATTGTTGCTCATGAGATGTCACTTAACGATAAGGAGGAGCTCCACAACAAGTCAAGTGGTGCTTACAAAGCCTCATGTGAAGCTCCCACATCATCAAGTGAGAAACAAACCTTCAATGAAGAATTGAGCCTAATGGTGAAGAACTTCAACAAGTTCTACAAGAGTAGGAGCAAGGAAACAAGTTCCAAGTCAAGATCCTACAATGACAAAAGATCTTCTAGTCGTGAGCGTAATTGCTACAATTGTGGAAGACCTGGACACTATTCCAATGAGTGTACGGCTCCCTACAAAAGAAGAGAAGATTCTCCAAAAAGAAGAAGTAGGAGAGAAGAATCACCATCAAGAGAAAGAAGGAGTAGAGATGATCGTTATGAACGAAGAACATCCCGGAGAAGCAAGGATTCGGAAAGGAAGGACAAGTCATCAAGGAGCTACATAAAACAAAGACATCAAGCTCACATTGGTGAATGGGTATCCGGCTCCGATTCCGACAATCACTTCGAGAGAAGCTATCACTCCCACTCCGAATATACCCAAGATGAAGGTGTTGCCAGTCTAGCACTTGTGTCAACCAACTCCTACGACATATTTGATTCACCAAATGAAGGACTTGGAAGATGCTTCATGGCTAAAGTCCCAAAGGTATCACACCCCGAGTATGTTGATTTAAATAGTGATGAAGATGACTTGTTAGGTGATGATGATTTACTTGTTGACAACTCTAGTGATGAATACTATGATGAAATGTCAAATAATCATGCTAATCAAGATAAAATGAATGACAATGATAAGGAGAAGATTGAGCTCCTAACTAAAGAACTAAACACTCTTAAGTTAGCTCATGAAACTATATTAGGAGATCATCGAGAACTTTTAAGGACTCATGAGAAGTTACGCTTTGAAAAGCTCAACCTTGAGCAAGAACATGAGTTTTTAAAAGCTATCAATGATGATCCTCGCAAGAAAATTTCTTCTTACATTGCCAAGCGTTTACTCTTATCTACTTACATGCCTCAAATCAAGTCTAGTAACAAGAACAAGAAAGATTCTTCCTCTAGTAGTAACAATAATCATGCTAAATCCAATGTTGTTGCTTCTAGTAGTTCTCTTGATTCCACTAATGATTCTCTTAGCCAAGTTACACTTGAGCAAGAAAATAGCTTATTGAAGGGAATTATAGAGAAAGGTGTTTACAAGAGCCTTGCCAGGAGTAAGCAATTCGAGGAAATTGTATGCAAGCAAGGAAGGCACCGGAAGAACCAAGGTGTTGGTTTTGAACGAAAGTTTAATGCCAATGGAGTTGAGTGGGAAGAAGATCAATACCCCAAGACGAAGTTTGTTCCTCAACAAGAGAAGTATGATCCTACTTCTTTCAAAGGGACACAAGCTCGAGATGATCTTCCACCACAAGACCACAAGCAAAGAGGCAAGGACAAGCTTCAAGAGGAGATTGATGCATTTGAAGAAGCTCCTAAGGCCTTGGTCAAGTGGGTTTCCAAGACTACATCAAGTTCTACTTCATCAAGTACGACTACAACTCCAAGGATTCCCATCAAGATGATGTGGATCCTGAAGAAGAAGAACTAGAGAGTTCTTGAGGGTGACTCCGCCAACATACTTCACTCTTATCATTTTGGCGAGGACAAGTGCAATCAACTTCCACATCTTGCACTAGTTCAAGGAGTCACAAACCCTCTTGTTGGTAAGACAATGGACAAGGTAATCTAATGCTTTCATAGACATCATCTTGTGTGTGTGCATCACTCTATGTCTGTGGACATCCTTGTTTGTTCCTTGTGGGACTAACCCATGTAGGTATTGAAAGTGCAACTCACTCCAATGGATTGCTCCAAATGATCTACATCAACATTGAGCATCCGCATCTTCAACACCTACATGAAGTCATCATCGACAAAACCCAAGGTTAGTTCGTCCCTCTTAGGGGGGATCTGACATCTAGGGGGAGCTTTACTCTAAGAATTGAGCCAAAGCAACTCTAATGGTGTGAATACAACAATGCTTTATGTAAAAGTGGTAACCCCACTTGTGCTTAAACGATGAGTATGACCTATGATCAAATGTTCTCATTTGACTCCTAAGTCAATATACTCATATATAGATGACCTAGTCATCACCAATTGCTTGATAGATGCTAGAATTGTGTGTGCATGCTTTGTCACATATTTCATTTGCCATTTTATTGTGTGAGCATGTTGGTTGCATAATTTACTCATTCGAGGACATCCACTTGTAGCTTTGATTGTTTGGTTTCTTTTCTTTTGCCAAGTGGATGGACAAGAATGCCTAAGAACCTTCTCTAGCTATCTATGCTTTTCTTGTCTCAAACTATTCATGCTATATCACAAAGTTTAATCAAGTCAGATTCGAACCACTCTGTGTGAGGAGCACTCGGAGTCCCCGATTCGTCATAGACTTAAACTTCCAAAACCTCTTTGTGCATTTCGGTCTGACCGATTCATCCATTTCGGTCATATCGAGATCACTAAGTTGATCTAGGTTTTCAATCTCGGTGCAACCGATTTGAACTTTTCGGTCACACCGAGTTGCAGTAACTGCTTGCAGTAATGCATCTCAGTGCTACCGAGTTGTTCCACTTGGTCACACCGACAGGGTCAGGCTATATATACTCACGGGTCAAAATTTGGAAAAAATTTTGAAACCCCTTCGCCCGCGCATAGCCTGCTCTGCCTCCTCCAGTCTCCCGATCATCCTCCTCATCGCCAGCGACCTCCCGCCGCTGGTCTCCGTCGCCGTCAACGGGATTCTGCTCCGCCGTTGCTGCCATAGAAAGTCCATCGCCGCATTAGGGTATGGATTTGAATCTTTGTGCTATTCTTAACTCTGATTCCTAGCACATTGCATTGCCATGAATCTTGCCACATTTGAAATCACTCTATCCAGTGAAATCACTCTGTAGATTAGTTTTGGATTGAAACTTTAGGGTTAGGTTTCCGCTGAATTCATCTCGGACTGACCGAGTTGTAGAAATCAGTCTCACCGATTGGCTCAGGCCATTGCACATGTGATTCTCGGTCTGACCGAGAATTGCAATCCGGTGTGACCGAGATCGATTCTCTATGAAACCCTAGCAGTCTTGGTGCCACCAAACTGTAACTCGGTCTGACCGAGTTCACTAGTTTAGGTTCCAAAAGCTGCTTCGGTATCACCGAGTTTACAAATCGGTAGCTCCGAAATGCTTTCTATGGAAAACTAAAACTAAGTTTTTGACTCAATTTTTTGCAAAAACCTCTGTGCTTTGTGATGCTCATCTACTCTACCTCATCTTCATCTATTCACAGAGTCTGCTGTCAGAGTTTGCATCATGTCAGATCAGAGTGACAGTCAGAACAAGTCTGAGGAGCAAGTTCATATGAGTGAGGGCACTAGTCCCTCTAGTACCTTAGATGATGGTAGCAGGAGCACACCCAGCAATTTGCAAAGGCACCCACTAGGACCAGGAAGAAGAGAACCTTAGATTCTGAAGATGAGGACTATGTGGCTGTTGAGGATGAGGCCACTTCTAAGAAGAAGGTGTTGAAAAAGGAATATGGCACAGCTGCTACCACAAAGCCAGGAATGAAAACAAAGGTTCCTGCCAAGAGAGTTCCTATGTCAAAGGCCAGAGGATCCACTCAAGTACCTTTGGGATCTGAACCCAAAGAACCAGTTGTGGCTGAGAAGAAAAGGAAAGAAAGGGTCAAGAAGACCATGGCCAGAGTTGTTGGAAAGCCCTCAATGATGGAAGAAGAAGAGGAAGAGGTTGCTACACTAGCACCTAAAGCTCAGAAGCTGATGGGAGATGCTATAAGATTAGGGGCTACTCCATCTAAGCCCAAAGATGCTCCCAAGGCTGCTGCTCCTAAGCCCAAGTCTGCACCTAAGAGGAACACCAGGAGTATCCCAGTTGAAGAGAAGAACAAGGCCCCAGTGCCTAAGGCTGCTGATGATGAAGAAGATGAACATTCACTTGTCTTAAGAAAGTTGAAGCCCAAGATTCCTGATCATAATGATGCTCATCCAGTTGCAGAGGATATGAAGCTCGGGAAGGATGCAGGACTGAGACTATGGAGACAAACTGATCCCTATGCTGTCAGAAGAAGAACTGCAGTGGACTACAGGTTCCACACTAAGGAACGGCAAGATTTCTATGAGACAGTTTTGCTTGATAAGAAGCCCATAGTATGTGACATGAGATGGGTTGACTGGGAGTACATCAGGAAGAATGAAGAGCACTATCCAGGAGTGTATGACAGCTTCAATGCTTGTGGAGTAGATGACTTTGTTGGTCAGAAGCTCACCAACTGGAATGATGAGCTCATCATGCAGTTTTACTCCACAACTCACTTCTACCCAGATGGGAAGATAGTCTGGATGTCTGAGGGTACTAGGTACAAATCCACAGTTGAGGAATGGTCTGAGTTGATAAATGCTCCAAAAGAGAATGAGGATGACTTCGATGTCTATGCCAAGAAGAAGAAAGACCACAACTCTATGGCTCGCATGTACAGAGAGATCCCAGATGCTGCACTAGAGACACATAAGTTTGGATCTGTACATTACCTGTTGTTAGGATTGCCTACAATCAATTGGATCTTAAGACACACTTTGCTGCCCAAGTTAGGTGATCACAAGATGATCAGAGGCCATGCAATCAACTTGCTGCATATATTTGATGTGCCTCAAAAATTCAAAGTCATGAGTCTGATTATGGAAACAATCAAAAGGACTGCTGCTGATCAGAAGAGATCTTGTGGATATGCCCCCACACATTCAGAAGCTCATAAACTCCAAGATGGGCACAATCACATATCTTTTGGACAAGGAGCACCTGCCCATCTACCCCAATTTTGAGGACAACACCATTGTGATGGATGAAAATGAACCATCATCTGTGCAAGCACAAGAGAAGAAAGAGAAAGCAAGGGCTGAGACAGCTGCTAAGATGCCAACTGCTGAAGATGCATCTCAAATTTTTCCTGAAGAGCAAGCAAGATCAGCTTGGCTACTTGATTGCCTCCACCTTGAGGATTGAGAAGGGCTTGGCCACCCTGACTCAAAACCAGGAGAGTTTGGAGAGAATCATAGAGCTGAAGTTTTATGCTCTTGATGTCAAAGTTACTGAGATCCAAACTACAGTTGAGCAACTTCGGGAGGATGTGGAGGAGAAGAAGGGCAAGTCTACCACAGATGATTTTGCTAGAGTGACCAGAGGACAGAGATCTGCTGCAGTACCTGTTCCAGACACCAGAGCTACATCATCTGCACCGGCTACAGCTTTAGTGCCTCCAGCTCCAGCACCCACTCCACCAGCTCTAGCTACATCAACAGAAGCTTTTGTCCTTGGAGCCATCTCTACACCATCACATGAAGACCAAGCCCGAGAGTTGTTTAGCACTATGCATTTTTGTGAACTTTTTGGTAACTTGTTGCCAAAGGGAGAGAAAAATGTATAGATCATAGGCTTCGAGAGAGAGTGTTGCTTTTGTTCTCTCTTGTTTTTGGTGGTTGAACTTCGTTATTTGCTTGTTTGCTTGATACATTATGCATTTTGTGAGTTTCTTGGATGATCATGTGTTTGATCATATGCTATGCTACATTAATGCTTGTTGGATGATATTATCTATTATATCCTCATATGATCATTCATTTTGCTTGGTGATGAGTGCATGTGTTTAATTATTATCATTTTGAGCGCTCCACCAAGATGTATGCGACATGGAAGGGTAACCCATGATCCTAACTCATTGTGCATTTGCAGTCCAAAGCAAATTTTAAATAATGCACAAATTTAGGGGGAGCTCTTGCTTTTCACATACTTCTTAAAGAGACAATGTTTTTCAATCTTATTATCATTTGTCGAAGCTTTGATCTATATGTTGTCATCAATTACCAAAAAGGGGGAGATTGAAAGTGCAACTATCCCTGGGTGGTTTTGGTAATTCCTAACAACATATATCTCATTGAGCTAATGCTATTTCAAGATAATTATTTCAGGAAAGCTCAATGATTGGCATGGCATGGATGAGAAATGTGGATCCCTCAAAATGCTAAGGACAAAAGGATTGGCTCAAGCTCAAAGCTCAAGACTCTACATTTTCTATTTTAGTGATCCAATATCACATTGAGTCTATAGGAAAAGCCAATACTATAAGGAGGGATGATGTGTTGCTTAATGGCTTTCTTGCTCAAAGTGCTTAGTGATATGATCCAAAGCCCTCAACTACCTTCTCACATCCACATATGACCCAAACCAAAAGTCAAACTCGGCCCCACCGATTCTTTCTATCCGGCACCACCGAGTTCAGATGTCATACCACTGCCACAAACCCTAATCAAATCGGTCTCACCGATATGGATCTCGGTCTCACCGAGATGGGATTGTAATCTCTTTGTTTCCCTTTGTAACGTTTCGGTCCAACCGAGATGAGCGATCAGTCCCACCGAGATTGCAATGCAAACTCTCTGTTTCCCTTTTGTAACGTTTCAGTCTCACCGAGATGAGCGAATCGGTCCCACCGAGTTTGCCTGATCAACTCTCTGGTTAGCTTATTAGCAAAATCGGTCCCACCGAGTTTGTCTAATCGGTCTCACCGAGATTACATTATGCCCTAACCCTAACCATATTGGTCCCACCGAGTTGACATGTCGGTCCCACCGAAAATCCTAACAGTCACATTATTTGCTAAATCGGTCCGACCGAGTTTCACGATTTGGTCCCACCGAGATTGGTAAGTTGTGTGTAACAGTTAGATTTTGTGTGGAGGCTATATATACCCCTCCACCCACTCTTCATTCGTGGAGAGAGCCATCAGAACATGCCTACACTTCCAACATACATTTTCTGAGAGAGAACCACCTACACTTGTGTTGAGGTCAAGATATTCCATTCCTACCATACGAATCTTGATCTCTAGCCTTCCCCAAGTTGCTTTCCACTCAAATCTTCTTTCCACCAAATCCAAATCCTGTGAGAGAGAGTTGAGTGTTGGGGAGACTATCATTCGAAGCACAAGAGTAGGGAGTTCATCATCAACACACCATTTGTTACTTCTTGGAGAGTGGTGTCTCCTAGATTGGCTAAGTGTCACTTGGGAGCCTCCGACAAGATTATGGAGTTGAACCAAGGAGTTTGTAAGGGCAAGGAGATCACCTACTTCGTGAAGATCTACCCTAGTGAGGCAAGTCCTTCGTTGGCGACGACCATGATGGGATAGACAAGGTTGCTTCTTTGTGGACCCTTCGTGGGTGGAGCCTCCGTGGACTCACGCAGTCGTTACCCTTCGTGGGTTGAAGTCTCCATCAACGTGGATGCACGATAGCACCACCTATCGGAACCACGACAAAAACATTTGTGTCTCCAATTGCGTTTGCCTTCTTAAACTCCTCCCCTTTACCTTCATATGCAATTGTTTTACATTCTGCTGCTATACTCTTAGAATTGCATGTGTAGGTTGATTGCTTGACTTATGCTAAGTTGCTAAAATCTGCCAAGAACTAAAATTGGGAAAAGGCTAGATTTTTATTTGGTCTATTAGTCTAATCACCCCCCCTCTAGACATACTTTCGATCCTGCAAATGGACTAATCGATGCTTCGAGAGACCACCTGGATAGTTGTGTTGGTTGCGTTTTCAAGGAAAGAACTGTTGAGCAAGCTGAATTGCTATTGAATAATATTTTGAGTAATGATAATGATTGGACACTTCCTGAACCAACTCCTAAGCCAACTCTGAAGAAAAGGGGTATTCTATTTCTCAGTCCTGAAGATATGCAAGAGGCAAAGAAATCTATGAAAGAAAAAGGTATTAAAGCCGAAGATATTAAGAATTTACCACCTATTGAAGAAATACATGGTCTTGATAACCCGACACAGGTAGTAAAGGTAAATTCTCTCTATAGATTTGCTGAAGGTGATATTCCTGATAATAAGTCTGCTAGTCAATGCTTGGATGAGTTTGATAATTTTATTGTTAAACAAGAAAACTTTAATGCTTTTGTTGGTAGACAATTCAAACGCAATGCTTATATGGTTGAACACTTGAGTGATTATATGTCTAGAGTTAAAAGTGACCTTAAGCTTATTAGTAAACATGCATCCATGGTTACCACTCAAGTAGAACAAGTATTTAAAGCATAGGATGATTTGCTCAATGATTAAATAATAAAAATAATGATAATGTTGTTAGAGTCATAACTAGAGGTGGTAGAATGACCTAGGAACCTTTGTATCCTAGGGCCACCCCAAGAGAGTTGAGCAAGATTCTCAGAGAACTAATATTGATGCACCTAGTCCTTTCAAGAAGAAGAAGAAGAAAAATGATAGGACTTTGCATGCTTCTAGTGAATCTGTTATTGACACACCTGAGAATCCCAATGATATTTCTTCTGATGCTGAAACACAATCTGCTAATGAACATGAACCTAGTGATAATGTTAATGATGATGCTCATGTTGATGCTCAACCCACCAATAATAATGAGGTAGAGATTGAACCCACATTTGATCTTGATAACCCACAATCAAAGAATCAACGTTATGATAAGAGAGACTTCATTGCTAGGAAGCACGATAAAGAAAGAGAACCATGGGTTCAGAAACCCATGCCTTTTCCTCCTAAGCCATCCAAGTAAAAGGATGATGAGGATTTTGAGCACTTTGCTGAAATGATTAGACCTATCTTCTCGCGTATGCGTTTGACTGATGTGCTTAAAATGAATCCTTATGCTAAGTATATGAAAGATATTGTTACAAATAAAAGAAAGATACCGGAAGCTGAAATTTCCACCATGCTTGCTAATTATACATTTAAGGGTGGAATACAAAGAAACTTGGAGATCCAGGAGTACCAACTATACCATGCTCCATTAAAAGAAACTATGTTAAAACTGCTTTATGTGATCTTGGAGCCGGTGTTAGTGTTATGTCTCTCTCTTTATATCATAGACTTGATTTGAATAAGTTGAAACCTACTGAAATCTCTTTGCAAATGGTTGATAAATCAACCACTATACCCGTCGGTATTTGTGAGGATGTGCCTGTTGGGGTTGCAAACGTTACTATTTTAACAGACTTTGTTATTCTTGATATTCCCGAGGACGACAATATGTCGATCATTCTTGGTAGACCTTTTCTAAATACTACAGGGGCTGTTATTGATTGCAACAAAGGCAATGTTACTTTTCATGCTAATGGTAATGAGCATATTGTACACTTTACGAAGAAACAACCTCAAGTTCATAGTATCAATTCTATTGGAAAAATTTCTACGATTACTATTGGAGGTTTTGAATTCCCTCTTCCTACTGTCAAAAAGAAATATTATATTCTTATTGTTAGGGACATGCATATCCTCGTTGAGGTAACCTAGTGCTATTCAAAAATTCACCGGTTTCATGTTACTCGGAAGAAGTTTGTTAACAAGACTTGATCAACCTTATTAGTGGATTCCTTTTGATGAGCATGTTATGGATGAAGTTAGGAAGCAAAACCTTCTGCACCCTTCTTTTACTTTCTATTACTTGGAACAAATAAAGCAAAAATAGTTTTTTTTGTCTATTTTCTGAATTATCCGTAGAATAAAAAAATACCCCGAAAATAAAAGTTCTCCAGATGCCCTGAAAATGGAGTATGATTTTTTGCCAAATATTTAAGAATTTCTGGCACTTAGAACACACCAGGGGGACCCACCATTTGGCCACGAGGGCACAAGGCGCCCCCTACCTCGTGGATCCCACGTGGCCCCCTCCACTTATTCCAAAACCCACACACTTTGTCTTCCTCCAGAAAAAATCATCCCGTAGCTCAAACCCGTGTTCTAGCTCGTTTTGCTGCCATTTTCGATCTCCTTGCTCAAAGCTCCATTCACAAAACTGCTTTGGGGGATTGTTCTTTAGTATGTGACTCCTCCAATGGTCCAATTAGTTTTTGTTCTAGTGCTTTATTTATTGCAATTTTTTGCTGCTGAGGTGACCCTGTTCTTGAGCTTGCATGTCAAATTTACATGGTCCAAAGTAGTTTTAATGCATGATATAGCCTCTAGGCACTTGTGGGAGAAGTTGCTATCAATCTTGTTGAGTTTGGTTTACTTTCATTTTGAGTCACTAAAAATTTCAAAAAAAAATTCAGAGAAAGAAAATGATGAAGAGATTGTTGAGGGGCTCCTTGAGCCGAAGCTCGAAGGATAAGCAGAATGAAGAGAATAAAAAGCACAAGTACAATCTTCCTCACACTGTGGAGGTTTGGCCATGCGAATGGCCTTGTGATGCATTCTTGAAAGCCGCCGGAATTCACGACGGCTTTTATTATTTGGCTGAAAATGCAGGCCTCATCGACTTCCTCCGTGACCAGTGTGAACAGTATATCCTACTCACTAATATTTTCATTCAAAACTTTTATTTCCATGTTAGGAAATCACCACCTTCAGTGGAGTTTTATTTATATGATGAGTTTAAGGAGATGGCACTCTATGATTTTTGTTTGGTTTGCAAGTTGCCCTTTGTGAGCAGCATCGAGGAACCACATCCTAGTAATGTGGATGGATTTATTGATAGAATTATTGTAGGGGAAACGAGAAAAGTTTCAGATGCAAGGACTACTAGTATACATTTTCCTGTT
The DNA here is from genome assembly GCF_002162155.2 of Triticum dicoccoides. NCBI lineage: Eukaryota > Viridiplantae > Streptophyta > Magnoliopsida > Poales > Poaceae > Triticum > Triticum dicoccoides. Next base: position 468,190,438 of record NC_041381.1, read on the forward strand.
CTACATTACTTTACAATATTTGCTAGTAGATGCTTAATTGGTCGCGGGAACAGTGGGAACCTTAGTGCTCCTGACCTTGCTATTTTGCTGCATGCTTTAGTACGTGATACAACCTTCAGTTTAGGCGCTATTGTTGCTAAATGGTTAAGTCTGAACCGTACAAAGGGCCCCATCTTCGGAGGTGTCTTTGCTTCACGCCTTGCTAAACACTTTGAGATACCTATTAGGCATCATGAGAAAGAGGAAAAGTTGTTGCCCACTATTTTTCTAGACTATAAGAGTATGGTGCACATGACTTTATTGTTAAAAATAAGAAGAAGATACTTAAGTATAACTTGATATCTGCTAAAACTAAGTGTGAGACTATTATCTTGCCTGCATCCTCTTTGTTTAACATATTTTCAGGCACGTACCTTATCCTGCCTGAGGACATTTAAGCATACTGGGAGCTGACACAAGTCCCAGAGCTTGAGCCTGAGCCACCACTTGACCCATATCGAGAGTCTGTTTATCAGTGGGGTCCGGAGGAGCTTGCTAACCAGTGGCACCCCAAGGACCCTCCTCAGTACACCGAAGAGGGTAGCTTCGATCCATGGGCATAGACCAACTTAGGCCAAAAGCCTAAGCTTGGGGGAGTACGTATTTCTCACCGACATTACTATCGGTGTCAAAACCGGCGGATCTCGAGTAGGGGGTCCCGAACTATGCGTCTAAGCCTAATGGTAATAGGAGGCCGGGGACACAATGTTTACCCAGGTTCGGGCCCTCTCGATGGAGGTAATACCCTACTTCCTGCTTGATTGATCTTGATTATATGAGTATTACAAGAGTAGATGAAAGGGATCGAGAAGAGGTGTCTAGAGGGGGGGTGATTAGACACTAAGTACCAAAAGTAGCAGTTTTTAACTTCTTTAAGTTTAAGTGGAGTTTAGGCACAAGTTTAACACTCACGATACATAACAAGCAAGCATGCAAAGAGTATATGAGCAGCGGAAATTAAAGCATGCAACTTGCAAGAATGTAGAGGGAAGGGATCGGAGGATTCAAACACAATTGGAGACACGGATGTTTTTGTCGTGGTTCTGATAGGTGGTGCTATCGTACATCCACGTTGATGGAGACTTCAACCCACAAAGGGTAACGGCTGCGCGAGTCCATGGAGGGCTCCACCCACGAAGGGTCCACGAAGAAGCAACCTTGTCTATCCCACCATGGCCGTCGCCCACGAAGGACTTGCCTCACTAGCGGTAGATCTTCACGAAGTAGGCGATCTCCTTGCCCTTACAAACTCCTTGGTTCAACTCCACAATCTTGTCGGACGCTCCCAAGTGACACCTAGCCAATCTAGGAGACACCACTCTCCAAGAAGTAACGAATGGTGTGTTGATGATGAACTCCTTACTCTTGTGCTTCAAATGATAGTCTCCCCAACACTCAACTCTCTCTCACAGGATTTGGATTTGATGGAAAGAAGATTTGAGTGGAAAGCAACTTGGGGAAGGCTAGAGATCAAGATTCATATGGTAGGAATGGAATATCTTGGCCTCAACACATGAGTAGGTGGTTCTCTCTCATAAATAGGATGCTGGTAGTGTAGGCTTGTTCTGATGTCTCTCTCCACGAATGAAGAGGAGGTGGAGGGGTATATATAGCCCCACACAAAATCTAACTGTTACACACAATTTACCAATCTCGGTGGGACCGAATCAACAAACTCGGCCGGACCGATTTAGTAAACCTAGTGACTGTTAGGGTTTTCGGTGGGACCGACATGCAACTCGGTAGGACCGATATGGTTAGGGTTCGGGCATAACGTAATCTCAGTGAGACCGATTACACAAACTCGGTGGGACCGACTTTGGTAATAAGCTTACCAGAGAGTTGGTCAGGCAAACTCGGTGAGACCGATTACACAAACTCGGTGGGACCAATTTTGGTAATAAGTTAACCAGAGAGTTTGCATTGTAATCTCGGTAGTACCGATTGCTCAAACTCGGTGAGACCAATTTTTGTAATGGACATACAAAGAGAGATTACAATCCCATCTCGGTGAGACCGAGATCCCTATCGGTGAGGCCGATTTGCCTAGGGTTTGTGGCAGTGGCTAAGACATCTGAACTCGGTGGCGCCGGATAGAAAGAATCGGTGTGGCCGAGTTGGACTTTTGGGTTTAGGACATATGTGGATGTGAGAAGGTAGTTGAGGGCTTTGAAGCATATCACTAAGCACTTTGAGCAAGCAAGCCATTAAGCAACACCTCATCCCCTCTTGATAGTATTGGCTTTTCCTATAGACTCAATGTGATCTTGGATCACTAAAATGAAAATGTGTAGAGTCTTGATCTTGGAGCTTGAGCCAATCCTTTGTCCTTAGCATCTTGAAGGGGTTCCACATCCTTTAGTCCATGCCACTCCATTGTTGAACTTGTCTGAAATATACTAGGTAAAAGTGTTAGTCCAACAAGAGATATGTTGACATTAATTACCAAAACCACCTAGGGAGCACTTGTGCTTTCAATCTCCCCCTTTTGGTAATTGATGACAACATACATCAAAGCTTTAGATAAAGATATAGAGAATAGCAAGTAAAGCTTTGGAAAGGCATGTAACAAGCATAGGCTCCCCCTACATGTATGCAATCATGTGAATATGGAATACAAAAAGCATGTCAATGCATGAACATGACAGAGTAAGCAATGTGTTGCATGTATCTTGGCCATATGCATCAGAGCAAAAGATAGCAATAGATGTGTATGTGAGCAATGTACCTTCATGCTCATGAGTCCTTCTTGCAAACAATATGTACATTAGCAAGAATTCCTCATACACATGACTGTGATGCATATACTTACCTTGTGGTCTTGAGTTGGCTTAGGATGGAATGAGCCTGCATAAACAAGGTTAGGTAACATAGATACATCTACTAGCCAGAACAAACAGAAGAAACCACAAGAATACCAAGACTGGGATGACATGTAGAGAGTGAGTACTAAGTACCACATTTGATGTAGACATGTCCCCAAAGGTAAAGATGTGCAATGAATTTAGATGATTTCTTTCCCTTAGATGTCTTGCTCCCCCTGAAGCTAGCATGGGATACTGGGAGAAAATAGGGAACAAAAAATAAGAGCAAAAAGCAAAATCAGAGCTAATGCGAATAAGCACATATGAACATGTCTTTCTTCCCCTCAAGAAGACATGTGGCATCTCTCCTTTTGAACATCAAGCATCTGGGATCCTTGAGGATTACTCTCTTCTTGAGTATTCTCTCCCCCTGGAGATCTCTCTCTCCCCCTGTGGAGGTGATCCTCTCTCTCTCTCCCTTTGGAAGTGACAAGTTTTGATGTGATCTCTCTAAGTGATAAGCTTTGATGTCATCTCTCTCCCCCTTTGACATCAATTTCCAAGAAGGGCCTTCTAGAATTTGTCATGAATGGGTTTAGTCCTTGAGTCACAACACAAAGCACTGGATAAAAATGTGATGCTTGTAGAGGACAAGATTCATTGAGTGGAGCTGGATCAAAAGTAAAACAGGAACAAGTGGCAAGATGTTTTTCCTATAGTGAAGTCGGTGGCACCGATTAGTTTGCTTCGGTTGCACTGAAAGATTTTGGTTGGACCGAAAACAACAAACCGGTGAGAACGAGTTCATCGCAGAGAAAACATTTGTCACCTCAGCTCACTAGACAGGTAATATCTCACAAGGATTTGCAAGGAATTAACTGAAGGATATGCAATGAATTGGATGCTGGGAATGCAGAGCAAATAGAAAATAAAGAAATATAGATGAAGTTTTTTTTGAAAGGGGAAACAAACATGCATGAGACAAATGCAAAAGCACAGAAAAGAACACAAGAGAACTTCATCTAGAGTTTGTCGGTGACAAAGTCACCGATGTTAGAGTATATTGACTTAGGAGTCAAGTAAGATCACTTGATCATAGGTCATACTCATCGTTTAAGCTCAAAATGGGGTTACCATTTATTGTTTAAGCATCTTGATGTATTCACATCTTGTCGAGTTGCTTTGACTCATGACTCGGAGTAAAGCTTCTCTAAGATGGAATGACATACCTAGCGTGGTGGTGTTGATCATGTAGTTGAACTTGTGTGGGTTGCTCAAGGTTGATGTAGTTCATCAAGAGTTGGGAGCACCACTTGGAATTTGAGTCCATCTACCTACATGGGTTATTTTTTGCAAGGAAGAGCACTTGTGTATCCAAAGTGACAATCATGAAGCTTAACATAGAATTTGTCAAAGGATATGTTTGAATGGTTCCGTGCTTCCTTGTTCTTCAACCACCATTATGTAGAGACTTGGTGATGTAGAGATTGCTCAATATATGAGTAAGTTACAATCTCATGGAATTTGATTCATCCAAGTACCTACATGGGTTATATAATATGCAAGATGCAAATATATCCAAGACATAAGATTATCATCATAAGAGAAATATCAAGGATTAGTCATAAGCTCATGTCTTGCATGTATCCAATGGAGTTTCTACTCCAAGTTTGAAGCATCAATGATGTTCAATTCTCCTCTTAACCTGCAAAACACTTTCTCATCAAGTGGTTTAGTGAAAATATCCGCTAATTGTTTTTTGGTGCGAACATGCTTAAGTTTAATGTCACCCTTGGCAACATGATCTTGAATGAAATAATGACGGACTTCAATAAGCTTAGTTCGAGAGTGTTGCACGGGATTGTGAGCAATCTTGATAGCACTTTCATTGTCACAAAGTAATGGAACATGTTTCACATATATCCCATAATCTTTAAGAGTTTGGGTCATCCAAAGTAATTGAGCACAACATGAACCAGCGGCAATGTATTCCACTTCGGCGGTGGATAAGGATATTGAGTTTTGTTTCTTGTAAGACCAAGACACAAGAGATCTACCAAGAAATTGACAAGTACGCGAAGTGGACTTTCTATCAACCTTGTCACCGGCATAGTCCGAGTCGGAGTAGCCAACAAGATCGAATGAGGCTCTCTTAGGATACCAAATGCCAAAATTTGGTGTATGGATTAAGTATCTCACTATACTTTTCACGGCCTTAAGATGACATTCTTTAGGAGCAGCTTGATATCGTGCACACATGCACACACTTAGCATGATATCGGGACGCGAAGCACATAGATATAACAATGAACCAATCATAGAGCGATAAACCTTTTGATCAACTAGTTTACCATCTTTGGTCAAGTCAAGATGTCCACTAGTAGGCATGGGTGTAGTCATACCTTTGCATTCTTGCATATTGAACTTCTTGAATAAGTCCTTGGTGTACTTCATTTGAGAGACAAAGGTACCTTCCGTAGTTTGCTTGATTTGCAAACCAAGAAAGAATTTGAGCTCACTCATCATAGACATCTCAAACTTCTCCGACATTAGCTTCCCAAACTTTTCAGTAAAATGAGGGTTAGTAGAACCAAATATAATATCATCAACATAGATTTGGCACACAAATCATTCTCCATTGACCCTTTTAGTAAAAAGAGTAGAATCTATTTTCCAATTTCAAAGCCTTTTTCAATAAGGAACTTGGTCAAGCATTTATACCACGCTCTAGGAGCTTGTTTAAGACCATAAAGGGCTTTGTGAAGTTTGTAAACATGATTTGGTTTCTTAGGATTGACAAAGCCGGGAGGTTGCTTAACATAAACTTCCTCCTCTATTTCACCATTTAGAAAAGCACTTTTAATGTCCATTCGTTACAAGGTGATATCACGGTGATTAGCATAGGCAAGTAAGATGCGAATGGACTCAAGTCTAGCAATGGGAGCATAAGTCTCACCATAGTCCATACCTTCGACTTGTGTGTAGCCATGGGCGACGAGACGTGCTTTGTTGTGAACTACTTGTCCATCTTCATCTTGCTTGTTGCGAAACACCCATTTGGTACCGATGATGTTGTGGTTGTCGTCGGGCTTCTCAACCAATGTCCAAACTTGATTCCTCTCAAAGTTGTGTAGCTCTTCATGCATGGCATTTGTCCAATCCGGATCTTCCAATGCTTCTTCAACCTTCATAGGTTCAATGCTAGAGATGAATAAATAGTTTCACAAAAGTTAGCTAAACGAGTTTTAGAGCGAGTGATTCTCCCGGTTTGTATATCATTGTAGATTTGCTCGACGGGATGGTCTTTAGCAATTCTTGCTCGAACTCATGAAAGCTTTTGCTTGGTTCTTGGTTGAACTTCTTCTTCATCTTGTTCTTCTTCTTGGCCTTCTTCATTGTTGGCGTTGTCGTTCTCTTGTCGTGGTGGAGGAGGAGGTTGTTGACGTTCATCTTGATGCACTTCCTCATTTTCTTCATCTTGGTGTGTCCCACTTGTGGATGCTTCCATATCAACTCTTGGTTCACCTTGTCGTGAGGTAGAAACTTCCACTTGGATGGATGAGGTACTCTCCTTCACCTCCGTTGGGCGAATCTTGCCAATAACAAGTCTTGGATTGCTTCCGAGGGATCTTTGTCTCCTACATCAATTGGCAATTGCTCTACTTGCGAGCCGTTAGATTCATCAAACTTCACACCTACCGTTTCTTCAACCTTTCGGGTGAAATTGTTGTAGACACGGTATGTGTGAGAGTTTGAGCCATAACCAAGTAGGAAACCTTCATGAGACTTAGGAGCAAATTTAGAACGATGATGCTTATCAAGAATGTAGCACTTTGAGCCGAATACTCGAAAGTATCCAACTTGGGGTTTGTTACCGGTGAGGAGCTCGTATGCCATCTTGTCGAGTAGCTTGTGAAGATACAAGCGATTTGTTGCATGACAAGCTGTCTCAACCGCTTCTGCCCAAAAGTGCTTCGGCGTCTTGTACTCATCAAGCATCGTTCTCGCCATTTTGATGAGCGTCCGGTTCTTCCTCTCAACAACTCCATTTTGTTGAGGTGTGTACATAGCTGAGAACTCGTGTGAAATCCCTTCTTCGTCAAGAAATGTGTCCACATTTGCGTTCTTGAACTCCGTTCCATTGTCGCTGTGAACCTTCTTGATCTTCACTTCAAATTGATTTTGGGCCTTCCTAGCAAAGTTTTTGAAGATCTTTTAGACCTGCGATTTATCATCGAGAAAGAACACCCATGTAAATCTTGAAAAATCATCAACTATAACTAGACCAAAAGAATTTCCACCGAGACTCTTGTAAGCGTTGGGACCAAAAAGATCCATGTGAAGTAGCTCGAGTGGCCTCCTTGTGGTCATGATGTTCTTCACGGGATGCCTTCTCCAACCTGTTTACCTACCTGACAATCACTGCAAAGTCTATCCTTATCAAATATGACATCGTTAACGCCAAGGATGTGATTTTATTTAATAAGCTTGTCAAGGTTTCGCATACCAACATGACCTAATCGTCTATGCCATAACTAACCTTTAGAAGATTTAGCAATAAAGCAAGTTCTAGGCTGAGCCTTTTTAGTGAAATCAACAATGTAAAGATCACCTCTACAAACACCGTTGAAGACCATTTTATGATTATCTCTACGAAACACTTGGAAATCTACTTCAGTGAATAGAACATTGAAACCAAAATCAGCAAGTCTAGATGCTGAAAGTAAGTTGTAGCCAAGAGATTCAACGAGCATGACATTTTGAATGGAGCTATCATGTGAGATGGCCACCTTACCGAGGCCAACCACTTTACCCTTTGAGTTGTCACCTAAAGTGACATACTTTCGAGGACCATCGTTTTCAGCAAGCTCACGAAACATGTCTTTATCTCCAGTCATGTGATCGGTACATCCACTATCAAGAACCCATTCCTTTCCTCCTGCCATATATCCCCGAAGATTTCCCATAAGACCAAAATGTCTCATTGCATCATCAAGATCGAAGTCACTATCATCATCCTCATCATAGTATCCATATTCAACATCGTCATGTGGTGGATCAAATCCTAGAGAGGGTAATTCGTTAGAGTGAGTTTGACAATGATCTTGCTTATGAATTTTGTTAGCTTCGGAAATAATATCACCAATAATTCCAACATCTCCTTTGGCACGCATAAGATTTGTAAGCTCAAATAGACGATCACCAAACATAGGATCACTAGTATTCATCTTACTCAAGGCAATAGACTTATGGATAATTTCATCTAGACTTTTCAAGGAATAACTTGGAAAGCGTTCCTCAAGAAATTTCCATATAGTGTAGGCACACTCAAGAGTAGGAAAGTTTCTAATCAAGTTTCTAGGCAAGCCTCTAGTGATAAGATTAACAGTTCTAAGATTGTGAATCATGTTAATTGACTCATCAAGGGTAGGATGCATAGGATCAACATGACGTGCACAAGGGCTAGCAATATACTTGTTCAAACGATATTGATTGAAAATCACAAGCATCTCATTTTTCCACTCATGAAAATACTCTCCATCAAGTATAGGCACTCTATGTCTAAGACTCCCAATAGTAGACTCATCCATCTTCCTCCAATGGTGTTTAAACCAAAGCAATGGAGACCAAAGCTCTGATACCAATTGAAAGGGATCGAGAAGAGGTGTCTAGAGGGGGTGATTAGACACTAAGTACCAAAAGTAGCAGTTTTTAACTTCTTTAAGTTTAAGTGGAGTTTAGGCACAAGTTTAACACTCACGATACATAACAAGCAAGCATGCAAAGAGTATATGAGCAGCGGAAAGTAAAGCATGCAACTTGCAAGAATGTAAAGGGAAGGGATTGGAGGATTCAAACGCAATTGGAGACACGGATGTTTTTGTCGTGGTTCCGATAGGTGGTGCTATCGTACATCCACGTTGATGGAGACTTCAACCCACGAAGGGTAACGGCTGCGCGAGTCCACGGAGGGCTCCACCCATGAAGGGTCCACGAAGAAGCAACCTTGTCTATCCCACCATGACTGTCGCCCATGAAGGACTTGCCTCACTAGCGGTAGATCTTCACAAAGTAGGCGATCTCCTTGCCCTTACAAACTCCTTGGTTAAACTCCACAATCTTGTCGGAGGCTCCCAAGTGACACCTAGCCAATCTAGGAGACACCACTCTCCAAGAAGTAACGAATGGTGTGTTGATGATGAACTCCTTGCTCTTGTGCTTCAAATGATAGTCTCCCCAACACTCAACTCTCTCTCACAGGATTTGGATTTGGTGGAAATAAGATTTGAGTGGAAAGCAACTTGGGGAAGGCTAGAGATCAAGATTCATATGGTAGGAATGGAATATCTTGGCCTCAACACATGAGTAGGTGGTTCTCTCTCGGAAATAGGATGCTGGAAGTGTAGGCTTGTTCTGATGGCTCTCTCCACGAATGAAGAGGAGGTGGAGGGGTATATATAGCCTCCACACAAAATCTAACCGTTACACACAATTTACCAATCTCGGTGGGACCGAATCAACAAACTCGGCCGGACCGATTTTGTAAACCTAGTGACCGTTAGGGTTTTCGGTGGGACCGACATGCAACTCGGTAGGACCGATATGGTTATGGTTAAGGCATAACGTAATCTTGGTGAGACCGATTACACAAACTCGGTGGGACCGACTTTGGTAATAAGCTAACCAGAGAGTTGGTCAGGCAAACTCGGTGAGACCGATTACACAAACTCGGTGGGACCGATTTTGGTAATAAGTTAACCAGAGAATTTGCATTGTAATCTCGGTAGTACCGATTGCTCAAACTCGGTGAGACCGATTTTGGTAATGGACATACACAGAGAGATTACAATCCCATCTCGGTGAGACCGAGATCCCTATCGGTGAGGCCGATTTGCCTAGAGTTTGTGGTACTGGCTAAGACATCTGAACTCGGTGGCGCCGGATAGAAAGAATCGGTGTGGCCGAGTTGGACTTTTGGGTTTAGGACATATGTGGATGTGAGAAGGTAGTTGAGGGCTTTGAAGCATATCACTAAGCACTTTGAGCAAGCAAGCCATTAAGCAACACCTCATCCCCTCTTGATAGTATTGGCTTTTCCTATAGACTCAATGTGATCTTGAATCACTAAAATGAAAATGTGTAGAGTCTTGATCTTGGAGCTTGAGCCAATCCTTTATCCTTAGCATCTTGAAGGGGTTCCACATCCTTTAGTCCAAGCTACTCCATTGTTGAACTTGTCTGAAATATACTAGGTAAAAGTGTTAGTCCAACAAGAGATATGTTGACATTAATTACCAAAACCACCTAGGGAGCACTTGTGCTTTCAGTAGATCTACCACGAGATCGTAGCCTAGAAGCTAGCCTATGATTATGATTGTTCTTGTCCTTCGGACTAAACCCTCCGATTTATATAGACACTGGAGGGGGCTAGGGTTACACAGAGTCGGTTACAAGGAAGGAAATCTACATATCCGATTTGCCAAGCTTGCCTTCCATGCAAAGGAGAGTCCCGTCCGGACACGGGACGAAGTCTTCAATCTTGTATCTTCATAGTCCAACAGTACGGCATAAGCATATAGTCCGGTTGTCCGAGGACCCCCTAATCTAGGACTCCCTCCGTAGCCCCTGAACCAGGCTTCAATGACGATGAGTCCGGCACACAGATTATCTTCGGCATTGCAAGGCGGGTTCCTTCTCCGAATACTCCAAAATAGATCTTGAACACAAGAATCGTGTCTGGTTCTGCAAAACAAATTCCACATACCACCGTAGAGAGTACAACATCTCATGAATCTAATCTGCTGACAACCTTTGTCACAGCGTGACACCACGCCGTGGCCCGGTCATTATTTGAACCATTTCCCTAACCTGCTACTACACATCTTGTGAGGCGGTTTTATTGGCATGTCTTGTCGAAGCAGAGATCGTGTCCCCTTATCACGGGATCCTCATCAATACGGGTGTGGGTAACCCAACTGCGCCATTAGCACGGTGCTTGGGGAATAAGCGAGTTGCTAGGGCAAGTTGGGAGGCGCATGATCTGCTGCCTTTATAAGGAGACAAGGACTACTCCCTTTCACCCACGCCTTCCTCTTCTTCCACCTATTCTCTTTCGCTCGAGCTCCAGCGCCCAAGCATTTGCCTTCTCCGCCCACAAAGGTTCTCCGAAAATGTCCGGATCTGGAGCAGGAGGCAAGTGGATGGCCTCTACTGTCCGGGAGAAGGATATCAAGAAACTTCGGGAGGCCGGGTATTTGGCCAAGAAGATCAGCCACCGCCTTCCGACGGCGGGACAGATTATCCCTACTTCGGAACCCCACAAGAGGGTTGTATTCCTCCCTTACTTCGTCCGCGGGCTAGGGTTTCTCCTCCACCCATTCGTTCGTGGCATTATGTATTACTATGGGATTGATTTTCATGATCTATCCCCCAATTCCTTCCTCAACATCTCGACATTCATCATCGTGTGCGAGGCCTTTCTTCGCATCTCACCACACTTTGGCTTATGGCTGAAGATCTTCAATGTGGAGCCCAAGGTAGTGAGCGACGAGCACGCTGAGTGCGGAGGAGCCATGGTGAGCAAGATGCCCAACGTCACATGGCCATCAGGTACCTTCAATGATTCCCTCAAAGGGTGGCAACAACAGTGGTTCTACGTCACCAAGCCACGCGACACAAAATGGGTCGCAGCTCCCGAATTCCGATCCGGAGCTCCACTGCGGCTTACGTCCTGGCCCAAGAAGGGCCTGAACTGGTCTTCGCCCGATGAGTTGTCGGTGCTCCAGACGCGCGTCAAGGGCATGGAAGACAAAAATATCAAGCTTGTCAATGTAGTCCAGGTGATGTTAGTTCGTCGGATTCTCCCTTGCCAACACAAGGCTTGCAATTTATGGGAATATGACACGGCCAAGCACCAGACCCTACTAGGGTTCTTCGACTCATCGCACGAAGACATCTGGAAAGTGCTCCTTAAGTCCGGCAAATCTTGGCCAGACTCGGCCGAGGACCGCGGGTATCAACTGTCCCAACCCGCAAGTTCGGTAAGTCTCCATATGTTGGCAAGTCACATGCTTTATCTGTATAATCCAAGGGAAATGCTCAATGTATTTTTCCACAACTCTCCTAGGGCTGGACAAATAAGGCAGGGCGGATCTACTGCCCGGCCCCGCTGCCAGAAGAACCAGCCGGCCCACTTTTGACGAAGATGCTGGTCTCGGCGCCTTACAAGGCGCCGAAGAAGAAAATTGAGAAAGAGGTTAAAGAGACCAGGGGCGGCCATCATCGCTGAGGAACTTCAGACACAATATCCGAAGACTCCGAGGTCTGCTCTTCCTCCAAAGAAGATGAGGAAGAGGAGGAGAGCCGACCCCCCCCCCCCAGCAAGGGGAAGAAAGAAAAGGACGGCCTCCACAAATTTGGAGGCTGAGTCACCCAAGAAGGGAAAAACTCCCTTTCCGAAGGAATCCGCCACCACCACCAACAGCAGCCCGGAGTGGGATCCCAGGGTCCAGCCCCTGGTGAAATCGTGAATATATAAATTTGGACATGTTTATGTATCCATACTATCATATAGCATTTAATGCCTCGAGGTATGCCTTTTTTGCAGTCCGGCCAGGTCCCGCACCGAACAATCCTCATCGGAGGATTTACTGGGTTCGGATGCTATGGACAGCGGGACACCCTCGAAGGCCCCCTCTCCAAAACACGTGAACAACACCGAGGCCTCGTCCCAGAGGGACCTTGGCCGAGGAGGGGGTGAGAAGATCGTCAAGGTGGCGCCAGGGGGTCAAACCTTGGCAACCGGACACACAAGAGAAAAGGCTCCCATGGACACCACCGACGAGGGCTATCTTGAATTCGGCCCCCAGCCGGACACAATTCCGGGGACCGACACGATTCCGGAATCAGGAAAGCAGCCTCCCTTGATGGGAGGGGGTGCGTCTGTTCCACCGGCAACCTCTGCCCAACCAGAGGTGTCGGATACCTTATCAGCAGCCCTGAAGAGCACCTCCATCGTTGAAGAACACCGTGCCCTCATGGGTGCGGTGATTGAGAAGATTCAGTCCACTGAGAGCGGGTTGAATGAAGCCTGCATCAGCCTTATAACGGGCTTTGAGGTATGTTGTGAGGTATCAGAGAGTGTCATAGTATAGATCGCAGCCCCTGATACACTGTTCGGTGTTCGAAAGAAAGAACCGGACAGAGGATCAAATATATGTTCACAGGAGACTTACCTTGTGGCACCTCTCCCTCTTTTATTATTTATTTTTTATAAGCAGGCGTCTGTAGCGGCGACCACCTCTCATACTGCAGAAGTCTTCGGACTGAAGCAGTGTATGGAGCGGGTGATGAAGAACTTGGCCAGGTGAAAAAGCAGTTGGAGGATAACCAAGGTATGCAAAAACCTTCTTTGCATTCGGCACGAATGTATAATTGAGTATGATGAAAAAAATTCATGATGTGCTCCAGGGGCGACGGCCGAAGTTGAGGCTCTTAAGAAGGCGGTGGCCAAAGCCGAGAAGAAGGCAGCCGCAGAGCAGGCTCTTCATGAAAAGCACGAGGCCAGGGTTATTCAAGTTCAGAAAGAGCTTCAAGAAGCCGTGAAGAAATGCGAGACCTTGGAGCAGAGTTTAACGGAGAAAGAATCCAAACTCACCAAGGCTCGTCAAGCCGCACAAGATGCTCGGGGCGAAGCCCAAGGCACCCTGCATGAAATCCATGAGGCCAGGAAGATCGCGGCGGGTAAGGCTTTTTCTATGCAAAGCGGATAGTTGAAGGGAGAAAATCACGTTACTTATTTGAATTCGTATTTCTCCAGGGGTGTTTGCGGAGCTGCCGTGCAGTGTATATGATACCGCACAATTCTATCGAGCCGAAGAAAGGAGCACTACGGATAAGCTCTTCTGGTCGCAGTATCTGGCGCTAGAGTATCCAGTGCCCTTTGCCGATCAACTGAAGCAGCTGATCGAACTGCATAAGGCGGCCGAACTAGCCATGAAGGATTTAATTATCCGGCTATGGCATGACGAGGCGATTCCCAGCAGCTACTTCGGGCTCGTGAAGCGGCTTGTAAGTGCCTGCCCTCGACTTGAAGTCATCAAGCGGTCGGTCTGTATGGAGGGTGCGCGAATGGCCTTCACCCGCGCAAAGGTGCACTGGGCGAAGATGGATGCTGAAAAGCTGATGACCGAAGGACCGCCTGTAGGGAAGGAGCACCGCAAGCCTGAGTTATATTATGATAGTGTCCTAAAAGGATCCCGCCTTATAGCGGAGCAATGTGCCAAAGATATTATATTCCCCTGAATACATTCATGCTATCCCATGTAGTGTTGAACAAGGTCATTTAAATGATATAATGCTTATTATTTGGAAATTTTACCTCCTATGCAGCCGTTTTATATATTAAGCCTGAGAGTTGGCCAGTCGTCAGCTTCTGCCCCCACGTAGAAAATACGGGGGTGTTCGGGATAAACCTGAACACTCTTTACCCCAATTTTGGGTCCTTGAAGGAGGTGTTCAGCGCAACGAACTAGGCAATCGGACTATAAGGCTTTATCACCCTCACTTAGCCATAGGAGTTTGACAAAAGAAAGGTAGGCGCAGCCCCTGGTGTTTGGAAGACCGCACTAGGGGCTCTATAAGCACCTGATCGGAAGAGAAAGCCGATCCATCGCACGCTGCATTAGTTATTGCATAATGCAGAAGAAATCCTTAAAGATTTTGTAACCTCTCAAACAGCTGACCAGCTCTCGCTATATCATGACAGTCAGTTTTTGGCTTTCTCTACTGAGGCGCTCGTCCAGAAGAACCGGGACGCAATCACAGTAGTTCTCCCTTTACTACCCTAGCCGATATAGCGGAATGTAGGGTAGCAAGCGCAGGATACGGGCAACCCAACTATTGACCCAAAACATGATTCGAAGCTGATGCATATAATGCTATAAGTTCGGGGTGTCGAACGACCGTCAAGGTATTCAGACTTCATTGCCGTATTATGGGTACAATGAGTCCCCTGGCATATTAAGGCATATCATAATGTATGGATGCCATTTGACAAAGAATATCAATAAGAATGAACAGCAAGTAAGAGTTATATGAAGCCACATGTTGCAATTGAATAATACATCGATGCATAACAGTACAAGCAGCGAGATGAAAAGAAATATGACTTCAGAACCTGCTGAGACCAGGGGAGGGAAGCTGTGTGCGGGTCTGGATAATAATCGGATGGTCATCAAGGGGAATATCTAGGGATTCCCTTACGCGTCTGAGCTGTTTCCCTCCTTGGTATGTTCGTCCCCTCATGGGTTTGGTCGCCTTGTCGCCAGTAATGGCCTATACAAAAGTGGACCTACAAGGAAAGTACAAAAAATGTTTGTGTGCCACGGAGCGGTTAAGCCGCATTGTGTGGCCTAACCTGGCTTTGCCTCCGCCTACCGCCAGAGTGATTAATTGAGCTCTTGACGAGCTGCGCTATCCTGCCACAGAGTGGTTCAGATTCTTTTGACTGTGTCCGGGAGCCTGGCTGTCGAATGAAGGTTCGATTAAAAATGCCAGTCTGCACTTCTACTGTTAAGGCGGCGGTGTGCTCTTTAGTACGGGGGGAGCATTTGGCTTTGCCATTAACTATTATGACGCCGCGTGGACCGGGCATTTTGAGCTTAAGGTAATCATAATGTGGCACCGCGTTGAATTGAGCGAACGCAGTTCGTCCGAGCAGTGCATGATAGCTGCTGCGAAAAGATACGATATCAAAAGTTAACTCTTCGTTACGGTAATTATCCGAGTATTCGGAGACTACTTCCAGAGTGACGGAGCCTGTACAGCGGGCCTCCACGCCTGGTATCACACCTTTAAAGGTGGTTTTAGTGGGTTTGATCTTTGACGGATCGATACCCATCCAGCGCACTGTATCCTGATAAAGCAGGTTCAGGTTGCTGCCTTCGTCCATAAGGACTCGTGTGAGGTGGAATCTGTCAATTATTGGGTCAAGGAATAATGCGGCTGAGTTGCCCTGACGGGTATTGGCCGGACGATCCGTGTTGTCGAAGGTGATCTGGCCGGACGATCATGGGTTGTATTTTGGGGCGACTGGCTCCGTTGTGTCGTAATCCCTAAGTGTGCGCCTCCGCTCCTGCTTGGGAATATGGGTGGCGTTTATCATATTCACCATTTTAATTTGCAGAGTAAACTTCTTCTACCCTCCAGTGTTCGGTGGCCTGGGCTCCTCGTCATCATCCTTGCTTTGCAACCCCTTCTCCTTGTTTTCGGCACCTGACATGACGGCTTGTTTGAAGACCCAACATTCTCTGTTGGTATGATTGGTTGGTGTTCCTGGGGTGCCGTGAATTTGGCATGGACGGTCGAGTATACGGTCCAGACTGGACATGCCCAGACTGTTTCTTTTAAATGGCCTCTTCCATTGACCGGACTTGGAGCCACTGAATCCGGCATTGACGGCCGTGTCTTCGGCGTTGTCGCCATTATTCCACCGCTTGTGTTTGCTGCATTGGGGCTCGCTGTTGTTATTTCTTGGTTCAGAAGTCCCAGGTTTGCTTGAGGTGATGTTGCTACGAGCCAACCAGTTGTCCTCGCCCGCACAAAAGGGGGTCATGAGTGTCCTGAGGGCTGCCATGGATTTCGGCTTCTCTTGGCCAAGGTGTCGGGCAAGCCACTCGTCACGGATGTTATGCTTAAAGGCCGCTAGGGCTTCAGCATCCGGACAGTTGAAAATTTGGTTCTTTTTAGTTAAGAACCGGGTCCAAAATTTCCTGGCTGACTCTCCGGGCTGTTGGGTTATGTGACTTAAGTCATCAGCGTCCGGTGGTCGCACATAAGTGTCCTGGAAGTTGTCAAGGAATGCGTCTTCCAGGTTCTCCCAACTGCCAAAGGAGTTTGCCGGTAGACTATTCAGCCAATGCCGAGTCGGTCCCTTGAGCTTTAGTGGGAGATACTTGATGGATGTAGATCACCGCCGCAGGCCATGTGAATGTGGAGAAGGAAATCTTCAATCCATACCGTGGGGTCTGTTATCCCATCATATGGTTCGATGTTTAAGGGTTTAATCCCTTCTGGGAACTCATGCTCCATTACTTCGTCAGTGAAGCATAGGGGCTGTGCAGCGCCACTATGCCGGGCTACGTCGCAACGCAGTTCCAGTGAGTCTGTTCTGCTGTATTCGGCCCGGATGGATTTGTATTTAGTATATCCGGCGTGGCGGTCATCGTCACATGTTGGGGCACGCCCCCGCAATTCGTAGACTGATCTTGACTGTCCTGCTTTGTTTTTCAATTTGTCTTGCAGGTCATGCGTGTAGCCCCGGGCCTTCGAATTTTTGTTTGATTGGCGACGGGGTGCGGGCTGGTGATCGGGCTGATATGCCGCTTTGTCTCGGCCATGAGGTAGTCGGTCAGCCACATCCTGCGCTGGTAGTGTAGGCTCTAGTGCCTCATCCTCGAATTGAGGTAACAACTTGCGCCTCGGGTAGTTTTTGGTTGGACGGCCGAGTCCGTATTCCTCGGCCGCCAGGACCTCAGTCCATCTGTCAGTGAGCAGATCTTGATCAGCTTGAAGCTGTTGCTGTTTTTTCTGTAGGCTCTTTGAAGTGGCTATAAGCCGGCGCTTGAAGTGCTCCTGCTTGACGGGATCCTCAGCATGATGAATTCTTCGTCGCCAAGGATCACCTTGTCTTCTGAGAGGGGCATGAAATTGTCATCCTCCGGGTCTTTATCCATTGCCTGTTCATTAGGGCTAGCTTGCCCGTCCTCCCGTCCGGCCTGCTCGAAGCTTGGCTAGTCGGGATTGTTTTCGTCTTCGACATCATCCAGAGTGCTATTGTCTCTTGTGCCGGTATTGCTGTTTTTGCTATGGCGGTATTTAGAGCGGCGACGCTGACGTCGGTGCTTTGGTTGCTTCTCAAGAGGACCACCCTCTGTTGCATCCTTTTGACCCTCGCCATTGTCTTCTTTGGGTGTGTCCACCATATATATATATATATATATATATATATATATATATATATATATATATATATATATATATATATATATATCATATGATGAGGTGGCAGTCCAGCGCCCTGTGGGCAGTGGTTCCTGTTCTTCTCCGACATCGTCGGCCATACCATTGATGTCTTCAGAGTCAAAATCAAGCATGTCGGTTAAGTCGTTGACAGTGGCTATTAAGTGGGTGGTGGGTGGGCAACGAATTCCTTCGTCGTCCGCTTCCCACTCAAGCCGGACATAGTTCGACCAAGAGTCTCCTGATAGGGAGAGAGATTTTAGTGAGTTTAGCACATCGCCCAAGGGCGAGTGCTGAAAGATATCCGTGGAGCTAAACTCCATGATCGGTGCCCAGTTAGGTACGATGGGCACGGATGCACGTGGTTTGGAACCTATGGCTGGAGACGAGTCCGAGGGTCCGATGACACATGCCTCCTTGGAAGTGAGATTTGTGTTCGGCTCTATCGCCGCTGAGTGTGCGGCCTTCGTGGCGGGGTCCACCCGCCCGTCCCCGGATGGCACGATCTGCTCTGGATTTAAAGTCGGGGCAGCTGTAGGTGTGATCTCCTGAATAGCGTCCGATGGCAGATCTAAGTCATGCTCATCGCGACTGTAGGGCGCACCTGTCATGGGCTCGAATCCGTCGAAGATCAAGTCTCCGCGGATGTCGACAATGTAGTTCAGGCTTCCAAACCTGACCTGATGGCCAGGGGCATAGCTATCGATCTACTCCAGATGGCCAAGCGAGTTGGCCCACAGTGCGAAGCCACCGAATATGAAGATCTGTTTGGGGAGGAAAACCTCACCCTGGATCACATCGTTGTAGATGATCGAAGGAGCCATCAAGCCTTATGGTGACGACACAGTGGAACTCTCAGTGAAAGCACCAATGTCGGTGTCAAAACCGGCGGATCTCGGGTAGGGGGTCCCGAACTATGCGTCTAAGGCTAATGGTAATAGGTTACCCAGGTTCGGGCCCTCTCGATCGAGGTAATACCCTACTTCTTGCTTGATTGATCTTGATGATATGAGTATTACAAGAGTAGAAGTTTTTGATGCAGCAAGTCAGGGAAAAAGTTTCTTAATTGTTGGTACCAAAAAAAGATCTACCACGAGATCGTAAAGGCTAAATCCTAGAAGCTAGCCTATGATTATGATTGTTCTTGTCCTACGGACTAAACCCTCCGGTTTATATAGACACCGGAGGGGGCTAGGGTTACACAAAGTCGGTTACAGGGAAGGAAATCTACATATCCGAATTGCCAAGCTTGCCTTCCACGCAAAGGAGAGTCCCATCGGGACACGTGACGAAGTCTTTAATCTTGTATCTTCATAGTCCAACAGTCTGGCATAAGCATATAGTCCGGTTGTCCGAGGACCCCCTAATCCAGGACTCCCTCAATTACATTCATGTTCACACACTCATTCTAGTTGTCAGTGTTCATACTTTTTCATTGTACTATCCATGCTAGTTTATTTTATTTTCTTGCTTTCTTCTTGTGTGTTTGAAAAACCTTGAGAAAAAACCAAAAAAATAGTTGTAGCCTTAGCTAGTTTACTTTCCATGCTCGTAGTAGTAGTAACTAAAAGAAAACCCAAAAAGATTTCTCGTTCTTCTTTTGCTTGTTGGGAGCTTGCCCGTGTAAATAGTTTTATTTCTTTTCTTTTCTTTGGGGGTCAAGAGGAGAAGACCACGATGAAAATGTTGAGTGGCTCTCATATGCATTATTGTTGATCTAACTAAGAGCGCATATTACCTTGTCTTCTCCTTTGTATTAAATGCTTGCAGATTCTAGCTTAGTCCAATGCATGTGCACTATTATTATTATCCACACTGTTCGGTCGTGCAAGTGAAAGGAAATAATGACGATATATGATGAAATGATTGAGATAAGAGGAGGTGGTATGAACTCGACCTATCTTGTTTTTGTAAATATGATTAGTTCATCGTTCCTGATTCAGCCTATTACGAATGAAACATGCTTGCAATGACAATTAGAGATTATAGTTGCTCATGCCATGCTTAATTAGCCAGGAGTTTATAATAGTTTACCTTGCGTGCCAACATGCTATTAAAATGGTTGTGATGTGGCATGATAGGGTGGTGTCCTCCTTTGAATGAATCGAGTGGCTTGACTTGGCACATGTTCACGCATGTAGTTGAAACAAAATCAACATAGCCTCGACGATATTTATGTTCGTGGTGATTTATATCCTACTCATGCTTGCACTCATTGTTGGTTAATCTTAATGCATGTTCATGACTGTTGTCGCTCTCTAGTTGGTCGCTTCCCAGTCTCTTTCTAGCCTTCACTTGTACTAAGCGGGAATACTGCTTGTGCATCCACTTCCATAAACCCCAAAGTTATTCCATGTGAGTTCACCATACCTTCCTATATGCGATATTTACCTGTCGTTCCAAGTAAATTTGTATGTGACAAACTCTAAACCTTCAAATGAAATTCTGTTTTGCATGCTCGAATAGCTCATGTATCAACTAGGGTTGTCTATATCTTCCATGCTAGGTGGGTTATTCTCATGATGAGTGGACTCTGCTCATCATTCATGAGAAAATTGCCGGTAACCGGGATGCCCAGTCCCATGCTCAAATCAAATCAGAATAATTGCAAACAAAACTCCCCCGGGATTGTTATTAGTTGGACGGTACCCGTTGTTTTGGGCCAGCCATGGATTGATGCTCATTGGTGGTGGGGGAGTATAAAATTTACCATTTTTTTTGGGAACCGCCTATAATGTATGTAGCATGGAAGATATCGAGATCTCTTGGTTGTTATGTTGACAATGAAAGTATGCCGCTCAAAATATTATTTATCTCTGTTTTAAAACTCAAGCTCTGGCACCTCTGCAATTCCTGCTTCCCTCTGCGAAGGGCCTATCTATTTACCTTTATGTCGAGTCATCATCCTCTTATTAAAAAGCACCAGTTGGACAGCACCGCTATCATTTGCATGCATTGTTATTAATTTACATTGAGAGTTACTGTGACTGGATCTCTTTTGCCATGAATTACAATCTTTAGTCAGTCCTTGATCTTCAAGGGTGCTCTACATTTATGTTTTGCAGTCTCAGAAAGGGCTAGCGAGATACCATCTTGTTATATCATATTATGATTGTTTCGAGAAAGTGTTGTCATCCGAGATTTATTATTATTGCTCGCTAGTTGATTGTGCCATTGATATGAGTAAATATGAGACCTAAATTTTGTTGTGAGTATGGTTAGTTCACAATCTTTTCTGAAAACTTGAATGTTAGCTTTACATATTTGCAACAACAAGATCAAATAGAGTTTGTAAAAGTTTTTATTTATTGAGGAAGTCCTGGACTAAGGGGTCCTCGGGCGTCTGGGCTATGTGATATGGGCCGGACTGATGGGACATGAAGATACAAGATAGAAGAACCTTCCCCGTGTCTAGATGGGACTCTCCTTTGCGTGGATGGCAAGCCTGGCGTTCGGATCATGTACCTTACTTTCTCTATAACCGACTCTGTACAACCCTAGATCCCTCCGGTGTCTATATAAACCAGAGGGTTTAGTCCATAGAGGCAACCACAATCATACAGGCTAGACATCTAGGGTTTAGCCATTACAATCTCGAGGTAGATCAACTCTTGTAACCCCTATACTCATCAAAGTCAATCAAGCAAGAAGTAGGGTATTACCTCCATTAAGAGGGCCCGAACCTGGGTAAACATCATGTCTCCTACCTCCTTGTTACCTTCGATCCTTAGACGCATAGTTCGGGACCCCCTACCCGAGATCTGCCGGTTTTGACACCAACATTGGTGCTTTCATTGAGAGTTCCACTGCATCGTCATTAGAACGCTCGATGGCTCCATCGATCATCCACAACAATACCGCCCTCAGGGAGACTTTTCTCCCCGGCCAAATCTTCGTATTCAGCGGCTTCACACTGTGGGCCAATTCGATTGGTCATCTGGAGCAGATCGACAGCTACACCCCTGGTCATCAGATTAGCTTTGGAAACTTAAACTACGTTGCTGATATCCAAGGAGACTTGATCTTCCAAGGGTTCGCGACCTCAACCACAGCTCCGGCCTTAGATCTGAAACGCCTTGCCGAGTCCGGAAACCAGAGTTTAGAGACCGTCGGACTCTTCGTAGCTATAGAGCTCAACACCGAAGACATGGAGGGGATCATTTCACCGATAGGCCCAAAGTGTACTAGGCTCCTTTCATCAGCACGAAGCCGGACTCATCCCCGAACACCGGATCCGAACTCGCGTGGTCCATGTTACGTGAGCTCGGCCAAGGAACTCCTGTCCCGCCCTGCTCCACGGACCCTCGCTCCTCGGCCCAAACCTCACTCTTAAATGAGGCTCTAGAGTTAATTCGATCCCTCGCCATTATGGAAGGATCACTTCCGAAGTACGCCCAGTGTCGGTGTCAAAACCGGTGGATCTCGGGTAGGGGGTCCCGAACTGTGCGTCTAGGCGGATGGTAACAGGAGACAAGGGACACGATGTTTTACCCAGGTTCGGGCCCTCTTGATGGAGGTAAAACCCTACGTCCTGCTTGATTGATATTGATATTGTGGATGTTTACAAGAGTGGATCTACCACGAGATCAAGGAGGCTAAACCCTAGAAGCTAGCCTATGGTATGATTGTAATGGTTGTTGTTGTTATTGTTGTTGTCTCCTACGAACTAGAGCCATCCGGTTTATATAGACACCGGAGAGGGCTAGGGTTACATAGAGTCGGTTACAATGGTAGGAGATCTACGTATCCGTATCGCCAAGCTTACCTTCCACGCCAAGGAAAGTCCCATCCGGACACAGGACGAAGTCTTCAATCTTGTATCTTCATAGTCTTGGAGTCCGGTCGATGATGATAGTCCGGCCGATGATAGTTCGGCTGATGATGGTAGTCCGGCTATCCGGACACCCCCTAATCCAGGACTCCCTCAGTAGCCCCTGAACCAGGCTTCAATGACGATAAGTCCGACGCGTATATTGCTTGGCATTGCAAGGCGGGTTCCTCCTCTGAATAATAGAAGATTGTGAACACCAGGATAGTGTCCGGCTCTGCAAAATAAATTCCACATTCCACCGTAGAGAGAATAATATATACACAAGTTCAATCTGCTGACGTTTTTTGCGGCATGACGTCACGCCACTACCAAGCCATTATTTGAATCGTTTTTTACTCTACCACCTCAGCGCATTTAGCGAAGCGGTTTCCTTGGTACATCTTGTCGAAGCAGAGATCGTGTTCCCCCTTAATCCGGCATTCTCATCAATACGGACGTGGGTAACCCAACCGCGCCATTGATGGTGGCGCTTGGGGGATAAGCTAGTTTTACCAGGCCAGTGGGGGACGCGTAGACTTCGCCCGCCCATATAAGGAATAAGGATTCACCTTTTCACCTACGCCTTCTTCCTCCTTTGCTTATCCATCTCCGCACACTCGAGCTCCAGCACCCAAGCCCGCACATCTCGTCTCAACCTTCCCCAGTCATGTCTGGAGCGGGAGGCAAGTGGATGACCTCCTCCGTTACGGAGGAGCACATCGAAAGACTGCGCAGCGCCGGCTACCTGTCCGGCGACATCGCGCACCGGCTGCCCGACGAGGGGCAGCTCATCCCCACCCCCAGGCCCCATGAGAGGGTCGTTTTTCTTCCCCACTTCCTCCGCGGACTGGGCTTTCCACTTCACCCCTTTGTCCGGGGGCTCATGTTCTACTACGGCCTGGATTTCCATGATCTGGCGCCGAACTTCATCCTCAACATCTCGGCGTTTATCGTCGTGTGCGAGGCCTTCCTCTGCATCCAGCCCCACTTCGGCTTGTGGCTCAAGACCTTCAATGTCAAGCCGAAGGTAGTGAAGGGCACTCAAGCGGAGTGCGGAGGCGCCATGTTGGGCAAGATGCCCAACGTCCTTTGGTTCGAAGGGGCCTTCGTGGAATCCGTCAAGGGGTGGCAATCGGGGTGGTTCTATATCACCAAGCCACGCGACCCTAAGTGGGCTGCGGCCCCCGAGTTCAGATCTGGTATCCCCATGCAGCTCACCTCCTGGAAAGAGAAGGGCTTGCTGTGGGGTAGTTCGGAGGAGCTGACGGGACTCCAAGCCTGTATCCAGAAGCTGGTGAAGAAGCTCAGGCTGGTTAACATGGTCCAAGTCATGCTCGTCCGCCGGATTCTCCCATGCCAAGAGCGGGCATTCAATCTGTGGGAGTTCAATCCGGAACAGCACCAAGCGCTGAGCGGGCTCTTCGACACGACATACGAAGGCGCCTGGAGGGTGCTGTTTAAGGGCGCCGAAGCCCCCGCATCCGCGACTGAAGATCGCGGATTTCGCTCGCAGCGCCAAGCCGACGAGGTAAGTGATTCTACCCCTTTACGGGACACTTGCTTTTCATAGTTTGACTCTATGCGGGTTTTAATTTCCCCTTTTCCTTTGACAGGACTGGATGAGGAAGGCGGAGCAGATTATCTGCCCGGCTCCCATGCCAGAAAATCTAGTAGACGCCCATCTAGCGAGGCTGCTGGTTCCGGCACCGCACATGGTGCCGGAGAAGAAGGCCAACAAGGAGGCCACGGGTGCTCGAAAGAGTTCCCGTTTTCAGGTGTCCGATGACTCCGGGGCGGACTCCTCCCCCGAAAACAAGGAGGAGAAAGAGGACTCTCTCCCAGAGGAGGGAGAGAGGAAGAGGAAGGCTTCCCCAACAGGGGAGGCCGAAGGGTCCAAGAGGGGAAGGACTATTCCCGCGGACAGCTCTGCCAACATCAACGTTGGCGAGGAAGAATGGCCTTCAAGGGCCAGGCCTCCAGCGATATCGTAAGTATCCGGAAACCTGAGTGATTTATAATTTCTTTTTCTTTGTCACATAGTGTCATTCTGATGCCGCATGCTACCTATAGTCCGGCCAATGATGATCCCCCCGCTTCATCGAGCGGGTCGTTGGCTCTGACGGATGTAGATTCCATCCTGACTGCCTCCACCCCTCGTGACACCGAGGACGCCGAGGTGGGATCCCAAGAAGGGACCCATCAGGGGGAGGCTCCAGAGGCGCCACAAGGCGTCCTCCCAGACTTTGCGCCGGACTCCATATCAGAACCCGCAGTGGTTCCGGAGTCCGGCCGGCGGCCCCTTCGCACGAAGGGCAAGACCGTGACGCCGGCGGCTTCAGTCCAACCGGAGGCGCCGGACGATTTTTTGGAGGCGCTCCAGAGCGCTTCCATCGAGGAAGAACACCACACTATTATGAGTGCGGTGATTCAGAAGGTACAGCTCGCCAAGAGCGGGCTGACCGAAGCCTGCAGTAGCCTTCTATCAGGCTTTGAGGTAAGAAGTTAAAAATATGCAATGTAATACCGCATAGACAGTAGCCCCTGATGCTCGGTTCGGTGTTCGGAAAGAAAAGTCGGACTGAGGATCTGGAAAAAAAAGATATACGCAGGGTTGCTAAAAAAATTATGTCAATATGGGTTGCAGGCTGCGCTGCTGACCTCTGCCGCACTGACTGCGGAGGTCGGTGCTTTGAAGCAGGAGCTCGAGCGGTCCGAGCAAGAGCTCGGCCGCGCCAAGAAGCAGCTCCAGGACAAAGAAGGTGAGTAACACCACTTTGAACTTGTACCTTACAGAAAAGGATTTAGGTTGCAACAAAAAATAACAAGGATAACATGGGTACTGCAGGGGCCACGAACGAGGTGGCAACCCTGAAGGAGGCCGTGTCTGCGGCCGAACGCAATGCGGCCGCGGAACGGGCAAAGAGAGAAAAGCAGGAGGCGCAGGTGGCGGTGGTTCAGCAAGAGCTCCAGGCTCTCATGGAAAAGCATGAGAGTTTGGAGCGTGACTCAAAGACTCGAGAGTCCGAGCTTGCCTCGGCTCTCGAAAGTGCCAAGACTGCCAAGGCCGATGCCCATAAGTCCCTTCAGGAGATTGAGTTGGTGAGGAAGATAGCGGCGGGTAAGGCATTTTTCATGCAAAGCAAGCATGTGAATGTAAATTACGTGTTACTTACCCGAATTCGGAGCTCTCCAGGGGCGTTTGCAGATCTGCCTCGCAGCGTGTCTGATGCCGCCGCATTCTACCGAGCCGAGGAGGGGAGCTCAATGGAGAAGGTCTTCTGGTCTCAGTATGCTGAGGCCGGCCATCCGGTGCCCCCTAGCGACCAGCTGAAGCAGCTGGTCGAGCTTCACAAGGCGGCCGAGCAGGCCATGAAGGGCCTCATAGTCCGGCTGTGGCCTGGAGAGGCCATGCCTGGGAGCTACTTCGGCCTCGTGCGACGGTTGGTGGATGCGTGTCCCTGGGTGGAGGTTATCAAGCGCTCCGCCTGTATTGAAGGTGCTCGTCGGGCCCTTGCCCACGCAAAGGTGCATTGGGCAAGCTGGATGCGGAGAAGCTAATCACTGACGCGCCACCAGTGGGCAAGGAATATCGTACGCCCGGAATGTACTATAAGACTGTCCTGAAGGGTGCCCGCAAGATTGCAGATGAATGCCCCAGGGATGTAATTATTGAGTAAATTCGCAATGTGTTATCCTGTGCGCTGAAAACTTTGTTCATATGCGCTAAGCAACGCTTGTTAATTTAAAATATTACCTTCTGTGCGGCCGTTTATTAAATCCGAGAGATGGCAAGTCGTCGGCTTCAGCCCCCATGCCACAGTGCTGGGGTGTTCGGGATAAACTTGAGCGCTCTTGTTCCCATTTTTGGGTCCATCTAGGGAGGCGCTCAACACAACGAACAAGGCAACCGGACTTATAGTGCTTGAACACTCTCACTTAGCCATAGAATTCTATAATTTTAAATTTCGGCGAAGCCCCTAGTATTCGGAAGACCGAATTCGGGGCGCTATCCACGCCTTCGTCGGACATTGTCTGGAACTTCGCTCGAAGCGGCGTAGGTCTTTAAGGACCCGAAAGGACCTCTCGAATAGTGACCAGTCTCTCGCCTTATCATGACAGTCAGTTTTAGCTTTCTCCACTAAGGCGTTAACCCGGCTCAACCGGGGCACAATCGCAGTGGTTCTCCCAGTGCTACCTTAGCCGATAGAACGGAACGCAAGGTGCCAAACATGGGAGCCGGGCAAACCCAACTATTGACCCAAGACATGATTCGGAGCCGATTCATATAATGCTATAAGTTCGGGGTGCCGCACTTGTGAAAGTGTTCGGACTTTATCACACCATAATGCGGGGAACATAAGCCCCTGGTGTATTTGGCCGTACCAAAATGTACGGATGCAACATGTCGTAAATGAACATATATATATACAAGGTAATGCAATTATGGGCAAAAAGTGCTGCATTTTATTCGAGAAGAGCTGCTATGAGTGCGGAATGATACAAATAGTGCGGAAAGCAAGGGATTGGACGAATTAAAGGCGTCTCCCTCCAGGGGTAGGCCGCGGAATGGTGTATTTAACAAATTTAATGCTCGTAATGGAGACCACCTGAGTGTTCGTCGCGGCCTTTGTCCCTCCCTGGCTATTGCATCATGAGTTCGGCAGGTTCGCCGCCGGACAGAGTTCTGTATAAAAAAGAGAGAAATAAAAGATAAAAAGAGCGACACGCTTGGGAGCCCCTGGTGTGGTCGAACCGCACTCTGGGTCTGTTGTGGTTGTGCCTCTCCCCCTATGCCCACGGTATCTCCAGGGCGTAATTATGTACGCGGAGAGTTTGTCTTACGATTGTGCGAGGGCTGGGGTTGAGGCCGCATTGCTACGCGTGCTCGGAACGTGCCAAGTGGTCTTGGTTGATGTTGCTCCGGGCGCGTTTGGCCGTGTCCGGTCGTTTAGCGACCGGACTCGAAAATTGCCTTAAAAGGCTGTTCTGTACTTCTGCCGCGAGAGCCGCTGTATGTTCCTCCGTTCGGAGGGAGCGTTCCGTGTTTCCATTGACCGTTATGACTCCACGAGGTCCTGGCATCTTGAGCTTAAGGTATGCATAATGCGGCACCGCGTTGAATTTTGCGAACGCGGTTCGTCCGAGCAGAGCGTGATAGCCACTGCGGAACGGGACTATGTCGAAGATTAACTCCTCGCTTCGGAAATTATCCGGGGATCCGAAGACCACTTCCAGTGTAACTGAGCCTGTACAACTGGCCTCGACACCTGGTATGACGCCTTTGAAGGTTGTCTTTGTAGGTTTAATCCTTGAAGGGTCTATGCCCATCTTGCGCACTGTATCCTGATAAAGCAGGTTCAGGCTACTGCCGCCGTCCATTAGGACTCTTGTGAGGTGAAATCCATCGACGATTGGGTCTAAAACCAATGTGGCGAATCCGCCATGGCGAATACTGGTCGGATGGTCTCTTCGATCGAAAGTGATCGGGCAAGAGGACCATGGGTTGAATTTTGGGGCGACTGGCTCCATCGCGTATACGTCCCTTAGTGCACGCTTCCGCTCCCTCTTGAGTATATGTGTTGCGTATATCATGTTTACCGTTCGAATTTGAGGGGGGAATCCCTTTTGTCCTCTGTTGTTCGGCGGCCGGGTCTCTTCCTCGTCATCGCTGTGTAGCCCCTTGTCATTGTTTTCGGCGATTAATTTGCATGCCTGCTTGAATACCCAACAATCTCTGTTGGTGTGGTTAGCTGGCTTTTCGGGGGTTCCATGTATTTGACAGGAGCGGTCGAGTATTCGGTCCAAATGGGACGGGCCCGGAGTGGTTCTTTTGAATGGCTTCTTCCGTTGACCGGGGTTGGAGCCTCGGAATCCGGCGTTGACTGTCGTATCCTCATTGCTGTTGCTGTTAAGGCGGCGTTTGTTTTTGTTTCGACGCAACCTGCCATTGCGGTCCTTGGTATCCGGACTGTCAGCATTTTTGCTGAGGTTGTTGCTGCGAGCTAGCCAGCTATCCTCTCCCGCACAGAAGCGGGTCATGAGTGACGTGAGGGCTGCCATGGATTTCGGCTTTTCCTGTCCTAGGTGTCGGGCCAGCCACTCGTCGCGGATGTTATGTTTGAAGGCCGCGAGGGCCTCTGCATCCGGACAGTCGATGATTTGATTTTTCTTTGTTAAGAACCGTGTCCAGAATTGCCTGGCCGATTCGTCTGGCTGCTGGATTATGTGGCTTAGGTCATCTGCGTCCGGTGGTCGCACATACGTGCCCTGGAAGTTGTCGAGGAATGCGGCTTCCAGGTCTTCCCAGCATCCAATTGACTCTGCGGGCAGGCTGTTAAGCCAATGCCAAGCTGGTCCTTTAAGCTTGAGCGGGAGATATTTGGTGGCGTGAAGATCGTCGCCGCGGGCCATATGTATATGGAGGAGATAATCCTCAATCCAAACCGCGGGGTCTGTTCTGCCATCGTAGGATTCGATATTAACAGGTTTAAACCCTTCAGGGATTTGATGATCCATTACTTCGTCAGTGAAGCATAGTGGGTGTGCGGCGCCTCTGTATTGAGCAATATCGCGACGTAGCTCGAGAGAGCGTTGTCTGCTGTGTTCGGCCCGGCCGGAGTAGTTGTATCCGGCGCGACGGTATTCGTCGTGGGTCTTGGGGCGCCCACGTGATCCATAGATAGATCTGGATTGTCTTGCCTTGTCCTCCAATATATCCCGCAAGTCCGGCGCGTTCCCCCGTGGCTTCATGCTTTTTGAGCGATGCCGGGGTACGGTTTTGGTGGAGGGCTTGCATGCCTCTCTGTCGCGGCCACGAGGTGGTCGGTCTGCCGTATTGTGTGCTGGTGATGCAAGTTTGTATGCTTCCTCCTCTAGTCGGGGGAGCAACTTGCGTTTTGGGTAACTTTTGGAGGGGCATTCGAGTTCATACTCTTCGGCCGCGAGGACCTCGGTCCATCTTTCGGCCAGTAGGTCTTGATCAGCTTGAAGCTGTTGCTGCTTTTTCTTTAGGCTGTTTGCCGTGGCCATTAGCCTGCGTCTGAAACGCTCTTGTTCGACGGGATCCTCAGGCACGACGAATTCGTTGTCGTCGAGGCTTGCCTCGTCTCCGGAGGGAGGTAAGTAATTATCATCCTTGACCTTTTCGTCTTCCGCCCTCTCGTGAGGGCTTGCTTCTGCCTCCTCCTGCGCTGGATCGTGTTGGAGGGGATTGTCTTCGGCACTTTTTGGGGTGTTATTATCTCCTGTGCCGGAATCTCT
This sequence comes from Triticum dicoccoides, assembly GCF_002162155.2. NCBI lineage: Eukaryota > Viridiplantae > Streptophyta > Magnoliopsida > Poales > Poaceae > Triticum > Triticum dicoccoides. The sequence goes on from NC_041381.1 coordinate 468,220,372, forward strand.
ATTCTTGCTGTGGCGGGATTTAGAGCGGCGCCACTGATGTCGGCGCTTGGGCTGTTTCTTTAAGGAATCGGCCTCCGTTGCTTCTTCGTCGTCCCCATCTTTTGGGGTGTCCACCATATATATGTCGTATGACGAGGTGGTCTTCCAGTGCCCTGTAGGCACTGGTTCTTCATATTCTCTGGCATCGTCGTCCATACCGTCGATGTCTTCGGAGTCGTAGTCGAGTACGTCGGTTAGGTCGTCGACGGTGGCTACGAAGTGGGTGGTGGGTGGGCTCTGAATTTCTTCATCGTCCGCGTCCCAACCATCCTGGCCGTAGTTCGGCCAGGGCTCTCCGGATAGCGAGAGATGCTTCAGCGAATTTAAGATATCGCCGAAGGGTGAGTGCTGAAAGATGTCCGCAGCGGTGAATTCCATGATCGGCGCCCAGTCGGATTCGACCGGCAGGGGCGCAGGAGGTTCGGAGTCCGGCAGAGAGTCCGGCGCCTCGGAGTCATGAGCTTTATGCGGGACAAGGTAAGTGTTCGGCTCCATCGTCGTAGAAGTTGCAGCTCCCGAGGCGGTGTCCAGCCATCTGTCCTAGATCTGAGCGATCGACTCCGGACTATGGGTCGGAGCGGATTCATGTGCGGCCCCCAAGGTGTTGTCCGGCGGCAGAGTTAGGTCATGCCCATCGTGACAGCGCGGCACGCTCGGCTGTGGCTCAGATCCATCGAAGATCAAGTCCCCGCGGATATCACCGTGAAGTTTAGGCTTCCAAACCTGACCTGACGGCCAGGGGCGTAGCTTTCGATCTGCTCCAGATGGCCAAGTGAGTTGGCCCGCAGTGCGAAGCCGCCGAATACGAAGATCTGTCTGGGGAGAAAAGTCTCACCCAGGACTGCGTCGTTGTCGATTGAAGAGGCCATCAAGCCTATCGGTGACGACATAGAGGAACTCTCAATGAAAGCACCAATGTCGGTGTCAAAACCGGCGGATCTCGGGTAGGGGGTCCCGAACTATGCGTCTAGGCGGATGGTAACAGGAGACAAGGGACACGATGTTTTACCCAGGTTTGGGCCCTCTTGATGGAGGTAAAACCCTACGTCCTGCTTGATTGATATTGATATTGTGGATGTTTACAAGAGTGGATCTACCACGAGATCAAGGAGGCTAAACCCTAGAAGCTAGCCTATGGTATGATTGTAATGGTTGTTGTTGTTATTGTTGTTGTCTCCTACGGACTAGAGCCATCCGGTTTATATAGACACCGGAGAGGGCTAGGGTTACATAGAGTCGGTTACAATGGTAGGAGATCTACGTATCCGTATCGCCAAGCTTGCCTTCCACGCCAAGGAAAGTCCCATCCGGACACGGGACGAAGTCTTCAATCTTGTATCTTCATAGTCTTGGAGTCCGGTCGATGATGATAGTCCGGCCGATGATAGTTCGGCTGATGATGGTAGTCCAGCTATCCGGACACCCCCTAATCCAGGACTCCCTCACCTAGCCCACACTAGGGGCTGAGGGCGGGGAATTTTGCCTCCCACCCACCACCCACTTTATAGCCACTGTTGATGACTTAACCGACATGCTAGATTACGCCTCCAAAGAGATCGATGGTATGGACGATGATGCCGAAGAGGAGCAAAGCCAGAACCCGTCGTTTACCGGACGCTGGACGGCCACTTCCTCGTATGACGTATACATGGTGGACACACCCAAAGAAAATGACACCGATGATGGGAAGAATCTATAAGACAAGCCCGCTGAAGAAACTCCGAAGCATCGACGTCAGCGGCGTAGATCAAAATCACGCCGTGAAAAAAGACAGCAATACCGGCACCGGAGACAATAACACCCCGGAGAACGTCGATGACCACGATGCCCCGGTCGAGCCAACATCCGAACCGGATGATTGGGAAGACGGTCAAGTCAACCCCGATGACCCTATCAGGAACATGGGCTCAGAGGATAGTAACTACCTACCGACCTCCCAAGAGGATGAGAGCCTGGGCGACGAAGACTTCATCATACCAGAGGACCCCCTCGAACAAGAGCGCTTTAAACGCCAGCTAATAGCCACAGCAAAAAGCCTGAAAAAGAAGCGGCGGCTACTGGGGAACGTAGTAATTTCAAAAAAATTCCTACGCACACGCAAGATCATGGTGATGCATAGCAATGAGCGGGGAGAGTGAGTCCACGTACCCTCGTAGACCGAAAGCAGAAGCATTAGCACAACGCGGTTGATGTAGTCGTACGTCTTCACGATCTGACCGATCCAAGTACCGAACGTACGGCACCTCCGAGTTCAGCACATGTTCATCTCGATGACGTCCCGCGAACTCCGATCCAGCAGAGCTTCACGGGTGAGTTTCGTCAGCACGACGGCGTGATGACAGTGATGATGTTGCTACCGATGCAGGGCTTCACCTAAGCACCACTACGATATGACCGAGGTGGAATATGGTGGAGGGGGGCACCGCACACAGATGGGAGAGATCAACAGATCAACTTGTGTATCATGGGGTGCCCCTAGCCTCAGTATATAAAGGAGGAGAGGAGGGGAGGGGTCGGCCCTCTCTATGGCGTGCCCTGGGGAGTCCTACTCCCACCGGGAATACGATTCCCCCCTTCCATGTAGTAGGAGTAGGAGTCTAAGGAAAGGGAAAAGAGAAGAGAAGGAAGGAGGGGGCGCAGCCCCTCCCCCTAGTCCAATTCGGACTAGGCCTTGGGGGGGGGGGGCGCGCAGCCTCCCCTCTCTCTTCCCCCTAAAGCCCAATACGGCCCATGTACTCCCCGGCGAATTCTCGTAACTCTCCGGTACTCCGATAAATACCCGAATCACTCGGAACCTTTCCGATGTCCGAATAGAGTCGTCCAATACACCGATCTTTACGTCTCTACCATTTCGAGACTCCTCGTCATGTCCCCGATCTCATCCGGGACTCCGAACTACCTTCGGTACATCAAAATACATAACTCATAATATAAATCGTCACCGAACGTTAAGCATGCGGATCCTACGGGTTCGAGAACTATGTAGACATGACTGAGACACATCTCTGGTCAATAACCAATAGCGGAACCTGGATGCTCATATTGGCTCCCACATATTCTACGAAGATCTTTATCGGTCAAACCGCATAACAACATACGTTGTTCCCTTTGTCATCGGTATCTTACTTGCCCGAGATTCGATCGTCGGTATCTCAATACCTAACTCAATCTCGTTATCGGCAAGTCTCTTTACTCGTTATGTAATGCATCATCCCGCAACTAACTCATTAGTCACATCGCTTGCAAGGCTTATAGTGATGTGCATTACCGAGAGGGCCCAGAGATACCTCTCCGACAATCGTAGTAACAAATCCTAATCTCAAAATCCTCCAACTCAACAAGTACCTTCGGAGACACCTATCGAGCACCTTTATAATCACCCAGCTACGTTGTGACGTTTGGTAGCACACAAAGTGTTCCTCCGGTATTCGGGAGTTGCATAATCTCATAGTCATAGGAACATGTATAAGTCATGAAGAAAGCAATAGCAACATACTAAACAATCAAGTCATAAGCTAACGGAATGGGTCAAGTCAATCTCATCATTGTCTAATGATGTGATCCCGTTAATCAAATGACAACTCATGTCTATGGCTATGAAACTTAACCATCTTTGATTCAACGAGCTAGTCAAGTAGAGGCATACTAGTGACACTTTGTTTGTCTATGTATTCACACGTGTACTAAGTTTCCGGTTAATACAATTCTAGCATGAATAATAAACATTGATCATGATATAAGGAAATATAAATAACAACTTTATTATTGCCTCTAGGGCATATTTCCTTCAGTCTCCCACTTGCACTGGAGTTAATAATCTAGTTCACATCATCATGTGATTTAACACCAATATCCACATCTGTATGTGATTAACACTCATAGTTCACATCGTCATGTGACCAACAATCAAAGGGTTTACTAGATTCAATAATCTAGTTCACATTGTTATGTGATTATCACCCAAAAAGTACTAAGGTATGATCATTTTTTGCTCGTGAGAAAAGTTTAGTCAACGAGTCTGTCACATTCAGAGCCATATGTATTTTGCAAATATTCTATGTCTATAATGCTCTACATGGAGCTACTCTAGCTAATTGCTCCCACTTTCAATATGTATCCAGATTGAGACTTAGAGTCATCTGGATCGGTGTAAAAGCTTGCACCAATGTAAATCTTTACGACGGGCTCTTTTATCACCTCCATAATCGAGAAATATTTCCTTAGTCCTCACTAAGGATATTCTTGACCACTGTGCAGTGATCTGCTCTTAGATCAAAATTGTACTCCCTTGCCAAACTCAGAGCAAGGTATACAATAGGTCTGGTAAACAACATAGCATACTTTATAGAACCTATGACTGAGGCATAGGGAATGACTTTTCATTCTCTTTCTATTTTCTGCCATAGTTGGGTTTTGAGTCTTACTCAACTTCACACCTTGCAACACAGGCAAGAACTCCTTCTTTGACTATTTCATTTTGAATTACTTCAAAATCTTATCAAGGTATGTACTCATTGAAAAATCTTATCAAGCATCTTGATCTATCTCTATAGATCTTGATGCTCAATGTGTAAGCAGCTTCACCGAGGTCTTTCATTGAAAAACTTTTATTCAAGTATCCTTTTATGCTATCCAGAAATTCTATATCATTTCCAATCAACAATATGTCGTCCACATGTAATATCAGAAATGCTACAGAGCTCCCACTCACTTTCTTGTAAATACAGGCTTCTCCAAAAGTCTGTATAAAACCATATGCTTTGATCACACTATCAAAGCGTTTATTCCAACTCCGAGAGGCTTGCACCAGTCCATAAATGGATCGCTGGAGCTTGCACACTTTGTTAGCACCTTTCGGATCGAGAAAACCTTCTAGTTGCATCATATACAACTCTTCTTCCAGAAATCCATTCAGGAATGCAGTTTTGACATCCATTTGCCAAATTTCATAATCATAAAATGCGGCAATTGCTAACATGACTCAGACAGACTTAAGCATCGCTACGGGTGAGAAGGTCTCATCTTAGTCAACCCCTTGAACTTGTCGAAAACCTTTTGCAACAAGTCGAGCTTTGTAGATAGTAACACTACTATCAGTGTCTGTCTTCCTCTTGAAGATCCATTTATTCTCAATGGCTTGCCGATCATTGGCCAAGTCAACCAAAGTCCATACTTTGTTCTCATACATGGATCCCATCTCAGATTTCATGGCCTTAAACCATTTTGAGGAATCTGGGCTCATCATCGCTTCCTCATAGTTCATAGGTTCGTTATGGTCAAGCAACATGACCTTCAGAACAGGATTACCGTACCACTCTGGTGCGGAACGTACTCTGGCTGACCTACAAGGTTCGGTAGTAACTTGATCTGAAGTTTCATGATCATCATTGCTAATCTTCCTCACTAATTGGTGTAGGCATCACTAGAACTGATTTCAGTGATGAACTATTTTCCAATTCGGGAGAATGTACTATTACCTCATCAAGTTCTACTTTTGTCCCACTAACTTCTTTCGAGAGAAACTCCTTCTCTAGAAATGATCCATTCTTAGCAACGAATATTTTGCCTTCGGATATGTGATTAGAAGGTGTATCCAACAGTCTCCTTCGGGTATCCTATGAAGACGCATTTCTTCGATTTGGGTTCGAGCTTATCAGGTTGAAACTTTTTCACATAAGCATTGCAACTCCAAACTTTAAGAAACGACAGCTTAGGTTTATTGCTAAACCATAGTTCATACGGTGTCGTCTCAATGGATTTAGATGGTGCCTTATTTAATGTGAATGCAGCTATCTCTAATGCATAACCCCAAAACGATAGTGGTAAACCGATAAGATACATCATAGATTGCACCATATCCAATAAAGTGCGGTTACGACGTTCGGACACACCATAACACTGTGGTGTTTTAGGTGGCGTGAGCTGTGAAACTATTCCACATTGTTTTATATGAAGGCCAAACTCGTAACTCAAATATTCTCCTCCATGATCAGATCGTAGAAACTTTATTTTCTTGTTACGATGATTCTCCACTTCATCTAAAATTCTATGAACTTTTCAAATGTTTCAGACTTGTGTTTCATTAAGTAGATATACCCATATCTACTCAAATCATCTGTGAAGGTCAGAAAATAACGATACTCGCCATGAGCATCAACACTCATTGGATTGCATACATCATTATGTATTATTTCCAATAAGTCAGTAGCTCGTTCCATTGTTCCGGAGAACGGAGTTTTAGTCATCTTGCCCATAAGGCACGGTTCGCAAGCATCAAATGATTCATAATCAAGTGATTCCAAAAGTCCATCCTTATGGAGTTTCTTCATGCGCTTTACACCGATATGACCCAAACGGCAGTGCCACAAATATGTTACACTATCATTATCAACTTTGCATCTTTTGGCATCAATATTATGAATATGTGTATCACTATGATCAAGATTCAATCAACCATCAACATTGGGTGTATGACCATAGAAGGTTTTATTCATATAAATAGAATAACAATTTATTCTCTGTCTTAGATGAATAATCGTATCGCAATAAACATGATCTAATCATATTTATGCTCAACGCAAACACCAAATAACATTTATTTAGGTTCAACACTAATCTCGAAAATATAGGGAGTGTGCGATGATGATCATATCAATCTTGGAACCACTTCCAACATACATCGTCACTTCACCCTCAACTACTCTCTGTTTATTCTGTAACTCCTGTTTCGAGATACTAATCTTAGCAACTGAACTAGTATCAAATACCCAGGGGTTACTATAAACACTAGTAAGGTACACATCAATAACCTGTATATCAAATATACCCTTTGTTCACTTTGCCATCCTTCTTATCTACCAAATATTCAGGGCATTTCCACTTCCAGTGACCATTTCCTTTGCAGTAGAAGCACTCGGTTTCAGGCTTTGGTCCAGCTTTGGGCTTCTTCACGGGAGTGACAACTTGCTTGCCATTCTACTTGAAACTAGTGGTCTTGTCAATCATCAACACTTGATGCTCTTTCTTGATTTCTACCTTCGTTGATTTCAGCTTCACGAAGAGCTCGGGAATCGTTTTCGTCATCCCTTGCATACTCTAGTTCATCACGAAGTTCCAGTAACTTGGTGATGATGACTAGAGAACTCTGTCAATCACTATCTTATCTGGAAGATTAACTCCCGCTTGATTCAAGCGATTGTAGTACCCAGACAATCTGAGCACATGCTCACTGCTTGAGCTATTCTCCTCCATCTTTTAGCTATAGAACTTGTTAGAGACTTCGTATCTCTCAACTCGAGTATTTGCTTGAAATATTAACTTCAACTCTTGAAACATCTCATATGGTCCATGACGTTCAAAACGTCTTTGAAGTCCCGATTCTATGCGGTAAAGCATGGTGCACTAAACTATCAAGTAGTCATCATATTGAGCTAGCCAAACATTCATAATGCCTGCGTTTGCTCCTGCAATAGGTCTGTCACCTAGTGGTGCATCAAGGACATAATTCTTTTGTGCAGCAATGAGGATAAACCTCAGATCATGGACCCAGTCCGTATCATTGCTACTGTCATTTTTCAACTTATTTTTCACTAGGAACATATCAAAAATAAAGGGAAGCAACAACGCGAGCTATTGATCTACAACATAATTTGCAAAAATACTATCAGGACTAAGTTCATGATAAATTAAAGTTCAATTAATCATATTGCTTAAGAACTCCCACTTAGATAGACATCCCTCTAATCATCAAAGTGATCACGTGATCCAAATCAACTAAACCATGTCCGATCATCACGTGAGATGGAGTAGTTTTCAATGGTGAACATCACTATGTTGATCATATCTACTATATGATTCACGCTCGACCTTTTGGTCTCCAGTGTTCCGAGGCCATATCTGGATATGCTAGGCTCGTCAAGTTTAACCCGAGTATTCTGCGTGTGCAAAACTGGATTGCACCCGTTGTAGATGAACATTGAGCTTATCACACCCGATCATCACGTGGTGTCTCGGCATGACGAACTTTGGCAACGGTGCATACTCAGGGAGAACACTTATACCTTGAAATTTAGTGAGAGATCATCTTATAAAGCTACCGTCGAACTAAGCAAAATAAGATGCATAAAGGATAAACATCACATGCAATCAATATAAGTGATATGATATGGCCATCATGATCTTGTGCTTGTGATCTCCATCTCCGGAGCACCGTCATGATCACCATCGTCACCAGTGCGACACCTTGATCTCCATCGTAGCATCGTTGTTGTCTCGCCAACTATTGCTTCTATGACTATTGCTACCGCATAGTGATAAAGTAAAGCAATTACAGGGCGATTGCATTGCATACAATAAAAGCGACAACCATATGGCTCCTGCCAGTTGCCGATAACTTGGTTACAAAACATGATCATTTCATACAATAAAATATAGCATCATGTCTTGACCATATCACATCACAGCATGCCCTGCAAAAACAAGTTAGACGTCCTCTACTTTGTTGTTGCAAGTTTTGCGTGGCTGCTACGGGCTGATCAAGAACCGTTCTTACCTACGCATAAAAACCACAACGATATTTCATTAAGTTAGTGCTATTTTAACCTTCTCAAGGACCGGGCGTAGCCACACTCGGTTCAACTAAAGTTGGAGAAACTGACACCCGCCAGCCACCTATGTGCAAAGCACGTCGGTAGAACCAGTCTCGCGTAAGCGTACGCGTAATGTCGGTCTGGGCCGCTTCATCCAACAATACCGTCGAACCAAAGTATGACATGCTGGTAAGCAGAATGACTTGTATCACCCACAACTCACTTGTGTTCTACTCGTGCATATAACATCTACGCATAAACCTGGCTCTGATACCACTGTTGGGGAACGTGGTAATTTCAAAAAAATTCCTACGCACACGCAAGATCATGGTGATGCATAGCAACGAGCGGGGAGAGTGAGTCCATGTACCCTCATACACCGAAAGCGGAAGCGTTAGCACAACGTGGTTGATGTAGTCGTACGTCTTCACGATCCGACCGATCCAAGTAACGAACGTACGGGACCTCTGAGTTCAGCACACGTTCAGCTCGATGACGTCCCGCGAACTCTGATCCAGCAGAGCTTCAGGGGTGAGTTTTGTCAGCACGACAGCGTGATGACGGTGATGGTGTTGCTACTGACGCAAGGCTTCGCCTAAGCACCACTACGATATGACCGAGGTGGAATATGGTGGAGGGGGGGGGGGCACCGCACACGGCTGGGAGAGATCAACATATCAACTTGTGTATCATGGGGTGCCCCTAGCCTCAGTATATAAAGGAGGAGAGGAGGGGAGTCTATGGCGCGCCCTGGGGAGTCCTACTCCCACCGGGAGTAGGATTCCCCCCTTCCATGTAGTAGTAGGAGTCAAGGAAAGGGAAAAGAGAAGAGAAGGAAGGAGGGGGCGCAGCCCCCCCCCCCTAGTCCAATTCAAACTAGGCCTGAGGGGGGCGCAGCCTCCCCTCTCTCTTTCCCCTAAAGCCCAATAAGGCCCATGTACTCCCCGGCAAATTCCCGTAACTCTCCGGTACTCCAATAAATACCCGAATCACTCAGAACCTTTCCGATGTCCGAATATATTCGTCCAATATATCGATCTTTACGTCTCAACCATTTCGAGACTCCTCGTCATGTCCCTGATCTCATCAGGGACTCCGAACTACCTTTGGTACATCAAAACACATAACTCATAATGTAAATCATCATCGAACGTTAAGCGTGCGGACCCTACGGGTTCGAGAACTATGTAGACATGACCGAGACACATCTCCGGTAAATAACCAATAGTGGAACATGGATGCTCATATTGGCTCCCACATATTCTACGAAGATCTTTATCGGTCAAACTGCATAACAACTGTAGGACCTTGAAGTATGTCTAGAGGGAGGGTGATTGGACTACTTGACCAATTAAAAACTTAACCTTTTCCCAATTTTAGAGTTTGGCAGATTTTAGCAATCTTTGGACAAGTCAAGCATTCATCACACAATTCAAGCAGGCATGCAAAGAGTATATGAGCAGCGGAAATTAAAGCATGCAACTTGCAAGAAAGTAAAGGGAAGGGTTTGGAGGATTCAAACGCAATTGGAGACACGGATGTTTTTGTCGTGGTTCTGATAGGTGGTGCTATTGTACATCCACGTTGATGGAGACTTCAACCCACGAAGGGTAATGGTTGCGCGAGTCCATGGAGGGCTCCACCCACGAAGGGTCCACGAAGAAGCAACCTTGTCTATCCCACCATGGCCGTCGCCCACGAAGGACTTGCCTCACTAGCGGTAGATCTTCACGAAGTAGGTGATCTCCTTGCCCTTACAAACTCCTTGGTTCAACTCCACAATCTTGTCGGAGGCTCCCAAGTGACACCTAGCCAATCTAGGAGACACCACTCTCCAAGAAGTAACAAATGGTGCGTTGATGATGAACTCCTTGCTCTTATGCTTCAATTGATAGTCTCCCCAACACTCAACTCTCTCTCATGGGATTTGGATCTGGTGGAAAGAAGATTTGAGTGGAAAGCAACTTGGGGAAGGCTAGAGATCAAGATTCATATGGTAGGAATGGAATATCTTGGCCTCAACACATGAGTAGGTGGTTCTCTCTCAGAAATGGTAAGTTGGAAGTGTAGGTTTGTTCTGATGGCTCTCTCCACGAATTAAGAGGAGGTGGAGGGGTATATATAGCCTCCACACAAAATCTAACCGTTACACACAATTTACCAAACTCGGTGGGACCGAATCAACAAACTCGATCGGACCGATTCAGTAAACCTAGTGACCGTTAGGATTTTCGGTGGGACCGATATGCAACTCGGTAGGACCGATATGGTTAGGGTTAGGGCATAACGTAATCTCGGTGAGACCGATTACACAAACTCGGTGAGACCGATTTTGGTAATTAGCTAACCAGAGAGTTGGTCAGGTAAACTCGGTGGGACCGATTCGCTCTTTTCGGTGAGACCGAAATGTTATGAAAGGGAAACAGAGAGTTTACATTGCAATCTCGGTGGGACCAATCGCTCACTTCGGTTAGACCGAAATGTTACGAAGGGAAACGGAGAGATTACCATCCCATCTCGGTGAGACCAAGATCCCTATCGGTAAGACCGATTTGCCTAGGGTTTGTGGCAGTGGCTATGACTTTTGAACTCGGCGGCGCCGGATAGAAAGAATCGGTATGACCGATTTTGACTTTAGGTTTATGTCATATGAGGATGTGAGAAAGTAGTTGAGGGTATTTGGAGCATATCACCAAGAACTTGAAGCAAGAGGCTCATTAAGCAACACCTCATCCCTCCTTGATAGTATTGGCTTTTCCTATAGACTCAATGTGATCTTGGATCACTAAAATGTAAAATGAAGAGTCTTGAGCTTTTGAAGCTTGAGGCAATCCTTTGTCCTTGATATTTTGAGGGATCCACTTTCATCATCCATGACATACCATTCATTGAGCTTTTCTGAAATAATAGTCTTGGAATAGCATTAGCTCAATGAGCTATATGTTGTCATGAATTACCAACACCACCTAGGGATAGTTGCACTTTCAACAACATACGTTATTCCCTTTATCATCGGTATGTTACTTGCCCGATTCGATCGTCGGCATCTCAATACCTAGCTCAATCTTGTTACTGGCAAGTCTCTTTACTCGTTATGTAATGCATCATCCCGCAACTAACTCATTAGTCACATTGCTTGCAAGGCTTATAGTGATGTGCATTACCGAGAGGGCCCAGAGATACCTCTCCGACAATCGGAGTAAGAAATCCTAATCTTGAAATACGCCAACTCAACAAGTACCTTCGGAGACACCTGTAGAGCACCTTTATAATCACCCAGTTACGTTGTGATGTTTGGTAGCACACAAAGTGTTCCTCCGGTATTCGGGAGTTGCATAATCTCATAGTCATAGGAACATGTATAAGTCATGAAGAAAGCAATAGCAACATACTAAACGATCAAGTGATAAGCTAACGGAATGGGTCAAGTCAATCACATCATTCTCTAATGATGTGATCCCGTTAATCAAATGACAACTCATCTCTATGGCTAGGAAACTTAACCATCTTTGATTCAACGAGCTAGTCAAGTAGAGGCATACTAGTGACACTTTGTTTGTCTATGTATTCACACATGTACTAAGTTTCCGGTTAATACAATTCTAGCATGAATAATAAACATTTATCATGATATAAGGAAATATAAATAACAACTTTATTATTGCCTCTAGGGTATATTTCCTTCAGCAGCAACTTTAAGCCGATCAGGATTTACTCAATGATAGATGGACTAATGTCCTGGCAGCCGAGGAATACGGCCTCGAGCCCCCAACTAAGAGTTACCCAAAGCATAGGTTGTTGTCTCAATTCGACAAGGAGGTCCCAGCGCCCATACTGACAGCACGTAACGTAGCTGACGGGCCTGACCGACCACCTCGTGGAAGGGACAGAGCGGCAACCCAAGCCGAACACCAACCGGCGCCACCTCGCCCTAGAGGCAGAGAAACAGCGGCTGCAGGATACATGCACGACCTACGATAGGACCTAGATAATAGAGCCGGTCATGCTAGATCAATTTATGAATCAAGGGGGCGTGCACCAATGCAAGAGGACGACCATCAGGCCTGGCACGATAAACACAACCTCACCCGGGCCGAAAACCGCATACGGACTCCATCCGAACTGCGACGTCACGTCACCCGATACAAAGGAGCCGCACACCCCCTATGCTTCACCGATGAGGTAATGGAGCACCAGTTCCCAGAAGGGTTTAAACCCGTAAACATTGAATCATACGATGGCACACAAATCCCGCAGTATGGATTGAAGACTTTCTTCTCCATATCCACATGGCCCGCGGTGATGACCTACATGCCATCAAGTACCTCCCCCTAAAACTTAAGGGACCAACACAACATTGGCTTAATAGCCTCCCAAAAAACTCTATTGGAAGCTGGGAAGACTTGGAGGACGCCTTTAGAGACAACTTCCAAGGTACCTATGTTCGGCCCCCGGATGCCGATGACCTTAGTCACATAATCCAGCAACCCGACGAATCAGCCCGGAAGCTCTGGACCAAGTTCTTAATGAAAAAGAACCAGATTGTGGATTGTCCGGACACCGAAGACCTAGCGGCCTTCAAACACAGCATCCGAGATGAGTGGCTCGCCCGACACCTCGGCCAAGAGAAACCGAAGTCCATGGCAGCCCTTACCACACTTATGACCCACTTTTGCACGGGAGAAGATAGCTAGCTCGCTCATAGAAGCAATAGCACCAGCGACCCAGGCACCTCTGAAGCCAGGGACGGCAACGGCAAAGCACGACACGACAAGAACAAGCGCCAAAACAATACAGAAGACACAGCGGTGAACACCGTATTCAGTGGCCCAAAATCTGGTCAGTGGAAGAAGCAATTCAAAGGAAACAAAGATGGTCCATCTAGTTTGGACAGAATACTTGATCGGCCTTGCCAGATTCATGGCACCCCCAATAAACCTGCCAATCACACCAACAGAAACTGTTGAGTCTTTAAACAGGTCGGCAAGCTCAATGCCGAACGCAAGGGGAAAAGGTCACCCAGCGAGGACGACGATAAAGAGCCTCGCCCATCAAATACAGGGGGGCAGAAGCAATTTTCCCCTGAGGTCAAAACAGTGGATATGATCTATGTCACACACATCCCCAAACGGGAGCGCAAGCGCTAATTAAGGGATGTCTACGCCGTAGAGCCGGCCGCCCCAAAATTTAACGCATGGTCGGCTTGCCCCAATCACCTTCGATCGAAAGGACCACTCGACCGGTATCCGTCATGGAGGATCGGCAACTTTGGTCCTCGGCCCAATCATCGACAGATTCCATCTCACGCGAGTCCTCATGGACGGCGGCAGTAGCCTTAACCTGCTCTATCAGGACACCGTATGCAAAATGGGTATCAATCCGTTAAGAATCAAGCCCACTAAAACTACCTTTAAAGGAGTAATACCTGGCATAGAGGCCCGCTGTTCGGGCTCAATAACGTTGGAAGTTGTATTTGGCTCGCCCGACAACTTCCGTAGTGAAGACTTGATCTTCGATATCGTACCCTTCCGAAGTGCCTATCACACACTGCTTAGACGTAACGCTTTTGCTCGATTCAACGCGGTGCCGCACTATGCTTATTTAAAGCTCAAGATGCCCGGTCCATGCGCTGTTATAACAGTCAATGGAAACACGGAACGCTCCCTCCGCACAAAGGAGCACACGACAGCTCTCACAGCCGAGGTACAGAGCGGCCCACTCAAGCCGCACACCTCGTCGGCCATCAAGCCGCCGGACTTTGTTAAAAGAGTCCGGTCAGTCCCGCAAGCTAGTGGCTCGGTACATCGAGAGCTAGACTAGCAGTTTCGCCTCCGTCGATCGCCGCACACACCCGCGGAATTTGTACCGCACATGCATCATTACGCACTCAAAATACCTTGGGCATCGGCGGAGGCACAATACGGGAAGGTCTATAGTACGGCTCGACCCTATATGATCTTCCACTCTTCTTCGCTTACTTTTTTACCACAGGTGCATTCGAGCCCATGTATCCTACGGACTTACAAGGACTCACTCCGAGCCCAGTTTCGTATGGCAAACAGAAGACCGTTCCCTTCAAGGAACCCCTCTCTACAAGGCAAAAGCGGAACAGATGTGCGACAGGACATCCAAAGGACTCTTCAGACCAAACCTTATTTAAAAGGACATGTACTAAGCTTTTCTCCTTATTATTAGACCCCCGGCATGTAAAATGATTTTGGTACTTATGGTACCCTCTGTAAGATCACGCCTTGATGTATCAATCAGATTCTAGTAGTGGCAATTTTTTCAGTATCAACTTTATTCATAAAACTATAGTCCGTCTCTCCAAGTTGTCACACATACCTCGACACCCATTGCCAGGGGCTCTATACGGCCACTTATGAGCCGTTAAACAAAAGCCTGAACAACTTTGTAGCACACTTTGGCGTCCCGATCTTGGCATTATATGCATCAGCTCTGAATCATGTCTTTGGTCAATAGTTGGGTTACCCGGCTCATGTGTTTGCTACCTTACATTCCATTTGTTTGGCTAGGGTAGTAAAGGGAGAACTACTGCGATTGTGTTTCTGGTTCGTTCGGTCAAGCACCTCAGTAGAGAAAGCCAAAAACTGACTGCCATGATGCGGCAAGAGCTGGTCAGCCATTCGGTGACTTACTAAATCTTTAACGATTTTTCCGTTCTAAACGAAGGATTGTTTTTTCAGTCATATACGTAATGCATCTGCATTCGGATAGTCACATTGTACCAGGGGCTATTTTATAGCCCCGTCGTTAAACTCCTATGGCTAAGTGAGAGCGGTAAAGTCGTATAGTCTGATCGCCTGGTTCGACGCACTGACACCTCTGTCAAGGACCAAGACGTTGGGTCAAGAGTGTTCATGTGCCATTCCGAACACCCCGGCCCGTAGCATCTACGTGGGGGTCTAATCCGACGACTAGAAAACTCTCAGGCATACAAAAAACGGCCGCACAGGAGGAAAGCAATTTCAGATAATGGTGCAAATATATTATAAAGCCTTAATATCTATAATACACACGATCGGGTCGTTCGAATACATTCATTCGAATATAATGTCCTTTGAGCATTGACCCTCTATCAAACGACAACCCTCTATGACGTTTTTTAAATAATGCTCCGACGTGCGGTGGTCCTTGCCTTCGGGAGGACCCTCCACCGCGACAACGGCGGCTTTCATCTTGGCCCAGTGCACCTTGACACGGGTGAAGGCCCTCTGTGCACCTTCTATGCACATCGACCGTTTGATAGCATCAATTCGGGGCACGGCAGCGATAAGTCGCCGCACTAGGACAAAATAACTGCTCGGAACGGGTTTAGCAGGCCACAGCCAGAGTATCACCTCCTTCATGGCCGCTCCGGACATCTTGTGTAACTCGGCCCACTGTGTCATCTGGTCGTTCAGCAGCGTCGAACGCTCCTGCGTCGCATATTGTGACCAAAACAGCTTCTTCGTCGCATGCCCCTCCTAGGCCCGGTAGAATTGCGCTGCGTCAGCGAAGCTCTTCGGTAGATCCACAAAGGAGTCTGGAGAACTCCATAGTCTATTAAGTAAGGCATACCTCTGATCGCCAAACTTAGACTGCAAAATAAAGGGCTTACCAACCGCTATCTGTCCGACCTGTCGGAGCTCCTCGCGAGCCACGCGGGATTCAGACCTCGCCTCTTGGGTGTCATGAAGGGCCTTGGCGAGTTCGGACGCCTTCGCTTTATTCCCCTCCTCGAGGAGCTCGCACTTGCGAGTTGCGTCCTTGAGCTCTTGCTCAATCTTGGATACACGCTCCTCGAACTGGCGCTGGGTGGCCTGTTCATCCTTCAAATTGGCAGCCGCTTTCTTAGTGGCCGCATCGCTCACCCTTGCCTACTCCTTCACGCGGGCAAGGTCACTCCTGAGGGTCTCGACCTCAGCAGTGCCATCTGCAGTTATGCATATAGCAGTGCGTGAGCTTCACCTAAGTATTTTGCACACTAATTCAATGGAATATGGAGCGTTTGAAACATACCTTGCGCTTCGTCGAGCCACTTGTTAATTCGGATGTTGTCCTCATCGACCAGCTGCAGTTTCCGCTTCAGTTCGGAAACTTCGGCGGCCTGAGCAGTCACCGCTAACAGTGAAGCCTGAGTTTTTATCAAAAAAGGCTAAGTATGTTATTTACTGCGGATACCTATAGACCCTTTGTTTGCCCTCCTTCATTGGCCAAACAGAGTATTAGGGGCTACTATCTATATATAGGCGGATTTTTCATGGAAAGCGGCTAAAAGATATTACATCGCATACCTCGAAGCCTGTTAGTAGGATCGTGAAGGCTTCATCCAATCCGCTCTTAGCGGACTTTTCAACCACCGTACCCATTAAGGTACGGTGCTCCTCCAAGACGGATGCACATTGCAGTGCATCCATCAGCTTGTTTGGCGCCTCTGCATTCGTAGAGGTCGCCGTCTCCCCCTCATGCAGAGGGGGTTGCCGATCTGATTCCGGAACCGTTTGGGTCTCCGGAACAGTATCCGGCTGAGGGTCGGATGACCCAGGACTCCCATGGCTGGTCTGCATAGGGGTTGCACCCTCCATGTTCTTGGCAGCTTCCGGTGCCGCATTGGTCCTCTCGCACTTCTTCGGAGCCTGGAGAAATCCTTAGGGATGATACCTCGGGATCATCTGCCCTAGGAGGCGGGGAAGCTTGTGGAGGCGTCTCGCTCTCCATCTTCTCCAGCAAAAGGTCCCCTGATGACAATGATTCTTGAGGAATGTTGCGAGCCGGATTGGTATATGAAATTGGATATTGATCTTATAATCTATAAAAAAAGATCAGATGTATACAAGGCATCTAAAGGCGCTCACGATTCGGCAAGGGGCTTGGTGTGGGGGCGGTGCTTGGGAACGGCCTCGGTGCCTGAATCCGAGTCATCGAGAGGGATACCCTTCCCCTCTTGGACGCCCCCTCCTCCGGATCTATGGAGGCCGCTCTCTTTTTCCCTTTGGGAGGAGGGTTCTTTGCCTCTTCCTCCTCCTCCTCCTCCTCCTCGTCTTTGTCTTCCTCGCGAGAGGAAGGAACTTCGGTTCCTCAGGACACAGCGCCCGAAGTTTCTTCGAGATGGAGGTCGCCTTCGGCCTCCTTGGTCTTCTTCTTCTTGTTCTTCTTTGCCGGAGCCTGGTAGGGCGTCGGGACCAACATCTTCATTAACAGAGGATCGGCTGGGTTCTCGGGGAGCAGGGCTGGACACTTAATCGGCTCGGCCTTATTTATCCAGTCCTGTTCGGGAGATGGAATTTTCAGGACCCCTCCCTAAGACTGACAAGCTAAATAGTATTCAGAAATATGATACTTACTGGGGATGCCGGATTGTTGCAGTCGATGCCAGTGTCATCGGACGTCCGTGGCCACGTCTTCTGCTTCTTAAAGAGCAGCTTCGAGATCCCTTTGTGCGTCGTGCCATAGAAGTGCTGCAGAGTCTGCGGCCCCTCCGGATTGAACTCCCACATTTTGAGAGGTCGTCATTGGCAAGGGAGAGCTCGGCGGATGAGCATCACCTGAATCACATAAGCAAGGGTGATGTCCTTGTTTATCATGCTCTTGATGCGCTTCTTCAGCGTCGACACTTCGTCAAGGGACCCCCAATCTAGGCCCTTGTTGGTCTAGGACGCGAGCCGCAGTGGAGGTCCAGATCTGAAGGCAGGAGCAGTAGCCCACTTGGTGCCATGGGGTTCGGTGATATAGAACCACTCCTGCTGCCACACCTTGACAGTATCCACAGATGTCCCTTTGGGCCAGGTAACATGGTTGAGCTTGCTCACCATGGCACCGCCGCACTTGGCGTGCTGGCCTTCGACCAGCTTCAACTTCACATTAAAAACCTTGAGCCATAAGCCGAAGTGTGGAGGGACGCAGAGAAATGCCTCACACACGACGATAAACGCCGAGATGTGGACGAAGGAATTTGGGGCCAAATTGTGGAAATCCAGCCCGTAGTAGTACATGAGACCTCGGACGAAGGGGTGAAGGGCGTATCCGAGTCCTCGGAGGAAGTGAGGGATAAAAACCACCCTTTCGCCGGGCTCTGGGGTGGGGATGACTTGCCCTGGGGTTGGAAGCCTGTGTTTGATCTACGCCGTCAGGTACCTCACCTCCCGCAGATCCTGGATGTTCTTCTCCGTTACGGAGGAGGCCATCCATTTGGCCTGAAAGCCAGATTCGGCCA
Source organism: Triticum dicoccoides (assembly GCF_002162155.2). Lineage (NCBI taxonomy): Eukaryota > Viridiplantae > Streptophyta > Magnoliopsida > Poales > Poaceae > Triticum > Triticum dicoccoides. Next base: position 468,239,215 of record NC_041381.1, read on the forward strand.
TTGCTGGAGAAGTTGGGGCGGAGGGAAAGTTTGGAACTTGGGCGCTGGAGCTCAGGGGATTGAAAGGCAAAGGAGGAAGAAGGCATGAGGTGAACAGATGGGTCTTTGTCCTCTTATAGAGGCAGCGAATATCAAACGCCCCCTCATAAGCCTTAAAGCTTGCCTATTCCCGAGGGGATGTGTGAATGGCACGGTTGGATTACCCGAAACCCCTATTGATGAGAATCCCGTAATAAGGGGACACGATCTCTACTTTGACAAGACGTGTCATTGGCCGTGCCTCGAAATGCGAAACGAGGCTGTAAAATGGTTCAAAATAATAATAAGGCCAGAACATAACATCTCGCCAGAAAAGTGGCCCGTGGACTTGACCTATTTTAAGTATTGTTGCTTTTTACAGCTTAGGGTTGTACGTGTTAAGCAAGGCCGGACACAGCTCTTGTGTGTGGAAAACTTCTTTGGAGTATTCGGAGAGGGGAACTCGCCTTGAAATACCGAAGACAATCTACACGTTGGATACATCATCATTGAAGCCTGGTTCAGGGGCTACTGAGGGAGTCCTGGACTAAGGGGTCCTTGGGCATCCGAGCTATGTGATATGGGCCAGACTGATGGGCCATGAAGATACGAAATAGAAGAACCTTCCCCATGTCCGGATGGGACTCTCCTCTGCGTGGATGGCAAGCTTGGCGTTCGGATCATGTACCTTCCTTTCTCTGTAACCGACTTTGTACAACCCTAGACCCCTCTGGTGTCTATATAAGCTGGAGGGTTCAGTCCATAGAGGCAATCACAATCATACATGCTAGACATCTAGGGTTTAGCCATTACGATCTCGAGGTAGATCAGCTCTTGTAACCCCTATACTCATCAAAGTCAAACAAGCAGGAAGTAAGGTATTACCTCCATTAAGAGGGCCCGAACCTAGGTAAAAATCATGTCCCCCGCCTCCTTGTTACCTTCGATCCTTAGACGCACAGTTTGGGACCCCGTACCCAAGATCTGCCGGTTTTGACACCGACATTTATCACTTTCAGTTTGCCAACTGAATTGCTTGAGGACAAGCAAAGGTTTAAGCTTGGGGGAGTTGATACGTCTCCAACGTATCTACTTTTCCAAACACTTTTGCCCTTGTTTTGGACTCTAACTTGCATGATTTGAATGGAACTAGTCCGGACTGACGTCGTTTTTAGCAGAATTGCCATGGTGTTATTTTTGTGCAGAAATAAAAGTTCTTGGAATGACCTGAAAATCCACGGAGTCGCGTTTTGGATTCAATAAAAACTATTGGCGAAAGAATCAACATAAGGGGCCAACACCCTGTCCACGAGGGTGCAGGGCGCGCCCACCCCCTGGGGTGCGCCCACCTGCCTCGTGGGCCCCCTGGACCTCCACCGACCTCAACTCCAACTCTATATATTCACGTTCGGGGAGAAAAAAATCAGAGAGAAGGATTCATCGCGTTTTACGATACGGAGCCGCCGCCAAGCCCTAATCTTCCTCAGGAGGGCTGATCTGGAGTCCGTTCGGGGCTCCGGAGAGGGGAATCCGTCGCCATCGTCATCATCAACCATCCTCCATCACCAATTTCATGATGCTCACTGCCATGCATGAGTAATCCTATCGTAGGCTTGCTGGACGGTGATGGGTTGGATGAGATTTACCATGTAATCGAGTTAGTTTTGTTAGGGTTTGATCCCTAGTATCCATTATGTTCTAAGATTGATGTTGCTATGACTTTGTCATGCTTAATGCTTGTCACTAGGGCCTGAGTGCCATGATTTCAGATCTGAACCTATTATGTTTTCATGAATATATGTGAGTTCTTGATCCTATCTTGCAAGTCAATAGTCACCTACTATGTGTTATGATTCGGCAACCCCGAAGTGACAATAATCGGGACCACTCCCGGTGATGACCGTAGTTTGAGGAGTTCATGTATTCACTAAGTGCTAATGCTTTGGTCCGGTACTCTATTAAAAGGAGGCCCTTTATCTAAGGCTAGCGCCAAGATTGGGATCCATGGTGTCCACCAATCAAAGCGTGTTCATTGCGGGATGTCGCATCCATGCCAACTTCCTCTTGGTGCAACAGACCGCCCGACTCCTTCACAATCTCAAGACGCCACATATGCTCCTCAAGCTCGATATTGCACGGGCCTTCGACAGTGTTTCATGTCCATTCCTCTTGAAGACGCTGCAACACCTTGGTTTTGGACCACGATGGCGCGAGTGGATCACCATACTCCTTTCTACCACTTCTACGAGAGTGCTCATCAATGGACACCTGTGGCCACTAGTGGGGTCCTTAACCGAGGGTGGCTAATGCTAAGGAGCCCGACCTCGTCTACCATAAGGGAGCCCAATAGGCCCGCTACATGGCGTGAACCCTAGGAGGCCAGACGATGACCTTCTTGACGCCCAAGGCTAGAGGACAACACACCCTAGATCCCATCCAACATGTAAACCTTAGGCCTCTCCTGTCTATATAAAGGGAGGTCTAGGGTTCCTCTTGATCATCTATCCTCAGATAGGAGAATTCTCGATAGCAATATCATACACATTGTAACCCCTCACACGAGGTATCCCTCCATCATGAATAACCAAAACCAGCAGGGCGTAGGGTATTACTCTCTGGAGGCCCGAACCTGGATAAACCCCTCATGTGACCTCTGATCCATGACTTCCAGCTGCGCTTGGACCCCTACTGAGGGATCTGCGGGAATTCACTTTGTATGTTGGCACGCCAGGCATGGGTGGCGCCGGCTGGAGACTGATCATGGATCGGATCCTTTTCCACTTCCGGCTGCCTACCGCCGGGGGATAGCCTAAGCTTCAGCTCCCCGACGTTCACTACTAACGTTGCAGGCCTAGTCGATGTCAGACTACTGCTTCGTCCCACACGCACCATCCACATCGGCGATGTCACCTTTGTCACCAACACACGCGGCGACCTTCGATTATGCCTGCCACCCATCCAACCTAGAGGACGCGGCAGGCTCTCGAACCCAGCGACCTCGGTGACCGGTCTTGCCGGTCGCTTCCCATTCAGACTAAGGAACACGGGGCTGCATACCAGAACGAGCTCCACCAAGGCCTCCAGAAGAACGCACATCTCATCACCATGGTGTGCCACAACTGCCGCATCGACCACACACCCGAAGACTGTTTCCTTGATGAAACGACTCTGATTGCAGCGTCAACACGGAAGACCTACTGTCATTATCGGACCATGAGGACACAAATGGCGAGTCGACCTCAACAGAAGAGGTCGAGGCCGAAACCATGACTTCACCAGCTAAGATCAAGTCTCCGGAATATGAAGACCACGACGAGCAACAAAATACCTCGCAATCCTGTGTTCAGTGGGAGAAGCAGGGCAGGGTCAAACCATACGTCCCGCAACCAATCTCGCTACACAAAGTGATGTCCGCAGAAGCGAAGGTCGAGGCAAGTGACACCACACCACACTCGACCACCACGACTATGGCACAGGAAAAATCCACAAAAATTATAAACCGAACTTCCCAAGAAGGCAGCCCACCCAAATCCATAGAGGACGGGCTGCACGAGATCCTTACGCCCGGGGCCGCACAACACGTGCTATGAAAAGCAGCCATAGAACAGAGACAAGCAATGATACATGACACCAGATAAGGACGACACAGAGGTCGTCAACAAAACTTAGAGACTGGCGAATGGGAAGACAACGAGGAAGCCACTGACGAAAACGGGTCCACAGAGCTCCCCACAGCGGCTCAGAGCATACAAGAAGCGGTCCTGTTGGTCAACAAACTCGGAGCCGCACCCGCGGACCCTGGAATCCTCACTGACCTCATCAAAGTCATGCACAGGACGACCGAGCTCCAAGAAAAGCAAATGCATAGTATAGAGGACGCCTCAAAATCACCCAATAAGGAGCCGACACCAGAAGGCTGAGACACAAGCGATTTCGAGAGGTACGACGCCACACTAGGTGCCAACGACCTCTGACACACAATACAAGCCGCGAAGGCAAGAAGCCAAGAGGGGCCGGTTCGCGGACGCCTTGGGTTCCGCCCAGATCTTCGTGAGCACTAATGAACTCATGCCATGGAGCGCTATGGGCCAGGATACGAAGTCCCGATACCTCGGCTAACGTCCTGCATTGCACCCACATGTTTGAGCTACGAGGTCATCACACACCAATTCCCACGGCCATTTATTGTGCGCGGGGTCGAAAAATATTTGGGCGATACAAAACCCGACCTCTGGATCACTGACTACCTAACGCCCATAGAGGCAACACACGGTTACATCGGAAACGCCCTTCGCCACGTCCCGCTATGCCTTTCAGGATCAACACAGTCATGGCTGAACAGGCTCCCACCAAACTCCATCCACAGCTGGGCAGATTTTGAGCACGCGTTCCTCAACAACTGCGAAGGGACGTACCACTGGCTAGGAAGCCTGGTAGACCTCTACAATACAACACAAGGAGCACAGGAACCACTGCGTGACTTCATCGCCCGATGGCTCAAGAAGAAAAAAACAATACCAAACATCTTCGATGACACGACAATCAAAGCATTCGTCAACGGAGCACTGTATCCCATGCTAAGGCACAAGATTGACAGAAAGATGGTGCAAGGTCAACTTCCCGACGTGGCCTCCCTCATGAAGATCACAAATGTCTCTGCCATTGTTAGACTATGTATAGCTTCTGTACCTATGTACGTATATTGTACATATTGTAACACAACCATTATATATAATGAGATAAGCCACCCCTAGAGGGTTGTGCTGGTTCCCCAAAACTTATTGTCTTACATGGTATCACGCTAGGTTACGATCGCTTCCGCTTCTAAACCCTAATACCCGCACCGCCGCCGCAGCCGCCGCCGCCTTCACCGCCGCCGCCGCGCCACCGATCGCGCCGCCGCCATGTCGAGCGCCGCCACCACCGGTTCCACTGCTGCGGGCTTCCTCCCGGCCTCTCTTGCGGCTCTGCTCAACCTCCCGCTCGATGTCGTCTCTGTTCCGGCTCCGATCGGGACAAGGAGCATCGGCTCCGTCTTCTCCACGCCGCCGGCGCCCTCGCTTGGGCGTGACCTCGTGGTCCACACCGCGGCGCCGCCGTCCGCTGCGGACTCCGCAGGCGTCGTCCCGCCGCTCCTGCCGCAAGCGGATCACACTGCCCCGCTGGCGGGGTTGGCGGCGTCCGCCTCGGCCGCGGGCCTTGCGGCGTCCGCACCGGCCGCGAGCTTTGCGGCGCCCGCCCTGGCTGCGGTCCCGCCTCCTCCCGCATCGGCTTCGGTGCCTCCGGCTGCCTCCATGGTGTTTGCACCCCAGGCAGCCTCCTCGATGGGATCGTCTTCGCCGCCGCCGTTTCACTTCGGTCATCTCATCACCATCAAGCTCTCCGCCGACAACTACATCTTCTGGCGTGCGCAGGTTCTCCCGCTCTTGGGGAGTCACTACCTGCTAGGCTACGTCGACGGATCGCTTCCCTGCCCACCCGCGCTGGTAGACAGCGTGCACGGTCCGGTCTACAATCCGGCCCATCGCGTCTGGACGGGGCAGGACCAGGCGAACCTCTCCTCCATCCAGGGGTCGCTCTCGCCGGCAATTGTCGGCCTTGTTGTCTTCGCGAAGACGTCTCATGAGGCCTGGACTATCCTTGAGCGCACCTTTGCAGCGCAGTCCCAGGCTCGTGTCTCTGCACTCCGTCGTCAGCTTGAAGAGTGTCAGAAGCTTGACTCCACTGCCACTGAGTTCTACAACAAGGTCAAGGGCCTCGCCGACACATTGGCCTCCATTGGACAGCCCCTCACCGACTTCGAGTTCAACTCGTTTATTGTCAATGGTCTTGATGAGGAGTATGATGCCTTAGTCGAGATCATCAACGAGCGGGGCAACTCGACACCCATGCTGGCACACGAGGTTTTCTCTCGGCTCCTTCTCACTGAGCAACGGGTCGAGACTCGCCGCACCAGGGGCACTGGCTCCCTCTCGGCCAACGCCGCCACCAAGGGTGGCCGCTCTTCTTCATCACCCCGGTCTCCCTTGGGGCTGCCACCGTCGCCCGCCTCGGCCCCCCCACCTACTGCGACCTTACCGGGGGCTGGCGGTCCACGTGTGTGTCAGCTTTGTGGCCGCGATGGGCACTGGGCCTCCAAGTGTCATAAGCGCTTCCAGCGAAGCTTCCTTGGTCTTGGCAATGACGGCAAAGATACATGCAACAATGCCCGTCAGGTCGCCATGGCTGATCGTCCTGCGCCGCAGAAGCAACAGGGACACACTCAGTCCTACTCCATCGATCCACACTGGTACATGGACTCTGGGGCGACAGAGCATCTAACCAGCGAGATGGGGAAGCTTCACACTCGTGAACCCTATCATGGCTCCGACAAGATCCACACCGCCAATGGAGCAGGTATGCACATCTCTCATATTGGTCAAGCATCTCTTCTCACTAGACATGCCAATAGGAGTCTTCAGCTTCGCAATGTTCTTCGAGTTCCATCTGTGACCCGTAATCTTCTTTCAGTTCCTAAACTCACACTTTATAATAATGTGCTTTGTGAATTTCACCCTTTTGATCTTTTTATTAAGGATCGGGGCACGAGGGACATTCTTCTTAGTGGGCGGTTGTGCCAGGGCCTCTACCGTCTGGAGCATCCTGGTGTCGCTCGTGTTTTCAGTGGAGTTCGGGTCTCTCCGTCATAGTGGCATGCTCGTCTTGGTCACCCGGCCACACCTATTGTCCGTCATATTTTGCGTCGTCATGAGCTTCCTAGTTTGTCTAGTAATAAAGATGTAGCAGTGTGTGATGCTTGTCAGCAGGGGAAGAGTCATCAACTTCCTTTTTCGGAGTCCAGTCGTGAGGTGAAACATCCTTTAGAACTTGTGTTTTCAGATGTATGGGGTCCTGCTCAGACTTCTGTCAGTGGTCATAATTACTATATCAGTTTCGTTGATGCTTATAGTCGCTTTACCTGGCTTTACCTTATTAAACGCAAATCTGATGTGTTTGATATTTTTGTTCAGTTTCAAAAACATGTTGAACGTCTTCTCAAGCACAAAATTGTTCATGTCCAGTCAGACTGGGGGGGGCGAGTATCGCAACCTCAACTCTTTCTTTCAGTCGCTTGGGATAGCTCATCGTTTAGCATGTCCACATACTCATCAGCAGAATGGTTCAGTCGAGCGTAAGCATCGTCATATTGTTGAAGCTGGTCTTACTCTTTTGGCCCATGCATCTGTTCCGCTTCGGTTTTGGAGTGATGCTTTCACCACTGCATGCTTTCTCATCAACCGTACTCCTACTCGTGTTTTAAACATGAAGACTCCCATTGAGGTTCTCCTTAATGAACAACCTGATTATACCTTTCTCAAGGTATTTGGGTGTGCTTGCTGGCCGCATCTTCGTCCATATAACAAGCGCAAGCTTGAGTTTCGTTCTAAGAAGTGTGTTTTTCTTGGCTATAGCTCTCTTCATAAAGGTTACAAATGTCTTCATGTTCCCACTAATCGTGTCTATATATCTCGGGACGTCGTGTTTGATGAGCATGTTTTTCCCTTTGCCAACCTTCCTGTATCCACTGTCGAACCACCATCCCTGCATTCATCCTCTGTTGCTTCTGACCAATTTGATGATGTTGCATACTCTCCTTTGCTGTTACCTAACCATGGTGCAGGAACCGGACGTGGAGCTCGTTTGGAGCTGTTGGAGGATTCACCATCATCGTCGTCGTCTTCTGGTGGGCACGTCGATCGCCCTATGTTGCATGGCATCGATTCGCGTGCCCATGCATGGTCACCCGACGAGCCCGTCGCGCCGAGCATCTCCACTGCTCGGTCCGTTTCGCCAGCGGCCGCCGAGTCGCCCGCGGCTCGGCCTGTCACGCCGTCTTCGCCTGCGGCTCGGCCCGTCACGCCGTCTTCGCCCGCGGCTCGGGTCCTCACGTCGCCTTCATCAGTGGATCGGCCCGCGACACCGGCCGCGCCACGGCCCACTATGCCGAGCTCGCCATCGGCCCGGTCTGTGATGCCGGAGTCGCCAGCTGCTTCGTCTGCTCTGCCGGTTTCGCCGGTGGGTCGGCCTTCTTCGCCAACTGAGTCCGAGGCTACCGTGACTGGCTCCTCGTCACCGGCTGACTCGTCAACATCGCCGTCCTCCAGCCCGTTGCAGGCTGCTCCGTCGACCTCGGTGGTTCCTGTGTCCCGACCACATACACGCAGTCGCAGTGGCATTTTCAAACCTAAGGAACGTAAGGATGGTACGGTTGCTTGGTTGGCTGCTTGTTTGGCTGCTGCTGTTGCGGATCCATCTTCTGAGCCTCGCTCATATCAGGCTGCCCTGCGCATTCCACATTTGCGAGAGGCTATGGAGCAGGAGTTTCATGCTCTTCTTCGTAACAAGACATGGACTCTCGTTCCTCCAACACCACGGATAAATGTTATTGACTCAAAATGGGTATTCAAAGTGAAGAAGCATTCGGATGGATCTATTGAGCGTTACAAAGCGCGACTTGTTGCTCGCGGTTTTCGGCAGCGTCATGGTCTTGACTATGAGGACACCTTCAGTCCTGTCGTCAAGCCTACCACTATTCGGCTTCTTCTCTCCATTGCTGTTTCTCGTGGTTGGTCACTTCGTCAACTTGATGTGCAGAATGCTTTTCTACATGGATTTTTGGAGGAAGAGGTTTATATGAAACAGCCGCCTGGTTTCTCTGATCCTGATCGTCCTGACTATATCTGTCGTCTTTCCAAAGCACTATATGGTTTGAAGCAAGCTCCTCGTGCCTGGCATGCCCGCCTTGCCTCTGCCCTTCGTGCTCATGGGTTTGTGCCATCTACTGCTGACACTTCATTATTTCTTCTACAGAAGCCAGAAGTCACTATGTATCTTTTGGTATATGTCGATGATATTATCCTTGTCAGCTCTTCTCAGTATGCTGCTGATGCTCTTGTCTGCTCTCTTGGTGCTGATTTTGCGGTCAAAGATCTTGGGAAGCTTCACTACTTTCTTGGAGTTGAGGTCACTTCTCGTGCTACTGGTCTTGTCCTTACGCAGAAGAAGTACTCCTTGGAGTTGTTACAAAGAGCTGGCATGCTGAAGTGCAAACCGACCACCACACCCATGTCGTCTACCGACAAGATAACAGCTGTTGATGGTGAGCTTTTGTCTCCTGCGGATGCCACAGAGTACAGGAGCATTGTTGGTGGACTTCAGTACTTGACGATCACGAGACCAGATATCTCTTATGCTGTTAACAGGGTTTGTCAGTATCTTCAGGCTCCCAGAGATACTCATTGGGCTGCTGTTAAACGCATTCTTCGTTATGTTCAGTTCACCCTGACATTTGGTATGCATATTCGGCCGACTTCCTCTCGGGTCCTTTCGGCCTTCTCTGATGCAGATTGGGCTGGTAGTCCAGATGACAGGCGATCCACGGGGGGTTATGCAGTATTCTTTGGCTCTAATTTGATCGCCTGGAGTGCTCGGAAACAGGCTACTGTGTCACGTAGCAGTACTGAAGCTGAGTACAAGGCTGTGGCTAATGCTACTGCAGAGATTATTTGGGTGCAGTCTTTGCTTCAGGAGTTGGGTTTGTCTCAACCACAGCCTCCTATTCTTTGGTGTGATAACATCGGTGCTACATACCTTTCTGCAAATCCAGTATTTCATGCCCGAATGAAACACATTGAAGTTGACTATCACTTTGTACGGGAACGTGTATCACAGAAGCAACTCCAGATCAAGTTTATCTCATCTAAGGATCAACTTGCAGACATCTTCACTAAGCCTTTACCGCTGCCACAGTTTGAGGCTTGTAGGCGCAATCTTACCCTTCTCAGTTCTTTAGAAAGTGGCTAAGATTGAGGGAGGGTGTTAGACTATGTATAGCTTCTGTACCTATGTATGTATATTGTACATATTGTAACACAACCATTATATATAATGAGATAAGCCACCCCTAGAGGGTTGTGCTGATTCCCCAAAACTTATTGTCTTACAGCCATAGGCGAGGAGACGACTCGCGTGGGTTGCCACCACAAGCAACCTGAGGAGCTAGCAAGGGCACATGGCAAGTCAGGCCGCACAACGCGTGACCAGAACCACGAACTCAAACGAAAGGAGCGGCCACTAGCGGTGACAACTGGACAGGAGGCCGACCTACCGGGCAGCAAGAAAACCAAACATGAACGCATGACAAGGCATGTGTCCTGCACATACGAGACGATCATGAGCGGCCCCTGCAAATACCACAACGACGGAGCCTACAAAGCATTACACTCAACGCACGAGTGCCACCTGAACGAGCAACTCACGCAAGAGAAGAATGCAAGGGATAGAGAGAGCTCTAACCCCGAGGATGATCGCAGCGCACACGCGACCTCCCAAAGAACCCCAAGAGGATGCCAGAAGGAAAAATCCGGCACGCATGCGGTAAACATGATTTTCCACAGCCCATAGTCCAAACGGGCCCAGAAGCAGACGGTGTGAGAGGTCTAAGCTCTAGTCCCCGGAGTGCCACAACTACTGGACTGGTCGAACCATACGATCTTCTTCGGACTCAACGACCACCCAAACTACATACCAAACCCAAGGAGGAATGCACTCGTGACGATCCCATCATTGGGGGCTGCCAGTTGTCCAAAATACTCATGGATGGCGGCTCCGGCCTCAATATCATGTATGCTACAACACTGCAGAAAATGGGCCTTCCCCTAATAGGTCTACCACCTTTGCCTACACACTTCCTTGGCATCGTCCCAGGGAAGAAGGCCGAACCACTCGGGCAAATCACTTTGGAGGTCATCTTTGGAAAAGAAGACAACTTCCGGGCTGAGAAGCTTTGTTTTGGCGAGTTTTTAAAACTTCGTTAAGTTTCAGTTGCCGAATTTCGTTGAACAAAAAAACATAAATCACAAGTTTTAGAAACTACCCCCTTCATAAAAAGTAATAAAAGAGTGTATCTATCACTAAGTTAAAACTTGTTGTTCCCTCGGAAGAATCCAATGAATTCGGGGATCGGTGCGGCAAGACACAACTAGGAAGGTGCGTGCCCTATCGAATTTTCGGGATTTGACTGGATGTGTAGTTTTTCATTGTTCCCAAAACACAGAATGAACAACATCAAGAGTCATTGCTGCGCACGTTTTCTACAAATCAATTGCATGAGAACTTTGTTCTGGAACACTAATTCTTTATGATTTTCCTGTCAAAAGCTTCCAAACCAAATGAGTCTATTTTTTGCTTTAGAATCGAATGGAGGGCAACCTAAAGCATGGTTCAGCTACTAGTCAAAACAGCGTCGGCTTCCCATGAAATGACTTCACCGGGGAAAACCCCGCGGCCCCGCCATGCGGCGGTGCTCTACTCCGTCTCGTCCCCCATCCTATCCAACCAAATCCGGGACAAACTCTGCTCCACCACCTCCCACTCCCCACTTCGCCTCGCTCTCTGCTCCGCTGTCCACGCGCGCGCGCGCACTCCTATCCTTGTCGCTCTCCATGTTGGCCCCTTCCACCGCCACCGCCACCGCCACCTGCCTCCTCCTGCCGCGCTCGGCCGCCGCCAGCCGGGGCCTACCCTTGCACTCCCTCCTCCTCTCACGCCGTCGCCCCCGCCACCGCTGCGCCGTCGACGCCAGCAGCGCCGCCGCTTCCGGCGGCGGCGGCGCTGCCAAGGAGCCGCCCAGGACGCTGTTCCCTGGCGGGTTCAAGCGGCCGGAGATCCAGGTACCGGCGCTCGTCCTCCGTGTTGGCGTCGACGAGGCTCTCGGCTCTGGTGACGCGGTGTCCGCCGCCCTGGCGCGGGGCGTGGGGATCGTCGTGCTCGAGGCCGGGGAGGAGGGCGGCGGGCGCGCGTACGAGGCCGCGCGCGCGCTCAAGGCGGCGGTAGGGGACCGCGCGTACCTGCTCATCGCGGAGCGAGTCGACGTCGCCTCCGCGGTCGGGGCGAGCGGCGTCGTGCTAGCCGACGATGGTTGGTGACTGAATTCTCTCCAGCTCCTGTTGCATACTGTAGCTGCTTGCTTACATTTGGTGGACGGGCAGTTAGTTATGCAGAATATGGCGAATTTTGATTGAATTCTCCCAGCTCGTGTTGCGTAGCTGTCCTTTGGTGAAGCGGCAGTTAGTTATTTAGAATGTTCGAACTTACATTTTGCGCCATTTCAGTTTTATTTTTGCATTTTCTAGCCTACCAGGAAGTTATTATTATCACCGATTGCATTGCAGCATTATGATTTTCTTAAGAAGTTTGTGTCTCGTTTTTGATGCAGGTATTCCTGCTATTGTTGCAAGGAGTATGATGATGAAATCCAACTCTGACTCCATATATCTCCCGCTTGTCGCTAGAACTATACGGTCCTCGGACTCTGCCAGAAGCGCTACTAGTTCTGAGGGGGCTGATTTCCTTATCGTAAATACCGGGACGGGTGACTTCTCGAGTGTTTTGAATGGTGCTGGTGCTCAGCATGTGAAGATTCCAGTTTTCTTCACTTTAAATGATTTGCAAAGCGAAGGGTCTTATTCTGATACCACATCCAAGCTGTTCCAGTCTGGTGCATCTGGAATTGTTTTGTCTTTGACTGGCATCCAACATCTTACTGACAATATCATAGAAAGGGATTTTTTAAAAGTGGATAGCACCGGTACAGTACCACAAGCCACTTCCTCTTCTGCTAGCGCGTTGGAAGAAACAAATAATGTAATGGTCCTAACTCGTGAGAAGACAAAAGTTGCTGGATTTACAAAACTGGATGAAAAAGTGATGCAGCTAATAGCGATGGAAAAGCCTATTCTTAGTGAAGCTGTTGATGTTATCCGCAAGGCAGCACCAATGGTGATCATCTAATGTTACACATTTGGTAGTTGAAGATCCCTGGAATGAACTCAGTATACTTCATGTCTTCGTCTCTAGAATATGCTTCACTTGAATATAATTTTTGATACATTGTCACAGATGGAAGAGGCTGAACTTCTGGTTGATGCTGCTTCTCGCCTGAGTGAGCCATTTTTGTTGGTTATTGTGGTAATTTTGTGTTTACATTACATATTGGTTATGACATCATCCATATGTGTTAGAATTTGGTTATTACTATGCATTTTCCATAAAGCAGGAATCAACATTTTTTTCCACCAAGGGATATTGATATTTTGTGTAGTGTTTTAGAGCCACCAAAAGTTCTGACCATGTTGAATCAACCATTGCCAGTTTACCACTTAGCATTTAGTGCTGTTTTAATTTTTTTTCTTGTCTTGCTAAATATGGTCATGACTTCAAATTCGTGTCCTCTTTTCTATTTGTGCTTTCTTTCTTTCCTCAGTATAATAGAAGAAATAGTATTTCCACTATGCTTGCTCCGATGGTAACGAAACCCACTCCTCGGCACTGAAAAATCTGTCCATTAACATCCTCATTCAACAAGTCACTTCCTTAATGGTTAGGCATTTGCATAAGCCCACATAAGCTCAGTAGATTTCTAATGCTGGTATCACAATAACATAATCAGATTGTAATCTAATTAGAGTGGTGCGCACATGTCCTTTTCTACAGTTGCGTAGCTAACCTGCTGGTGTCTTCTGTTGTCCTGCAAAACTATTTTCTTTGAACTGAAAAGCGAGCATACCTTCTTATTCACTACAATTTTTTTGCCGTGGTTTCTCAGTAATGTTCAACTCATTCATGTTTTCTGACATGCTGGCTTTTCTATTAATTTTATAAACCACTTATCCGGATTCCTGCAATGTATATCAGGGTGAATTTAACTCGGGAAAATCAACCTTTATAAATGCTCTACTTGGAAGGAAGTATCTTCAGGAAGGAGTTGTACCCACGACAAATGAGATCACACTGCTCTCATATTCAGAGGTTGATTCTGAAAGCATGGAACGATGTGAGCGGCACCCGGATGGTCAATTCACATGCTATTTATCGGCTCCAATTTTAAAAGAGGTAACTATATAATTGAAGTACAATCATGTTTGTACTCCTTGATTATCTCATAGGAGTGCGCTACGCAATTTTGTTCTTAAATGCTAGTACCTTTTTTCTCCGGTGCATCTAATCAAAGATGCTAGCCTTTTGTCCAATACTGTGTTAGCTGAATAAACTAGCTACATTGGGATAGGTGAATAGTGGATATAAACCCTACGGGAATGCTCGACGATATATTAGTTCTGAGGAAGCATTTTGCAAGTATAAGGAATAAGGATGGATTATCAGGAACACAGCTTTTTATCCTACAACATGCTGTAGTTCTCACAAAACACAGCCTGTGTTATAGTTGTATCGAATTGGCTGCAGGTCAGCATTTGTTACATCTTAAGGTGCCAAAGGCAATGGCACCCTGTTCCACCTTATTTTCTCTTAGTGTACTAGGTTGCATGGCTGCTAGTTGCAAGGCCAAATTAGCAGTGCATTTTCCTTGTTTTATGACTCCATGTCCTTGTTCGTGATGTCTTCTTTGTGTACTATTGAACAGATGAACCTAGTTGATACACCTGGAACAAATGTCATTCTCCAGAGGCAGCAGCGACTCACTGAAGAATATGTGCCACGAGCTGACTTGATACTCTTTGTACTGTCATCAGATAGACCATTGACTGAGAGTGAGGTAAGGGTTATAATTTATTATGCCAATTGGTTATACACTTTATAGTAATTGCTGTTAGTGAAGAGAGGATGACATGCTGCAGTGAAAGTAACTGAATCAAATAGTACACTAGTATATTCAGCAGATTGATAATCTGTGAAGCACATACTAGTTACGCAATCACATGGTGGTCTGCATGAGTTTTTGGATTGAAGTATATATGTAACTTCCACTCCAGCTGCTTGTAACTCACATGCATTGTATGGTTTTTATGGCTCACTTGGTTTGATGTTTGCCACACCACACTTTCTTAGGTAGTTGTTAGTTCATCATCAGCGAGTTATTTGCTCGGCTTTTGGACTAGCTATTTCCATACTTGTTCTGGTCATTTTCTTCGCCAGCCCTTCTGAAGCTTATTTTGGCAAAGTTTTTCCACGAACCAAACAGGCCGGAGCTGTCTCAGCTTTTAACATTGGATTAGCTTAGTTAATTCCCTATTAGTGATTCTCTTAAATCTATTTGTTATTGTATGTGCTATCAAAATTTTAGGTATTTTTTAATCTATTTTAGTGACAAATGTACCTGTATTTAGAATGCTCTAATACGCACCTGGGACATTTTTGTAATACAATCAATCTAGTCTTTGATCAGTTCATCTGTGTTGTACTTGGCATACACAACTCCCTTTTTTTTTAATGTATGAACATAATTCCTAATTCCTTGTTTGATATTGGTACACTTATAGAAGAAATTCTGGAGGTTTTTGTTAGATGAACTGAAATATACAAAGTAGCCAATACCAACTGACCCAAATATAATATCTACAAAACCAATTTAGTATGTTAGTTCTGGCCTTTGCAGACTACTGCAGTGATTCTGCTCTGATGCATACTAGGTAAATTATAAAGTTGCCAACCCAACGATTCTGTTCACCTCAAACTGGTTGCATCACATATCTACTAACCAAACTTCTATCCCCACAATTACGAAAATGAATTGGACAGTCCATGCCACTGGGGCTGCTGGACCTAGGGTTAGAAAAGCTCATCTTATTCTAGAATTCTGATTTATCATTTGAAGGATGTTATGGTATTTTTTTCCGGAAATTTCTACTGAGGTTTCCAGACCAGCGCATGCATCTCCTAGCTTCGATTCGACCGGCATTGTCTGTTTTCTTAAAAATATTCTCTTGTATCTCTAATAGAGTCAAAATCTTTGTTTGGAACTTCTAGGTCGGATTTCTCCAGTATGTCCAGCAGTGGAAGAAGAAAGTAGTATTTGTTCTAAACAAATTGGACCTCTATCGGAACAGTGATGAGGTTTGATACTTATATGTTCAGTGTTCCAGATCTCAGCATGATAGTCTTCCATATTTGCCATTTTGCTGATCTTGTGGGTTTGCTTCTCACTCCAATTGTAGCTTGAAGAGGCCACTGCCTTTATCAAGGAAAACGCAAGGAAATTACTCAACACTGAGGATGTAACACTGTTTCCTGTATCTTCACGCTCTGCTCTGGAAGTCAAACTTTCATATTCAAAGAAAAATGATAGGGAGCACCATGGGGAAGTTTTGTTAAGTGATCCTAGATGGAGAAGCAGCAAGTTTTATGATCTTGAGCATTACCTACTGAGCTTTTTAGATGGTTCAACAGATACTGGAAAGGAAAGGGTCCGACTGAAACTTGAAACACCAATTGGTATTGCAGATCGTTTGCTAACTTCATGTCAAAGACTTGTGAAACTAGAACATGAAAAGGCTATTGATGACTTGACATCCATCAGGGATCTTGTTTCTGGTGCAAACAACTATGCTTTGAAAATTGAGGCTGATAGCAATTCCTGGCAGAAGCAGATTTCGTCTCTTGTAGGTGTTTCAAATATGATTTCTTTTGTTTTATCCATATATTTTCAAGTTCTGTTTGTGATATATCACTTTGGAAAACAAAGGCATACTTTTCTTCGTTTTCTTGGTTTGCTGCAAAATATTGGCATACAAATTTGATGATGCTTTCCTACCTTTCGCTTATCTATTTCCCCCTCTCCGCGGCACACATGCCTTGTACTTCCCCTTAGTAGGCCCTGCGAGTGCGTGCTTGTGGAGTTGTGGCAGGGTGCGTGCGCGCGCGCGTGTTGTTTGTGTGTGTGTGTGTGGTGCGCGTGTGTGCGGATCTATGTTGTATTTGGCTTTTCTTTAAAAATGCAATTAGGAGGGGTAGTTAGTCATTAACCATGCCATTGCCTTCGACCTTAGTCTGCTTATGTGGTCGATATGCCCTAAATGTATTGTGATATTTATATTCCTGTTGCTTACCTAGAATTGCCATTTGGTGAGAGCTAACATTTTTCCCCTGCTGATCGAGAATGTGCTTCTATTTTCTTTTCTTCATGCAGATTGAGAGAGCAAAAAGTCGAGCTATAACGCTCATGGAATCTACACTTCAGTTGTCAAACATTGACCTTATTTTTACATACATGCTCACAGGAGAAAAAGGGCCTTCCGCCAAAGCCACATCGTTTGTTCAAAATGATATTCTGAGTCCTGCCCTTGACGATGCAGCTGTACGTTTGGCAACTACATTTATCATGTTCAATAAATGAAGTTTTATTTTTTTACAGTTTGATATTTCCCCAGATTTGGTATTATGAGGCTCATGCCTGAATTTTCCCAACTTTGATGCAAACAACTGGTATAGCACAATATTTGCTGCCTATTGCTTCCCAGCCAGCCACACCATACTGGCAGTAACATATTAGGTGAACATTCCAAATTAGAGTAACCATCGGGCAGCTGGGACTCGAACTCAGAGCTAACCATAAGAATTAGCCAAGTTGAACAGGTGAAAACTGGGCTTCGGAACTTTGCTACCTCCGGCAACATTATCTGTGCTAAGAGGATCATTGTCTAGGCTATCTGCAGACCACCCACTTCCATCTATTATTTCTGTATTTCTTGTAGAGTTTTGCAGTTCATTGAATGTGGGCACAGGCATGTCCACCTAATATGTTGAAGCTTCTCAAATGAGTGGATTTCATTTAGTGTTACAATATCTCAGCGTTTTGCAAACGTAGTAAGCCTCATAATAGCATGCCTACCTAATCCGTCGAAGCTTTTCAAATGTGTTGATTTCATTTAGTGTTACAATATTGCAGTGTTTTATTAAATGTATTATTAAGCCTCATAATAAGGCTGTAATAGTTTTTTCAATATAATTCATGCTTTTTATCCACATGATTTTATTATTTGCTTCACCATGCTTACGATTCATGTTATGAAAATAAATATTTCTTTTATTTTTGTGCAGGATTTATTGGGTGAATATTCAAAATGGTTGAGTTCTAGCAATACCCGTGAAGCAAATTTATATCTGGAGTGTTTCCATGAAAGATGGAATTCATTGGTTAGTCAGGAAGAAAGTGTCTCATCAGATCGAACTGAGCTTGTTAATGAAGGAGAGAAACTCAGCATAAAAGTGCTGGATGGCTTCAGTGCTACTGCTGCTGCTAAGGTTTTTGAAGAAGAAATTCGTGAAGTGGTATGTCTACTAAAATTTATAGTTTTTCCCTTTCTTGTCACACACTTTATTTTCATTCCATAAACATTATGGTAAGTTTATCTAAACAAATCGTTTTAATAAAAAAGAAAAGAAAATGTGACTTCCACTCCCTCAAATTTCAGCAAAGATTTTTTTATGCTAATTAATATTTTAAAATGAAAACTGCTGGAACATGCTACTAGTGTCTGTTACTTTGTTTATCTATTTTCTTAGCAAGATAGAGGGAAGATTTGTTTTAATCATTTAATGCACATTCTGTATAATTGGTTATCAAATCTTCTGTTCCTAGTAATGCATGTAAATAAAACGTTTATGCGAATTTTCCTGAGCATAAGCATCATGGTTGTGCCTTTCTGGACAATTAGCAATTTACGCTTTGAAGAAATTAGACCGGCATTTGGAGAATCCTGTATGACCCACCTTTGATGTTTTGCTGGATTATGTGTGCATACCTTTTCAGAGTATTTGGAATGATCAGATGTGGTATCAGTGTTTAAGATGCATAAAAAATAGTAACCCAGCCTGTTTTGGATAATGCGCCTGATCACCTCCCTCTCACTAAATCATGCACGTGGAATTCTATTTAAGTTGGTAACCCAGCCTGTTTTGAGGAAGATATGAGGGGAGATTACTAAATTATCACGCTTCATTTTGAGAAGGGTGGGAGAGTGCTTTGAGTGTATTGCAAATTAATGTCAAAAATAAAAATAAAAATAAAATGAGAGTAGTATACGAAAAACATTTACACTTGTATTTTCCAACAATTCCTAACAAAGATCTTTTAGTTTTAGCAGAGGGAGTACTCCACATTTAAGGTTTTAAATGCTAGGTTCGACTGAATACTATGTAGCTTTAAACCACATAGTTTGAATACCATGTGACATATGTGGTAAGCAATCCAAACAATAAAAAAAACACATAGTTTGGAAAGACTTCAAAGTTCAAAATGCTTGTTCGCTCGGTTATGAGTTTAATCTTCAGCATGTCTACATTAGAGTCTGTGTCTCTGGTTTTGTTATACTTGTATTTTCATGTCTGTTTATCATTCTGAGCTCTGCTATTGTGTCGTGAAGGCTACGGGAACTTTTGGAGGGCTTGGGGTTGCGGGATTGTCAGCCTCTCTTTTGACTTCTGTTCTAACAACTACACTCGAAGATCTACTTGCTCTTGCTCTTTGCTCAGCTGGCGGGTAATTTTTAATTTATAATTATAAACCACTCTTTTACAAGTTATGATTGGAATGCACGCGATGGGCAGATACTTAACGAAGTATATGCATATTAATCTGCTGTGCATTTGTCCCCTTTTCAGGTTTTTTGCAATATCGAATTTCCCTGGTCGACGGAAGCTTGCGGTAGAGAAGGTCAGCAAGGCTGCCGATGAACTATCTCGTAAAGTTGATGAAGCTATTCAGAAGGATATATCTCAGAGTGGTAGTAAGCTAGTCCAGTTCGTAGACACTGCCAGCAAACCGTACCAGGAAGCATGCCAGCGAAAAATTGACTGGCTGCAGGGTGTTCAGGGTGAGTTGTCCGCCGTTGAGCGTAAGCTCCAAACTCTGAAAATCGACATCCAAAATCTGCACGGATCGTGACGGTACTTGCCTTTGTTGACGTTTTCTTCATTCGTTTGCACGTCCACACCGCTCATCAAATTTTGTTTGGTCCTGTACCGTGATGATGCCGGTGTAGAGCAGTTCCTGTATGATGATAGGTATGTCTGTAATATATATGTATGTTGTACGTTCCAACCAAATGCCATGAATCATGTCTCGAGGTAGTTGCCCCTAGGGTCAGCACAGAAAGCTTTGCAAACTGTAAGGGACCTACATCAGTACTCCGACTGTCCTATATGGTAGTGTTGGAAATCAATGTGTTAATATTGATTGCTGGTTCATACACTTAACTCTGAATTCTTCCTGACCTCAGGCCTCAAAATTATCGGATAAGTTGCTTCTCAATACTTTGAACTTGTTTCTTCTTCTTAGAGATAGTATTCCAAGATGGCAAATATTCGGAGATGACTATGAAAACACCTCTCTGGATCCTCGAATTGAAAGAGAGATTGAGAGGGATCAAGAATCCTAATTCTCGCTATTTGGAATGGATCCAATTCTATTGAGTCTGACTCATAGTTATCATTTCTCTTTAGCAAAGAATGACCTTGGTTATCAAAGGATTGAACAACCGGGATCCATTTACTTATGATAGCTTCTGGCCGGCTAGTGGAAGCATTTTGATTGGTGACAATCTGAAAATGAAAATTGTCAAAGTGGTTCTAGAGAGCAACCTACAAAACTTGTGGAGGCGACATTTGCTACTTATGTATAGGGGGGGATCTAGATGTTCTTTTGCTGCCACTTCTGATCTTTGTAATCTTTCTCACTTTCAGCTTCAGTTTAAACATAGAAGAGAGAATTAAGCACGTACAAAACCATCTGTTTGCCAAAAGTTAAGCTTTGCTGTGAACATTATGAATCTTCTTTCTGGGCTGAGTAGTTGTATGAAAACTGAAAGTTAGATCTGTTACATAAGTAGCCTTTTTCATTAGTTCGAACTTTTGATTGCGTTGGCTAGTGCATGAAACTTAACATGGTATCAGAGTTAAGGTCTTGAGTTCCAAGTCCTGGCTTTCGCAATTTATTAAAAATTGCTGGTAGCCCCCCTTTGTGTCCACATATAAGGTGTTACAGTATATGTGGATTGCACTAGCCCTTGGTTGCATTGGCTAATGCATGAAACTTAACAAGATTTACACTACTCTAACAATGATAACTCTACGAGCAGAACTGTTTAAATAATTGACCAAATGCTTCTTTTCTTATCACTTTTTTATAAGCTGATGGTGACGGTTCTTGTGAGCATTGGCAAGAAGCTCATGTGCTCCATGTCTACATTTGGAATTTAGATGAATTACCTAGCCTCAGTTTGCTGCATCAGAATTGCTCAAAAAACTGGCTGCTATTATATCGTCTCATTTGTTCTTAATAACTGAGAGAGCTTTCCAATTCCAACCTAGCTCGCTATTGAGATGGAATGTGCACCACTAGTCAATTTGGTACAGAGTTGAGAACGATAGCTGAACAATCGCGAGGGCACAATGTGCACATCTTTGTAGAAGAACATTCCAGAACATTCTTGAGCCGTCACGTGTAATAACTGTAGTACATACAAATGCACTCATTGTTTTACCGTGCGTAGGGAACACGCGGGCCTTGTAGAAAAGGTGCGAAGCCTTGTGATAATTTTGTACTAGAAAGCGAATTCAATATACGTACGCAGGTACTCCTTCGTTCCAAAATAGATGATCCAAGTTTGTACTAATTTTGTACTAAGGTTAGTACAGAGTTGGGTCATCTATTTTGGAACGGAGGGAGTATCAGCGTAGCGTAAACATGGTACAATGTGCGTAAGCACTCAAACTTGTTCTTTCTCCAGGATTGGAAAAAGGGGGCATCTTGTGCTTGTGAGAAACATATGTCAAACACTGAACTTGTTCTTTCTCTAGGACCGGAAAAAAGGCCCTTAAAAGTGTAGACATTCGGCGAGCAATGTAGTGGTAGTACCAGCAAGCGATCGAAAATTTTATTCGTATTCGAAGAGCAGATTAATTAACAAGCAGTTGAATTTTCGAGGCACCGAAACCTTAGCGGGGTGCCTAGTTCCTAGTATTAATCCCATCTGTTTGTCCTTGTTTATGCAAATTTCGCTAAAGCATGTCTTCTGATCCGTTAGTCCCCCTGTCCCTCCCTGTCCCTGACCCCCTCCCTACACCATCAGCGGCATATAAGCTTTTGTGTTTAAATTAAGCCTAGAATGTGCGATCATTTTTTTTTTTGCGGGTGAAGAATGTGCGATCCCTTGAAAAGAAGCTGGACACATTCAAAGCTTGATAGGCGCGCAGAAAGGTTCGGCCATTGTTTAGCTCGCCCGGCTTAAAAGCGCTCGAGTTGAGTTGACATCATTCGGCCGTGTTTCAATTTTGAAAAGGGTAGGTGACTAGCTAGCTGTTCCCTTTGGGTTTTTAGGGGACAAAACAGCTTCCTAGCTAGCTAAAAATATACTCCCTCCATTTCAATGAACGGGATGCACACCCAACCCAAAATCCAGTTTGATCATAAATTAGACCAACCGAATGTTTGATTATATGTGATAAAAATTATACCGTTGAATTCGTATTGAAAAGAAGTTTTCAGTGGTATAATTTTTAAAACATAAAAATATATTTATTGATATTTATGATCAAACTTGGATTTTGGAAAGTGTGCACGCCTTATTTACTGGAATGGACGGAGTACTCCGATTATGTTGCTTGGTTTTGCCAACTTGTTATCCGGGCTATGGTTTCGAGCTCCAAATCAGTGGGCTGCTAGGTGAATGCCTTTTTTTGTTTTGAGAAACACACTATGTGCATATCTGCTAGAAATTCTGATCTGGAAACATATCTGGTGTCTATGAATTCTCTCTTAGAAAAACTCTGGTGTCTGTAATTTTCCACCGGAAAGGAGGGAGTGTCCTTGGCCTTTGCATCAAACGATACTAGTACCATGGACACCTTGGCCCAACTAACTTTCGGAGATCTATGATCATAGTCTGTCATCAACTGCTAACTTTTCTTCACAAAATAAAGCCAAAAAATCTATCCAAGAGCAAAGTGATTCGGCGCTATAGGTGTCAAATTACTGGAAAACGAATATGACGACGTCAAATGTCAAAGGAAGCTATCTGAACATCAACAGATAGGGGGGCCATTCTGATGCCATCTCTGATGGAACAACATTGCCCAGCCATTTTTTCAGCCCCAAAAGAGTTATAAACGTATTATTTTACTTAGAAAGGCAGAGGCAGGCGATTGCCTGAATATGCCTTGACTAAAGATATGTAAAGCTTGTATAGGTTGGTACCACAAAACTAACCCTAGATACTCCTAACAATGCAAATTTAAGTTTGAATCAGTCATTCATGGGTATATGGGCTTATGTTACTCAAATTAATTAAGGATGCAACTACCTCGCCCGTCCAAATTATGCTGGCTGCACAAGTACAAGGTCAGATATATCATTAACAAAAAGAACATTAGGAAATATATTCTTTGGCGAAAGTGGTTTGACAAAAATCTTGAAGCTCAGTTTCTTACACACACTCACACACGTAGGTATGTTTATTTTATTTATTTATTTTGAGTGTTCTTCATTCTTCTTCCATCTTAGGCGCTCACAACCTCCTTTTTTTTATGCGAGATCGATGTAGAGGTCATTGCCAAAAAGTTATATTTCAATATGGGGGTTGACCATAGCCGAAGAAGTCGTGCTCCCGCATGGTTGAAGACATGCTTCAAGAATTAAGTTTCTGTTGAAAATTACTAAGATCACATGGGTACATGCTTACGAACTCATTCTAGGGGATCGACCCATCCTCGTTACTCCCTTCGTCCAGGTTTATCGGCCCCCTCGTACTTTGTGTTAGAGTTTAATCATAGTTTTGACTAACAAAATCTAAGTTGTATCTCACAAAAAATATATTATTGATTTTTTTCTTCGAGTAACCGGCAGGAGCTCTCCCTATTCATATAGAAGAAGAGAATTGACCGGTTAATAAGAAAACTTACGGAAAACCGATTGGATTGGTTTTCGAAAGAAGTTTTCAATGGTATTGTTTTTGTGGTGTATAACTTACATTTTGCAAGTTAAATCTAAGGTCAAAGTTTGATTCAAAATTACATGGTGCCTAATAAACCCGGACAGAGGGAGTAACATCCTAGCTATAGGAAGGAAAAATGGCCCAGAGCAACCCTTCACGCCATGTAAGTGTTCTCCTATTCAAAAGGGAAGAACATCACTCTAAAATTCCAACGACATTTTTTTATATTTTTTTTAGAAAAGGGGGGGCTCCTTGGCCTCTGCATCAGAACGATGCATACGGCCATAAATATAAATAAATAGGTTCTACAAAATCTCAAAGTCTGGAAATGTAAATAAAGAGAAGCTCACACAGAGCCTCAACGCAGACAGACAAAAAGACACAGAGCCACAACCGGCTGGTAGAATAAAGATAGGAAAACTAATCGCCTATCCTATTACATGACCGCCATCCAAACCGGTTGAAGATATCCCGCGCAACCATCTCACATCGGACAGACCCAATAACCAAACGCTCCCTGGCCACCATCGGCGTAAGGACCACAAACGGATCAGCGCCGTAGCGCGGAATAAAACCTGCAAAAAATGAATAGTTGTTGTTCTGTTAAAAGCCAAATCATTCCTGCAGTTCCAAATTGCCCATAACAACGCACATACTCCAACACGAATGTGTCCAGCGGTATCGGACTCTAACCCAGCAAGACACGTTCCAAACAACGAACCTACCGAGTCCGGGGGAGTAATGTTAAAGGCAATTTGTACCGTGCGCCACAAGACTCTCGCCAACGGGCACTCGAAGAAGAGGTGCTTAATGGTCTCGTCCCGATCACAGAAGTTACACCTAGTAGAGCCTGTCCAAATGCGCTTAACCAAGTTGTCCTTTGTTAAAATGACTTGTTTATGTATAAACCACATAAACACTTTAATCTTCAAAGGAACTTTAACTTTCCAAACATGTTTGGAACTAGGAATGACCCTAGAGTTAATGACATCGATATACATCGACTTAACCGTAAACACTCCAGACTAGTAAGTTTCCAACACAATTGATCGGGCTGATGAGCTAACTGAACCTCCATCAGTCTAGTCACCAAATGAAGCCAAGCTTCCCACCTATCACTAATAAGCACCCTCCGAAACTGGATATTAAGGGGAACGGACTGCATAATCGTTGCAACCAGCGCGCGTCGTTGAACAATACGATACAGGGACGGGTACTGTATCGCCAATGGCGTATCACCAAGCCAAGTATCCTCCCAGAAAAGGGTATTGTTACCATTACCGACGATAAACTTTGTTCTATTAAAGAAGGCAGCCTTAACTCTCATAAGCCCCTTCCAAAACGGCGAGTCCGTTTGTCTCACGGTCACCTGTGACAAAGTCTTGGACTGCAGATATTTGTTACGAAGAATCTGTGCCCACGTTGCGTATGTCTCAACAGATAACTTATACAACCACTTACTGAGAAGGCGTCTGTTCTTGACCTCAAGATTCTCAACACCCAGACCCCCTTGGTCCTTTGGTCGACAGATTACATCCCATTTGGCTAGTCGGTACTTTCTCTTAAGATCATCACTCTGCCAAAAAAATCTTGATCGATAAAAGTCCAGCCTTTTCCGAACCCCGACTGGAACTTGGAAGAACGATAGAAGGAACATCGGCATACTCGTGAGCACCGAATTGATAAGAATCAGCCGGCCTCCATAAGACATGAGTTTGCCCTTCCAGCAACTGTGTTTTTTCTCAAACCGATCCTCGATGCACTTCCACTCTCTGTTTGTTAGCATACGATGGTGAATGGGTATACCTAGGTACATAAAAGGTAAAGCCCCTAATTCACATCCAAACAATTGCCTATAAACCTCTTGTTCCTCCTTGGCTCTACCAAAGCAGAACAACTCGCTTTTGTGAAAGTTAATCTTTAATCCGGACAATTGTTCAAATAAGCATAACACCACCTTCATATTTCTCGCTTTTACCAAGTCATGCTCCATAAAGATGATTGTATCATCAGCGTACTGCAGAATGGAGACACCCCCATCAACCAGATGAGGCACCAAGACACCCACCTAACAGGCCTCCTTTTCCCTTCCTATAAGAATTGCCAACATGTCCGCCACAATGTTGAACAAAATAGGAGACATCGGATCACCTTGCCTCAGGCCTTTGTGTGTCTGGAAATAATGACCTACATCATCATTCACTTTAATTCCAACACTACCTTTTTGCGTGAAGGACTCTACCTGACGTCGCCGAGCTTCATCGAATCCCTTCATACGCAAGGCCTGTTGAAGGAAGGGCCATTTGACTTTGTCATACGCTTTCTCGAAATCCACTTTGAAAATAACCCCATCTAGTTTTTTCGTGTGGATCTCATGGAGCGTTTCATGAAGGACCACAACCCCTTCAAGGATGTTCCTGTCCGACATGAAAGCAGTTTGGGTAGGCTGTACCACAGTATGCGCAATCTGTGTGAGCCTATTAGTCCCAACCTTGGTAAAGATTTTGAAACTAACATTCAGAAGACAGATGGGCCTGAATTGCTCAATTCTCACAGCCTCTGTTTTCTTAGGGAGAAGGGTTATCGTACCAAAATTCAGCTGAAAAAGCTGAAGCTGTCCAGAGAAGAGATTATTAAACAGAGGCAATAGATCCCCCTTAATAATATGCCAGCACTTTTTTATAAAACTCCGCAGGAAAACCATCAGGGCCCGGTGCCTTGTTATTTTTCATCTGCGATATGGCCTCAAACACCTCTTTTTCATTAAAAGGAGCCGCGAGAATATCATTCTCCACCGCTGTGAGTTGAGGAACATCCTCAACCCTGGACTCATCCAAGGACACGCAGTTATCCTCAGGAGGACCAAACAGCTGCTTGTAATACTCAGTAATATACTGCTTAAGGTTTTCATGACCTACAATTGTTCCTTCATCTTGCTCAAGCTGAAAGATCCTCTTCTTTCTATGTTTACCGTTAGCAATCATGTGAAAAAATTGAGTGTTCGCATCCCCCAGGACTACCCGCCGGACCTTGGCCCGCAACGCCCACTTCAATTCCTCCTTTCGAAGGAATTCTTTCAGCCTCATCTCCGCATCAAGCTTGGCATGAAGCTCTGCGGCCGGCAGTACTGTGGTTTTAGCTTTCACATCTAGGTCCTAAATAAGGGAAAGGAGCCTTTCCTTTTCGACCTTATAAATCCCGCTAAGATGCTTAGCCCAACCACACAGGAAGCTTCTCAAATGCCTAATCTTATTCTGCCAGCGCTGGATCGCAGCCTTCCCTCCTGAATCCTTAGCCCACTCTCTGGCTACGAGATCAAAGAAACCTTCTCGTTCAAACCAAGCCAGCTCAAACGAAAAAGAGTTTTTATTAACCAGGTGGGTGGCCTCACCGGAGTCCACAAACAATGACATGTGATCAGAAATCCCACGAGACAAAGCCTGAACTATTACTAGAGGAAACTTCTGTTCCCACTCGACGCTCGCCAACACTCTATCCAACTCCTCATACGTCAGATTTGGCATCGCGTTAGCCCAGGTAAATTTCCTACCGGAGAGCTCAATTTCTCTCAGGTCAAGACTTTCAATGATAGTATTAAACATGAATGACCATCTGCCATCAAAGTTATCATTGTTCTTATCCTCACGCCGTCTAATGATATTGAAATCACCCCCACCAGGATAGGAAGCTGCTCGGAGCCGCAAATCCTAACGAGATCCGCCAAGAACTCGGGCTTGAGTTCGGGTTGTGCAGCCCCATATACTGCAACCAGAGACCAATTAAAACCATCATCCTTTGATCGTACCCGAAACTTGACCGCAAAGTCACCCATAACCACACTTTGAACCTTGAGCGCTTCACATCGAACGCCGAGCAAGATCCCACCCGATCTCCCTCTCGGTGGCAAGCAATGCCAATCGAAGTCAATCCCACCCGACAAAGTATTAAGAAACTGAGGCGCAAAATTATCTCTACCGGTCTTCGATAGAGCGATAAAATCTAATCGATGCTCGACAGCCGCCTCAGCAAGAAATCTTCTTTTAGCCAAGTCCTTTAGACCTCTGCTATTCCAAAAGATTCCCTTCATAGTTCATCATGGAATTTTTTGGCCGTACGAATCCTAGCACTCCTACGCACCGCGGACACCGGGTACACCTTCCGTTTCCACTTGCGCTTTGGGTTAACATGGCTCTGTAACTGGTCCTCACAACCCGTCGCAGAAGGTCCATGCAAAACCGTCTGAGAAGTTTCATCCTCCTCCTCCGCCTCCGGAATAGGATAAATAAGGTTCGCACAGAAAGGATCAAGCACCATAACCCCCAGAGCCTCAACCTCAGAATCACTCATGGGCCTAACCGCCGCGATGTTACGAATCATCTCTAAGGCCCTCTCAGCCTCTAGATCAAGAAGGTCATTAACGGAATTAGAGATTTCAGTGACATTACTACCAAGTGAGACTCCTAATTGCTTTGCATTTTCAACAATCTCATCATTAGAAAAATGCATAATGGAATTAGAAATATTAACCGACATACCAGTAGTGACCTCAACGTCACGGAGCTTGGCCGCCCTCATGGCGCACCACTGCTGAATGTCGTCCACATCTGGCATAGTCTGGAGGCGATCGCTCACCCGTCGCCCCTCAGACATCTGATCCTGAATCCCTCCAAACGCAATCACCTCCTCACGAGAGAACCTGGACAGGGTGGGACCTCCTGCCTCACTCCTCTGGCAAGGCTGAGTAGAAGCCCCGACCACCGGCGACGGGCTCACTCCACAAGGCAGAGCTGGAGGTGAACGGGGGGAAGGGAGTGCATGGGCCACCTGCCCAAACTCCCCACCCTGCACCGGAGAGGCCATCGCCCTAGGCGCCTCAAGGAAGGAGGGCGCCGAGGTCACCTGCTCCAAGCCCCCTCCCGATTGCACGGACGCCACTGGCAGCACCAATGAAGCGACAGGAGAAGAGGTGTCGGAGGCCACCTGCCCCAGACCCCCTCCCGGCGCAGAGACGGACATGGGCACCACATGTCCCAACAGTCCAACGTCGGCAGGATAAGGGCAACCCGAGGCCTCCTGCCCCGGCCCCTCAGCCGACAAACCAGCCACGTCCTGGGGGGGGGGAGCACCGTGGTGAGAACGAGAGGGAGTGTCCTCCTGCCGACTCACCTCCCCCACTCCCCAAACCGGTACCGACGAATCACCAGGAACCCCCAGACTAGCACATAGAGTATCCTCAAAATCCAAAGCAGGCAACGCATACTCAGAAGCCTCCTCGGACTCCACCCGATCGCTCCACAGTCTCGGGGGAGCAGAAGCGGGTTCAAAGGACCCAAATCTCAAAGTCGTCGTAGGCACCGAGGAAGGTGGAGCCGCTCCTCCCTCAGTCGTCGTGGTCTCGGACCCCAGTCCCTTGGACTGCTGCCGTCCAGAGTCATCAACCGACGGATCCTTAGCCCCCGCGTTACCATCACCCTCGTGCATATCCACGTCCGACCCATGAGCCTCCGCCGCCAGAAGTCTCTCATCCTCAAACTCAATAACCAGACTATAAATCCTGCCTCGATAAGCCCATTTGACAACCTCCGGCACAAAGTCAGTGTTCAGAATACTAACCAGAACCCGAGCAATCCCGTGAGCTCTGGTAAACGCCATATCCACCCGCTCGGGCTTTCCCATCAAAATACCCAAACTGGCCACAACCCGAGCATCCTGCAACGACTTGGAAGGGACCCCGGAGAAACGCAACCACGCCTGAGTAAGCGGCTTGCCCTGAGGCTCTACCTGCTTCCACTCGTGAAACTCAAGGACGCAATCAGTTCCTGGCACTTTACACATCCCAAAACTCAGCAACCTCTATAGATCCTCCACAGAAGGAAACTCAACTCGGAACATCCTATCAGCGAGGCTGACAAGGTCCCACTGGAAATCCCCAGGGGCCAACTCTCGGAGCCTCTGCACAATCTGTGTCTCAGACACCTCCCCTCTGGTGACCTTGACTATCCCCGTGGTCATACTCGTGAACTCATCAGAAACCTCTCGCTCATTCGGAGATTCGAAAAAAGTTAGCTCAGCACAGTAAACTCCATACATCATGAGTGACGGTGCCTGATCTCACAGTAGCGGACACTCCCCAGAATCGTGTGCCAGTTTACCACAGGTATCACATAACAGAGCCACACACTCCACAATGAAGTGGCCCTTGTCTCTGCAACGATAACAAAGCATCTTTTCCTTCCTGCGCGCCCACTTGGACGCCCTATCCGCCTCAGACCTATCTGTCAACTCCGCAGACACATCGGTCATAACCTCGTTCTCTGGAACCTGAACAGTAGCAAGAGCCGTCACCACCTCCATAGCGTGACCGGTCAGAACAGGCTCCTCAGCAGCCCCGTGAACTGTCATCTGGTCGACAACAACAGGTGGTGGCGGGGACATGGACGGTACCGGCCCCCTCGGCCACCCCGACCACCACGATGGCCTCGGTAACCTCCTCGTTGCCAAAAACCCGGATCAGAAGGCCCCTCAACGAAGCCACCTGAAGGACCCAAGAAAGGCCTCTCGACTGACCCATCACTCTGCCAAGCATAACCATGACCGCCACCCGTGGACGAAGAACCACGGTGCTGGCCAGTGCCATAGGCATCGTAGCCGTCATCCCCCCATTGACCTCGGGGCGCAGCTGCAGAACCGGGCGGGCGAGCAACGACATGGGGAGGAGGGGCCTGAGGCCTTGGTGGCGCAGCTCCCCGGCCCGCCGCTACCACGACAGTATTGCCCTGAACTGCGGGAGTCGTTCTAGGCACCGGACCCGAAGGCACGAGTGGCCTAGGAGACACGGCCCCCCGGCCCGCAGCTTCCACCGCCGCACCGCCCGGAGCTAGCGGCCAAGGACCGGAGCCCGGTCCGCCCCGCCCGCCTGATGGCAAGACCGAAGCCGGCGGCCTCCCCACGGGCCCCCCGCCAGCAAAGCACGCCGCAGCGGCCTTGGGGTTCTGCACGCCACCACGACCAGCACCTGCCGCCGGCACCTGCAGCGCGCCTCGGCCAGTGGCTAGACCCGGCGGCACTGCACCCCGGCCACTGCCTAGTCCCGGCGGCGGCACCTCAGAAGCCCTACCAGCCCCGCTGGGTGCATGTGGCCTCTTCCCGGGAGGAGGAGCGCCTCCAGAACCAGCCATGGAGCCAAGAGGGGGAATGCGGCGAGCCCGACCTATTCTGGCAGAACGCAGGCGCGGCGATCGATGAACCCTAGGGCGCAGCGATGGCGTAGGTGAGGACGAACGAAACGTGCATGCTCCCCCCCTCAGAATCGATTAGAACCACGTTCGGGTGGGCCTCATCCCCCCTAGACCTTGGCCCAAAAAAAACCACTGGCCCAAGAAAATCCGGCTCAGCACTGACCCGATCGGCTCGATCACGATGATCATCGACCCTGCTAGGCTCGGTAGGCACAAGAGGCGCGTCCAGGGTCTCCTGGGCCACATACCCAGTCGAAACCTGTCCAAACAGCCCCTCCTCAGCGCCCCATGTTGGGCCTCATACCCAATCACGGGCTCACGGCCGGCCCGCTCATCGACCGCCCCATCACGGCCCAATATGAAATTCAAACGAGCAACCCTAGCCGCCTGGATTGTCAGGACCCCGACTCAATGCCACATCGATCTAGCATGTAACACCTCATATCACTTTGCGGCCTCACGCACGGTATCCCCACGGGTGTCGCCTTACCTTTGCCCGGGACCGTTTGCGCCTTTTGGCACACGTATATGATGGTGTCTCTAGCATCCATATGATAAAGAGCCCGGGCTGACATGGCTAGTCGTAAACCCAAAGTGGCACTAACTTACAGGGACATGCATCCATGACCCATCATCGAACGTGTTGGTCATCAGCGAGTGAATCCAGGCTGTAGCACTGGGCTAACAGGACTCCGGTGAACCGGGCTGTAGCGGGCTAACAGGACTCCGGTATTCATCACGTGATATTTCCCCGAAGGGACAGACACAGGAACGAAGAAGGACACATGCCGGCCAGCCTAAGTGCTCCAGAGCAGTAGCAAGCTACCAGGGCTCAGTGGAAGCACTAGGGGACATTTCCCGGTAAGAGAGACTACTAAGGATAAACAACTAGATAGTCCGATCCCACACATAACAATACACATTACACGTACGCATAACATGCAAGTATGTGCTGTACAACATGGCATCACAGCATAACTCAACAACTCATATAGATAAAGGCTCAGAAGAGCCATCATAGCATTTATTACAAACAGGGGTCACCTAACCCAACATTCAGAGCAATCAAGCAACAAACGGAAGCATTACATGTCTGAGTACAGACATCTATAAATGAAAAAGGCTGAAAGCCTGACTATCTACAACGTCCGATCAAGATCGTAGCTGAGGTACAAGCTACTTGTCGAAGTCCACGAGAACACTATTAAGACCGAAGTCTCCGCTGCAAAAACATAAATAAAGCAACATGAGTACAAAGGTACTCAGCAAGACTTACATCAGATCCTATCATACATGCACTTGTATCAAGAGAGTAATGTGGAGTTTAGTTGCAGCAAGCCAGCTCTGACTCTGTGGCTATCCTGTTCTACGACTACCAGAAACTCTTGAGGTGAGACAACGTACACGAGTCCACTAATCACCACACAATACACTACTATGGATTCATCCCCGTTTCCCTACGAGAAGGCCATCCATAGCACTCACACTTGTCTTGAGCATTTTATAGTATCCACTTCAAGTTGTCTATGTACCATGTAAGCATCCAAGAAGTCCATAACCGCGGACCCGGCTATTCGAATAGATCATGTTAACCCTGCAGGGGTGTACTACTTCACACACGCTCTCGCCACTTACCGCCATGTACACGTCATGTATCTCGGCAACCTTCAAGCGGAAGCCTGGCGAGGGTGTCGGCCACGACCTGACTAACCACACAAGACTCTAGCCCAGGTTTATCGCCTATTCGGCTTCCATCCGCAAGGAGATCCGGCCGGGGTGTCGCTCACGGCCCCAAAGGATGTGTGCAGGGTTCCCGAGCCCACCATCCGGGTGCCACTCGGTACACCAGGCCACGTGTGCCTAGTCTGTCCCAAGCCCACCCTGCCGGGTGCCACTTGGTAGAAAAATAGCACTACCTACAAACACCAGAAACTAGTTGCGACTCCTGGACAGAGATCAAGTCGGTTAATAAGTCGAGAGGGCTTGGAGCGCCCGGAGCCCAATGTGTGGTAGTATCGAGTCATTGGACAACATACATAGAACTCGGTGCTTAAGGACGGTTCCAGTGAGACAACCCACCATGTACTCCTACATGGCCTCTCACCGCTACCTTTACCAAATCGTGTTCACACACTTCACTCTCAACATCGGAACATATCATAACACTCCAATTCATTCCCAATGAATCAGACCTGACACAACTCTAAGCAATAGCAGGCATAGCATGGTAGGAACATAACATGGCTCAATCAACTCCTACACATGCTAGTGGGTTTCAACTATTTACTGTGGCAATGACAGGTCATGCAGAGGAATGGGTTCAACTACCGCAGCACACGTAGCAGATGAATCGTTGTTGTCCTAATGCAATAACTGAGAGCAGGAGCGAGAGAGTAGGGTTTTATCGAAATGAACAAGGGGGTTTGCTTGCCTGGTAAATCAACAGAGGAGGCACTGCTTCACAGACAGGTACTCTGGAACAGACTCCGGAGCAGGACCTATCGAGAAGGAACAGTGTCGGCAATCAATACACAATCATATGCAACAATATGATGCATGAACATGGCATGTAGATGTGATGCTGATTGGGCTAATGCAGCTAGCATTATATTTGGATGAAGTCCATTTGAACCAAAAGCTCAAATGCACTTCCAAAGTAGGCTCTTAATATGCCATAATGTGTTTTCTCATATTCAGCATGTATAAGTTGGTTTGTCATGCATGAAACTAGTACATATGGAAATGTTGCATTTTTCTGATAATTTTTCATATATAAATTATTTTAATCTGAGCTACGGTTGAATTGATATGAATTTTTGAAGTTTAAATCAATTTCTGGAATTTCCTGAATTATTTTAATTCCAAAAAATATATATTGCGCCAGCATGACGTCAGCACGACGTCAGCAGTCAACTGCGGCTGACTGGGGTCAGACCTGACGTGTGGGGTCCACACGTCAGTGACAGGGGTTAAACAGGGTTAGTTTAATCCTAATTAAAAAGGCTAGTGGCGCTGGGGCCCACTGTCAGTGTCAGGGGGGTTAGTTAACGGTGATTAGCACTAAGCTAATCACCTGGCCGACGGGGCCCACTCGTCAGGCCGGCGAGGTCGTCGGCGGCGACCTCTGGACGCGGCGGCGTCCGTGAAACAGGCCACGGGGGCGGCGTCGGAGAGCACCGGGGCGTAGCCCGGGCTCTCCCGCATCTGGTGGGGCAGGTGGGAGGAGCTGGGGAGGCCGGAGCTCGCCGGAGCAAAGCTCGCGGCGGCGGCCGGAGCTCGGCTTCGATCGGGAACGGGCTGCGGGGCACGGGGAGGCCACCTGAGGGGCTCGGTGGCACCCTCGTGGCACCGGGAGCACGATGGGGTGCTCGGTTTGGGCGGAGGCGGGCCGAGACGACGACGGCGGCATGGACGGCGGCGGGAAGCTTCGGCCGTGGTGGGGAAAGGGCTACGGCGTGCGGGTGACTAAGCGGAGAGGGGGAAACGGTGGCGAAGCTCACCGCGGTTGCAGCGGGCGTCGAAGCGGGCTCGGGGACGCACTGGAGACGGCGGGGCGGCGATGGGGATCCACGGCGGCCGGCGATGAAGAAGACGACGGTGTCGGCGATGGAGCGCGTCCCTGGTCACTTGGCTCGTCGAGGACGATGCGGACGACGAGGCGGAGCTTCTAGGCTCGGGCGGAGGGCGAGGGGAGGCCGGTGGCCACGGCTACGGTGGA
Source organism: Triticum dicoccoides (assembly GCF_002162155.2). Lineage (NCBI taxonomy): Eukaryota > Viridiplantae > Streptophyta > Magnoliopsida > Poales > Poaceae > Triticum > Triticum dicoccoides. Next base: position 468,273,954 of record NC_041381.1, read on the forward strand.
CGGCGGCGATGAGCTCCGCTCGGCTGCGCGAGAGAGAGAGAGCAGAGGAGGGGGGAAGGAACGAGAGAGAGTGAGAGGGTACGGGGGGGGGCGTGGCGTCTCCCGGGGCATCCAGACGAGGAGGGGAGAGGGCAGGCAGGCAGGGAGGCTGGTGGCGTGGCGCGGCGGAGCGCGCGCGCGTCGGGCACGCTCCCATACCCCTGTCGAGGACGAAGACGACAGAGGAGGGGGCCAGTGGGCTGGGCCGGCACTGGCTGCTGGGCCGGCCAGGCCGCACAGGAGCTGGGCCGCAGGTAAGTTTCTCCTCTTTATTTCTTTTTCTATTTTTCTGACATATGTTTTGGTTTAGTAATAATACTAAATCAATTTATTACCTTATGCCAATTTTTGCAGGAGCTAACTATATTATTCTAGAGCTCCTTTATAAATGGCATAATTTTTGGACAATATTTTATATATATAACAATATATATCCAAGGCAAATAATTATCGGATTAATCCAAATGGCCAAAATTAAATATCCATGAGCTCCTAAAATATTTGTTTGAATTTTACCTCTGACCAATATTTTCAGAGAGCAACATGAACATTTCCTTGGACCTTTTTGGAACAATTTTTATTTGGGTCATTTCAGAGATGATTCTGAGGGTTTCACAAATCCTTATTTCAAAATTAAATGGAATTTAAACATGATGCACAAATGACTAGCTAGTCTAGGTCATACCAGACTAGGGATGTGACACGGATCTCAGCCGCCGTTCGGCTCACCGGCGCCGGTGTTGCTCGCTCCGATCTCCCCATCCTCTTCTTCTTCTTACGGACCACTCGAGTCCAAGCATCTTGCGGGATAAAGTCTGACAAAGTTAGAGGTTGGATGCAAACCTTAGGTAGAGGCCCTTTCCAAGGCCGGATCGCCGTCCTCCGTTGAATGATCCGGCGAACAACCTCCACCCTATCCTCTGAATGCAGCCCGATCCGCGCCGGATCATCGCCTGGCACAAAGTTGTCGACGAGCGCGGCCACATCTTCCTCCGAGTACCCAGGGGTGAAGGCCTCACAGATCACGTCGGAAGGTGTCGGAGAGTAATCGGCCGGCGAACTTCCGGCGGGGTCTCCATCATCGTCGTCCTCATCTTCCGAGCCCGCGAGAGCCCAGAAACGCCCCCCTACTCGCCTCGTTGAAGGATCCGCAGGCATCGGCGGCCGGCGAGCGCCGCGCTCGCTGGAGTTGCCTCACGAGTCGCCTCGCCTCACGAGTTGCCTCACCACCACGTTCATGCGAGTAAATAGCATAAAACTACTACTTTACAGGCTAGGGTTCCAAAAAACTACCGGTTTTTATTTTTTCTTAGATAACTACCAAACGAGGGGTCGACTGTTTCAAAAAACCCAAAACGCTGAGTGCTTATCAGTTGATCGTGATTATGACAGATGGGACTAGCACATAAGAGAACCGTTTGTTTGACCGTTTGTTTGACTATTACCTTACATGTAGGACCCACATGTCAGTATCTATGTAAGTTTTTTAAAAAGCAATCAGGTCCCTATATCTTTTTTAAAAAAGCAATCGGGTCCCTGATGTTTTCTGGAAAAAGAAATCGGGTCCCTGATATTTTCTGGAAAAAAGCAATCAAGAACTGCGCCGGCAGCTCGCCGGCGGCCAGATCGCCGGCCAATCGAAAGGCGGCGGCTCGGCCGCCGCGTTCCTCGTCGCGACAGCGGGCTTCTCTAGTCGGGCGACGGGCTAGGTGGAGGAGCTCCTGGCCATGGCGCGTGGCTAGTGGTGGCCCGAGCCACTGGCCATGGTGCGGCTGGCGGCGACCCTTGCTCGTCGGCGCGTGACTGGTGGCGGCCTGAGCCACTGGCCATGGCGCGGCTGGCGACGGCCCGAGCCCCTAGCCATGGCGTGCGGCTCGCGACGGCCGGAGCCCTCCATGGGGAGCCGGCGTAGAGGCAGCCACTGGCCCGGCGGCGTCGTGCAGCACGGCTAGGCGGCGGGCGTAGAGAGGTAGGAGAGAAGGAGGTGAGGCGGGGCAACGGCCAGGGTTGAGCCCCGGTGAGCACCGGCGGCGGGCGGCTCACCGGCCGGAGGAGGCGGAGCCACGAGGTCCTGCTCGGGAGCGAGAGGAGCACCAATGGATTCTGGTCTGAGAGCAGGGACCCGATTGCTTTTTGCAAAAAAAGCAGGGACCAGATTGCTTTCTTAAATTTGTGTGCAGGCCCACACCTAACGGTCAAACAAATGGTCAAACAATTAGAGCTCTTACGCATGGGGCCCACCTGTCATAATCACAATCAATTGATAAGCACTCAGCGTTTTGGATTTTTTGAAACAGCCGACCCCTCGTTTGGTAGTTATCTGAGAAAAATTAAAAACCCATAGTTTTTTGGAACCCTAGCTTGTAAAGTAGTAGTTTTATGCTATTTACTCCGTTCATGCCGACATAGAATCAGGTGCATGTATAGTTGGTTGAACCATGGCTCAGTTGAACCAGGCTATATATCTACCGTTTATCCATGTAAGGATACGAGCCTATGCTGCCGGAGGCAACCGTAGATCATCATACCATTAATCCCAACATAACACGGAAACCAACAGAAAGCCCATCATGCGGTAAAATCGCTAAAAGTACTTCAACTTCCAAACATTCTGATTTCATTTGACATCGTACATGTTCGTGTCTTCTGTATGTGGGCAATATTTCATGAAACATTTGTACTCTGGGAGTAAAAACAGAAAGGACGCTACAAAAAAGTGAACTTCAGATTCTGTGCAACGTAGACTTTGAGTTGATACAATACGAGGAAACATGATCTACATCCTATTTGTGCAATGTAGACCAGCTGAACCATCGTTCTGACAAATCTCTCTCAGGTTGAGAAATAGTGCCCAGCTGCTCGTGGACCGTACGAGTGTACAGTGGGTAATCGCCAGATACTACCAGCGGTGCAAATTTGATGTTGAAAGCTTCACTAATTCAGCAGGAAATCCATCAGTACTACTAGGCGACGAATCCGTTTCAGTTCAGGTGATGGCCACCCAGAACGTGGCCGCCTGCTCTGGCTCCCATTTCCCGCCGCGCCTTGCCGCCGTCGCGCCACCTTCTTCCTCCACGCACCGCCCACCGCGCGCGTACTTTGCGACGACGTGTGCGTCCTCCGGCTGCTGACGCTGATCAGCCTCGTGTTCCTCTCCTTCCTGCGATTCTTGTTGGCTGCACTTGGCGGCATTGCACTTGCAGGCGGCGCAGGGGAGGAAGCGGAGGCGGAGACGCCCGCCGCTCCGCTCGGCCTCCACCCCGGATGACCGCACCGCGTACACTTCCAGCCGTCCATCGCGCCGCGCGTGGACCATGCGCACGCGGGGCGCGCCGGCCGCCGGCGTCGTCAGCGGCGGGGGCAGCACGCGCACTCTCCGCACCATCGGCTCCGCTTTCGTCTCCTCCTCCTCTTGCTCCCTGTCCCAGGCATGCCTCTTCCTCGCCATGCCCACGTGGACATCGTCGGCGGCTGTGTCGACGCCACCAGTCTCGCACCCGAGCGCCTCGGTGCACATCTCTAGGTTCCTCTTGATCCCGTACGCTGGCTTCTTCTTGGAAGCTGCCGGTACCACGGGGACACGCTGGCATTTCAAAGGTTCTTGTACACCGTACAGAGAGCCCCAGGCACCGGCGGCCGGGAGTTGCGGTGGTGAGTCGAGCACGGTGCTAGTCATGGCGAAATGCAGATACCCGGCCGGATACCGCAGATAGAGTGTCAAGCAGTGGAACTAGGCGGCCTAGGGGATTTGATCGGCGAGTGGAGGCCGGAGGAGGTTCCACCACAAGAACAACTAACAAGAGTGTCAGAGAGGGCTGGACGAAGCTGTGTGTGTGTGTGCTTATGTGGGAAAATACAGAGCCAGTGGCACTAGTTTATACAGGCCGCAGTCGTGTGGCAGGCAGGGGCAAAGATTCTTCCAAATGGTATTGCTCACGGTAATGGACTCGTGGTGGCTCTCTGAGTCTGATTCCATTTCGATCACAGTGAGAGTGGAAACTTGTACTCCCTCGGTCCCTCCGTCCCGAATTACTTGTCGCAGAAATGGATGTACCTAGAACTAAAAATTGTCTAGATACATCTATTTCTACGACAAGTAATTCCAAACGGAGGGAGTAGATGGCAATGTCACGTCCTGTAAAAGCTGCTATATGTAATGTAATTAGATGGCAATGTTAAGCTGTATCAAAAATAGTTGGGAACATCAAGCCCCCAAGGGCCTGCCTTCCATCGTTGACGCCGTTGGTTTCTCGCAGCACTACCATGTTAGGCTTGCATGTGTCGACAACACAGGAATTGCCACAGTAGCGATTCAGTTTTGCCTGGACTAGCGTCAACCGTCGATCCTCCATCTAACGGAGGCTGGAGACTCATACCGCTTCGCGACTCGGATCGCCTCCGTAGTCGTTGATCGCCAGATGGACGGCTGTAGCCGTATCACTCTACTTTTAAAAGTTACCGCGTACTTTGTCGCTTTACTGTACCTGTCGCTATCTTCTTTAACCCCGTGGAACTCCTTTTAAGCCCTCCTCCGGCTTGTGGAGAGGGCATTCTGAATTGTATCTGGGCTTGGCCCTCAAGCCGCCGTGTTCCGGCTGGCGAAAACCCTAGCCACCTTCATCCTGGGTGAATGAAATCGCTCCCAAAATTCCCCACAGTTTGAGTGTTTTCCCTCTGATTTTGTGCGAATTCAGTGTCAGTATTAGCTAGATCTTGACAATTGGTATACAGAGCATAGGTTTTTGTCCTTGGAGGCGAGATCTGAGTCCCAGATCCGATCTGGACTTCGATCTGGTACGACGGCGGTGTTGGCGGCGACTGGCGGCGGTAGATCGATCTGCAGCAGAAAGGTTGGAGTAGTGGTTCCTGGGGAAAATTTCTTCAGTGTAAAATCTCACCCAACCCTCCCTTTCAGTGCTGCTCGCTCCAGTGGCGCGGCGTCTCCATCGACCTGAAGGCGAAAGTTAGCGTTTGTGCGGGTTGGTTGCCGAGCGACCGGTGTAAAATCCCTCCCCACCACTCCCCAAGCACACCTCGGGCCGTAATTGCAAGGAATGACAAACAAAGGCCCGACAGATATGACAGGTGAAACGCAAGACACAGAACTGTTGGAACTGGAATCTCTGCAGTTAGATATCAAAACACTCAGGCAAGATTGAGGAAGGAGTTCTACAATTTTACCGAGTCAGTGAACAAGAATTTTGCCAGCATCCAGAGGAATTTCAAGAAGATACATAGTACCTTGCAAAGATTAGCCATAGAGCAATCGGGGGAAGAAGAGGATGATGAGGAAGAAAGGCCAGATCCTCTTTCAGGACAAGGCAACAATGTCATTCCTCCGGGACGACCAAAACAACTACCAAGCAACAATCTGGCAAATGATAAACCGGATCCAACTACTATTGGATCTGCTGTTCTGGTAGATAAAACCACTGGCAGAGAACTGAACTTGGATGGCACTCCAAAAGGGCCTTATAGGCATCCAAACCATGCTGCTAATAAGCAGGAATTTCACACTCCTCAGCAACAGCAAGGTCAGGGAGCACAACACTTCCTGACAATGCATGAATTTCCTGAAGCTGAGGTCAGAAGAGAAAGAAGCAGGCCTTATACCCCTGACATCAGAAGAAATATCCTTTCTGTCAAGCCTGCAAAGTTAAACATTGCTGAATTTGATGGAGTGGATGCAGACTCATGGATAAAAAATATTGAACAATATTTCTCTGCTTCTAGAACACCAACTGAGCAAATAACTGAGATAGCAGTTTCCTACTTGAAAGGACTGGCCATTCAATGGTGGAGAGGCACAGGGTTTATTGTCAGTAACACCCCTTGGCACAAATTTTGCTCTGCTATCACACAAAGGTTTGCTGTCACATCTGTGTGTGAAAATGTGCAAGCTTTCCATAGGCTAACTCAGCATGCATCTGTTGCTCAGTATATCTCTGAATTTGAACAGCAAACGAACTTAATGAGGAGGGACAACCCTGCAGTTCCTGACAACTATTATATGCACAATTTCATATCAGGACTAAACCCCTATATCCAAAGCCACTTAGAATGTCTTGAACCTACTGATATGTAGAAAGCAATGTGGTTAGCAAGAAGAATAGAGAAGTCTTGTCCTCTCCCCACCCCTCAGAAAACCTATGTTCCAAACTTCAGAAGAGGAACACAGGGAGAAATGGCTAAACCTCCAATACCCACCAGTACAACCCCTGCTTCTGTAATACAACAAGCAAGAGAGAAGGGCATTTGTTATAAATGCAGAGAGCCTTGGTTTCCAGGTCACAAGCAGGTCTGCAAGATGTCCCAAAAATCTCAAATTCAGGCACTGCAAGAACAAGCTGGCAATCCTGACATCATATACATAGTAGTTGTAGAGGAGGTACAATTTGATGTGGAAGAGGAACCTCCTGACAATCAAGAACTTAAAATCTCTATGCATGCAGCAACTGGAGTACCTGAAGAAAAGAAGAAACATACTTTTACACTTCAGGTGAAAATTGGAAATACTATAGGCCTGTCATTAGTAGACAGTGGTAGCACTACTACTTTTATTTCTCCTGCCATTGCCTTACAATCAGCATGTCCTGTTACTCCAATGAAACAAGTCCAAGTGACTGTAGCAAATGGGGGCAAATTATTCAGTGATTTCTTTCTCCACAACATAACTTACAATATCCAAGGAGTTGAACCGGTGTCTGATTTCAGAATGTTGCAACTCACTGGCTATGACATAATATTGGGAGCAGACTGGATGTACAGGCACAACCCTGTCACTTTTGACCTACCAAACATGTCATTGGGAATTAGACAAGTCACTGGTGAATCCATCACTTTCTTGGATGAGAGCCTGCCTACTAGTCCTTGCACCCCTATATTGCAAGATATGGAGAAAATACTGGATAATGTGCTTTCTGGAGCCCTAATGTGGATGCAACCAGTGCAGTTGGACACATCACTGGACACTATGCAAAAACCTGAGATAACCAAGGTCCTGGACACCTATAAGGATGTTTTTGCAGAGCCCAATGGCCTTCCTCCTAAAAGAGATTGTGACCATGCAATAAACTTAGAACCTGGAGCTCCTGTCATTAACCAAAGAGGATATAGATTGCCACATCATCAGAAAAATGCTCTAGAAGAGATTATCAAAGATCTCATTAAGAAAGGGATTATAAGATTGAGCCATAGTCCTTACTCTTGTCCTGCAATCCTAGTGAAGAAAAAGGACATGACTTGGAGGCTATGCATTGATTATAGGAAACTCAATGCCCACACAATCAAGAACAAATATCCCATACCAATGATAGAAGATCTCTTGGATTAATTAAATGGAGCAAAAATATTTACCAAGCTGGATCTGAGAAGTGGCTACCACCAAATCCGAATGAAAGAGGGAGATATTGAGAAAACTGCTTTTAGCACTCACGTTGGCCTCTTTGAGTTCCTGGTTATGCCCTTTGGAGTTACAAATGGGCCTCCTACATTAACGGAGCTTATGCACACTGTTTTGGGGCCCTTGTTGAGGCATTGTGTACTAGTTTTATTTGATGATATCCTGATTTTCAGCAAATCCTATAAGGAACATTTGGAACATGTAGCATTAGTGCTAGAAGCACTCAGAAAACATCAGCTATATGCAAAGCTTTCCAAATGCACTTTTGCACAATCTAAAGTGGGATATCTGGGCTATGTGATCACAGATAAGGGAGTTTCTACCGACCCTGCTAAAGTAGAGGCTATTGTTAACTGGCCCATACCTCAGAATGTTACATATTTGAGGAGCTTTTTAGGACTAGCAGGATATTACAGAAGATTTGTTCAAAACTATGGCCTGATTTGCAAGCCATTGTTTGATGCCTTGAAAAAAGATGCCTTTCAGTGGACTGAAAAACAAGCTGCTGCTTTTCAGCAACTTAAGAACAAAATGACTGCTGCACCAGTCCTTGCCCTACCTGATTTCTCATTGCCTTTTGTCCTAGAAGCTGATGCATCTGGATATGGCATTGGAGCTGTACTTATGCAAAAAGGATAACCCATTGCATTTATGAGCAAAGCTATAGGCCCTAAAGCTGCAGACTGGTCAACTTATGATAAAGAAGTGTTGGAAATATGCCCTAGAGGCAATAATAAGAGCACTATTATTATATTTCCTTGTTCATGATAATTGTCTTTATTCATGCTATAATTGTGTTATCCGGAAATCGTAATACATGTGTGAATAACAGACACCAACATGTCCCTAGTGAGCCTCTAGTTGACTAGCTCATTGATCAACAGATAGTCATGGTTTCCTGACTATGGACACTGGATGTCATTGATAACGAGATCACATCATTGGGAGAATGATGTGATGGACAAGACCCAATCCTAAACATAGCACAAGATCGTATAGTTCGTTTGCTAGAGTTTTCCAATGTCAAAGTATCTTTTCCTTAGACCATGAGATCGTGTAACTCCCGGATACCGTAGGAGTGCTTTGGGTATGCCAAACGTCACAACGTAACTGGGTGACTATAAAGGTAGACTACGGGTATCTCCGAAAGTGTCTGTTGGGTGACATGGATCAAGACTGGGATTTGTCACTCCGTATGACGGAGAGGTATCACTGGGCCCACTCGGTAATGCATCATCATAATGAGCTCAGAGTGAAAAAGTGTCTGGTCACGGGATCATGCATTACGGTACGAGTAAAGTGACTTGCCGGTAACGAGATTGAACGAGGTATTGGGATACCGACGATCGAATCTCGGGCAAGTAACATATCGATAGACAAAGGGAATAGCGTAGGGATTGATTGAATCCTCGACATCGTGGTTCATCCGATGAGATCATCGTGGAGCATGTGGGAGCCAACATGGGTATCCAGATCCCGCTGTTGGTTATTGACCGGAGAGTCGTCTCGGTCATGTCTGCTTGTCTCCCGAACCCGTAGGGTCTACACACTTAAGGTTCAGTGACGCTAGGGTTATGAAGATATGTATATGCAGAAACCCGAATGTTGTTCGGAGTCCCGGATGAGATCCCGGACGTCACGAGGAGTTCCGGAATGGTCCGGAGGTAAAGAATTCTATATAGGAAGTGCTATTTCGGGCATCGGGACAAGTTTCGGGGTTATCGGTATTGTACCGGGACCACCGGAAGGGTCCCGGGGGTCCACCGGGTGGGGCCACCTGTCCCGGGGGGCCACATGGGCTGTAGGGGGTGCGCCTTGGCCTAGATGGGCCAAGGGCACCAGCCCCTATAGGCCCATGCGCCTAGGGTTTCCACCATGGAAGAGTCCATGTGGTGGAAGGCACCTCTAGGTGCCTTGGGGGGGAGGGAAACCTCCCCTTGGCCGCCGCCCCCCCTAGTAGATCTCATCTACTAGGGCCGGCGCCCCCCCTGGCACCCCTATATATAGTGGGGGGGAGAGGAGGGATTTCACACCAGCCCCTGGCGCCTCCATCCCCCCCCCCCCGTTACGTCTCTCCCTCGTAGTCTCGGCGAAGCCCTGCTGTTGTGACGCCCTGCATCCACCACCACGCCGTCGTGCTGCTGGATCTTCATCAACCTCTCCTTCCCCCTTGCTGGATCGAGAAGGAGGAGACGTCTCCCGTCCCGTATGTGTGTTGAACGCGGAGGTGCCGTCCGTTCGGCGCTGGTCATC
>NC_041381.1:468285587-468303231 GCF_002162155.2 Triticum dicoccoides
AACTTCAAGAAGGACGACAAGGAGGTTGCCGCGCCCGGCAAGCAAGCTGCCGGGAAGAAGCCAAAGAATGGACCCAAGCCCGAGACTGAGTGCTTTTATTGCAAGGGAAGCGGTCACTGGAAGCGGAACTGCCCTAAGTACTTAGCGGATAAGAAGGCCGGCAAAACAAAAGGTATATGTGATATACATGTAATTGATGTGTACCTTACTAGTGCCCGTAGTAGCTCCTGGGTATTTGATACCGGTGCAGTTGCTCACATTTGTAACTCAAAGCAGGGGCTGCGGAATAAGCGGAAACTGGCAAAGGACGAGGTGACGATGCGCGTCGGGAATGGTTCCAAGGTCAATGTGGTCGCCGTCGGCACGCTACCTCTGCATCTCCCTTCGGGATTAGTTTTAAACCTTAATAATTGTTATTTAGTGCCAACTTTGAGCATGAACATTGTATCGGGATCTCGTTTAATTCGAGATGGCTACTCTTTTAAATCTGAGAATAATGGTTGTTCCATTTTTATGAGAGATATGTTTTATGGTCATGCTCCTATGGTGAATGGTTTATTCTTTATGAATCTCGAACGTGATGCTACACATGTTCATAATGTGAGTACCAAAAGAAGTAAGGTTGATATGATAGTCCCACATACCTGTGGCACTGCCGCCTTGGTCACATAGGTGTCAAACGCATGAAGAAGCTCCATGCTGATGGACTTTTAGAGTCTCTTGATTATGAATCATTTGACACATGCGAACCATGCCTTATGGGTAAAATGACCAAGACTCCGTTCTCAGGAACAATGGAGCGAGCAACCGACTTATTGGAAATCATACATACTGATGTGTGCGGTCCAATGAGTGTTGAGGCTCGCGGTGGCTATCGTTATGTTCTCACCCTCACTGATGATTTAAGTAGGTATGGGTATATCTACTTAATGAAACACAAGTCTGAAACATTTGAAAAGTTCAAGGAATTTCAGAGTGAGGTTGAAAATCAACGTGACAGGAAAATCAGGTTTCTACGATCAGATCGTGGAGGAGAATACTTGAGTCACGAGTTTGGCACACACTTAAGAAAATGTGGAATAGTTTCACAACTCACGCCGCCTGGAACACCTCAGCGTAATGGTGTGTCCGAACATCGTAATCGCACTCTATTAGATATGGTGCGATCTATGATGTCTCTTACCGATTTACCGCTATCCTTTTGGGGCTATGCTTTAGAGACTGCCGCATTCACTTTAAATAGGGCTCCGTCGAAATCCGTTGAGACGACACTGTATGAATTATGGTTTGGGAAGAAACCTAAGCTGTCGTTTCTAAAAGTTTGGGGATGCGATGCTTATGTCAAGAAACTTCAACCTGAAAAGCTCGAACCCAAGTCGGAAAAATGCGTCTTCATAGGATACCCAAAAGAAACTATTGGGTACACCTTCTACCTCAGATCCGAAGGCAAGAATTTTTGCCAAGAATGGGTCCTTTCTGGAGAAAGAGTTTCTCTCGAAAGAAGTAAGTGGGAGGAAAGTAGAGCTTGATGAAGTATTACCTCTTGAACCGGAAAATGGCGCAACTCAAGAAAATGTTCCTGAGGTGCCTGCACCGACTAGAGAGGAAGTTAATGACAATGATCAAGATACTTCTGATCAAGCCCCTACTGAAATTCGAAGGTCCACAAGGACACGTTCCGCACCAGAGTGGTACGGCAACCCTGTCTTGGAAATCATGTTGTTAGACAACGGTGAACCTTCGAACTATGAAGAAGTGATGGCGGGCCCGGATTCCGACAAATGGCTAGAAGCCATGAAATCCGAGATAGGATCCATGTATGAAAACAAAGTATGGACTTTGACTGACTTGCCCGTTGAGCGGCGAGCCATAGAAAATAAATGGATCTTTAAGAGGAAGACAGACGCGGATGGTAATGTGACCATCTATAAAGCTCGGCTTGTCGCTAAGGGTTATCGACAAGTTCAAGGGGTTGACTACGATGAGACTTTCTCACCGGTAGCGAAGCTGAAGTCCGTCCGAATCATGTTAGCAATTGCCACATTCTATGATTACGAAATATGGCAAATGGACGTCAAAACGACATTCCTTAATGGTTTCCTTAAGGAAGAATTGTATATGATGCAGCCGGAAGGTTTTGTCGATCCTAAGAATGCTGACAAAGTGTGCAAGCTCCAACGCTCGATTTATGGGCTGGTGCAAGCATCTCGGAGTTGGAACATTCGCTTTGATGAGATGATCAAAGCGTTTGGGTTTACACAGACTTATGGAGAAGCCTGCGTTTACAAGAAAGTGAGTGGGAGCTCTGTAGCATTTCTCATATTATATGTAGATGACATACTTTTGATGGGAAATGATATAGAACTCTTGGACAGCATCAAGGCCTACTTGAATAAAAGTTTTTCAATGAAGGACCTTGGAGAAGCTGCTTATATATTAGGCATCAAAATCTATAGAGGTAGATCGAGACGCCTCATAGGTCTTTCACAAAGCACATACCTTGATAAGATATTGAAGAAGTTCAATATGGATCAATCCAAGAAGGGGTTCTTGCCTGTGTTACAAGGTATGAAATTGAGCTCAGCTCAATGTCCGACCACGGCAGAAGATATAGAAGAGATGAGCGTCATCCCCTATGCCTCAGCCATAGGTTCTATTATGTATGCCATGCTGTGTACCAGACCTGATGTTAACCTTGCCGTCAGTTTGGTAGGAAGGTACCAAAGTAATCCCGGCAAGGAACACTGGACAGCGGTCAAGAATATCCTGAAGTACCTGAAAAGGACTAAGGAAATGTTTCTCGTTTATGGAGGTGACGAAGAGCTCGTCGTAAAGGGTTACGTCGACGCTAGCTTCGACACAGATCTGGATGACTCTAAGTCACAAACCGGATACGTGTATATTTTGAATGGTGGGGCAGTAAGCTGGTGCAGTTGCAAGCAAAGCGTCGTGGCGGGATCTACATGTGAAGCGGAGTACATGGCAGCCACGGAGGCAGCGCATGAAGCAATATGGGTGAAGGAGTTCATCACCGACCTAGGAGTCATACCCAATGCGTCGGGGCCGATCAAGCTCTTCTGTGACAATACTGGAGCTATTGCACTTGCCAAGGAGCCCAGGTTTCACAAGAAGACAAGGCACATCAAGCGTCGCTTCAACTCCATTCGTGAAAATGTTCAAGATGGAGACATAGAGATTTGTAAAGTACATACGGACCTGAATATAGCAGATCCGTTGACTAAACCTCTCCCTAGAGCAAAACATGATCAACACCAGAATTCCATGGGTGTTCGATTCATCACAATGTAACTAGATTATTGACTCTAGTGCAAGTGGGAGACTGTTGGAAATATGCCCTAGAGGCAATAATAAAAGCATTATTATTATATTTCCTTGTTCATGATAATTGTCTTTATTCATGCTATAATTGTGTTATCCGGAAATCGTAATACATGTGTGAATAACAGACACCGACATGTCCCTAGTGAGCCTCTAGTTGACTAGCTCGTTGATCAACATATAGTCATGGTTTCCTGACTATGGACACTGGATGTCATTGATAACGAGATCACATCATTGGGAGAATGATGTGATGGACAAGACCCAATCCTAAACATAGCACAAGATCGTATAGTTCGTTTGCTAGAGTTTTCCAATGTCAAGTATCTTTTCCTTAGACCATGAGATCGTGTAACTCCCGGATACCGTAGGAGTGCTTTGGGTATGCCAAACGTCACAACGTAACTGGGTGACTATAAAGGTAGACTACGGGTATCTCCGAAAGTGTCTGTTGGGTGACATGGATCAAGACTGGGATTTGTCACTCCGTATGACGGAGAGGTATCACTGGGCCCACTCGGTAATGCATCATCATAATGAGCTCAGAGTGACCAAGTGTCTGGTCACGGGATCATGCATTACGGTACGAGTAAAGTGACTTGCCGGTAACGAGATTGAACAAGGTATTGGGATACCGACGATCGAATCTCGGGCAAGTAACATATCGATAGACAAAGGGAATAGCGTACGGGATTGATTGAATCCTCGACATCGTGGTTCATTCGATGAGATCATCGTGGAGCATGTGGGAGCCAACATGGGTATCCAGATCCCGCTGTTGGTTATTGACCGGAGAGTCGTCTCGGTCATGTCTGCTTGTCTCCCGAACCCGTAGGGTCTACACACTTAAGGTTCGGTGACGCTAGGGTTATGAAGATATGTATATGCAGAAACCCGAATGTTGTTCGGAGTCCCGGATGAGATCCCGGACGTCACGAGGAGTTCCGGAATGGTCCGGAGGTAAAGAATTATATATAGGAAGTGCTATTTCGGGCATCGGGACAAGTTTCGGGGTTATCGGTATTGTACCGGGACCACCGGAAGGGTCCCGGGGGTCCACCGGGTGGGGCCACCTGTCCCGGGGGGCCACATGGGCTGTAGGGGGTGCGCCTTGGCCTAGATGGGCCAAGGGCACCAGCCCCTATAGGCCCATGCGCCTAGGGTTTCCACCATGGAAGAGTCCATGTGGTGGAAGGCACCCCTAGGTGCCTTGGGGGGGAGGGAAACCTCCCCTTGGCCGCCGCCCCCCCTAGTAGATCTCATCTACTAGGGCCGGCGCCCCCCCTTGGCACCCCTATATATAGTGGGGGGGAGAGGAGGGATTTCACACCATCCCCTGGCGCCTCCATCCCCCCCCCCGTTACGTCTCTCCCTCGTAGTCTCGGCGAAGCCCTGCTGCTGTGACGCCCTGCATCCACCACCACGCCGTCGTGCTACTGGATCTTCATCAACCTCTCCTTCCCCCTTGCTGGATCGAGAAGGAGGAGACGTCTCCCATCCCGTACGTGTGTTGAACGCGGAGGTGCCGTCCGTTCGGCGCTGGTCATCGGTGATTTGGATCACGTCGAGTACGACTACATCATCATCGTTCTTTTGAACGCTTCCGTGCGCGATCTACAAAGGTATGTAGATGCATCTAATCACTCGTTGCTAGATGAACTCCTAGATGATCTTGGTGAAACGAGTAGGAAAATTTTTGTTTTCTGCAACGTTCCCCAACAAGAAGCACTTGCAATTATTGAGGCAATCAAAAAGTGGAAACACTATTTTGCTTCACCTTCTTTAGTTATCAGAACTGATCAACAGAATCTGAAGTACATTCAAGAGCAGAAAGTAACTGAAGGAGTACAACCCAAACTCCTCATCAAGTTAATGGGGTACAAATTTATAGTGGAATACAAGAAAGGGAAAGAAAACAGAGTAGCCGATGCTCTCTCCAGAGTTAAATATGCTCTTCTTGCTCTAGGCTCCAGTACTGCCATTCCTGCTTGGATTAGTGAAGTGGTTAACAGCTACAAAGGGGACACTAAGTGCTCTGAGCTGATTGCTAAGCTTGCAATTGACCCTACTGGCCAATCTCCTTATACACTCATAGTGGAGTACTCAGGTGCAAGGGAAAAATTGTTATTAGCAATAACAATGAATTGAGAAACTCCTTGCTCACTTCTTTTCACAAATCTGAATTGGGTGGACATTCTGGAGAGGGCTACTTATCATAGACTGAAGATACTTTTCACTTGGTATGGAATGAGAAAGGCAGTACAAACATTTGTACAACAGTGCCCTGCCTGTCAACTGAACAAAGCACAACATGTTTCCCCTCCTGGACTGCTGCAACCACTACCAGTTCCTGATTTTGCTTGGACACACATCAGCATGGAGTTTGTTGAAGACCTACCCAAATCTGAGCACAAAAACTTGATCCTGGTAGTTGTTGATAGATTTACCAAGTATGCTCACTTTGTAGCAATGAAGCACCCCATAACAGTCAAAATAGTGGCTCAAGCTTTTACTGATAATATTTTCAAACTCCATGGATTACCCACTGTCATAGTTACTGACAAAGATAAGATTTTTAGAAGCAACCTTTGGCAGCACCTGTTCAACAAGATGGGAGTCAAACTACACATGAGCACATCCTACCACCCTTAATCTGATGGTCAGACTGAATGGGTAAATCAATGTTTGGAGAACTACCTAAGGTGCATGGCTTTTGCTCATCGCAAGAAGTGGCACACTTGGCTATCCATGGTTGAATGGTGGTATAACACTACTTTCCACACATCTCTCCAAATGACTCCTTTCCAGACCTTGTATGCTAGCCCCCCTCCCATGATTGCTGAACTGTTACTTCCACCAGTTGAAGGAGATGATCACCGAGCCCAAGTGGAAAGGGACACAATAGCACATCAGATAAAGGACAATTTGCTCAAGGCCCAAGAGAGAATGAAATTCTTTGCTGACAGAAAGAGATCAGAGAGACAACTAGCAGTGGGATACATGGTTTATGTTAAGTTACAACCATATAAACACACCAGTTTAAGTATCCACAGGCACTTGAAACTCCACTCCAAGTACTATGGCCCTTTCATAGTAATGGAGAAAATGGTAATGTGGCCTACATGCTGTTACTACCTAACGGTTGCTAACTCCACCCCACGTTCCATGTCAGCCAGCTCAAAAAGCATCTTGGTCCAGAAGCCGTACCAAACCCCAAGCTGCCATTGCTCGATAATCAAGGCAACATCCTGATTCAACCTGAAGCGATACTTGAAAGGAAACTGATTCCTAGGATACAAGGCGACATCAGCATTCCTGTGGTTCAGTGGCACATCAAGTGGCTCAACCTGCCAATGGAAAACGCTACTTGGGAGGACGCAACATTCATCCAGAAAGTTTTCCCTGAGTTCCATCCTTGAGGGCAAGTATGTTCTTCGTCGAGGGGAATTGTCAGGCCCGCATCTGTCGACAACACAGGAATTGCCACAATACCAATTCAGTTTTCCTGGACTAGCGTCCTCCATCTAACGGAGGCTAGAGACTCATACCGCTTCGCGACTCGGATCGCCTCCGCAGCCGTTGATCATCGGATGGACGGCTGTAGCCGTGTCACTCTACTTTTAAAAGTTACCACACACTTTGTCGCTTTACTGTACCTGTCGCAAAAAGCATGAAGAGGAAGACCATTACCTTGACACCACAACCTCCCAAATCCAACATCATTAGCCAAGGCCGCTACTTCGATGGGACATCTGAAGGAAACTTATTTTCTACCACCATCAGAGTCGAAGCCATAGACAACCAAAAACCTAACTAAGAAACCAGATTACCAAATAGACACACATGTATAAGGTCTTGGGGTCCCCACCCTCTCGAGGTGAGAGAACCCAATGATGCCGAAATCCGAGGTGTCTGCTTGCTTCTCTCGCTAGACCTCTTGGGTCCAAGTTGTACTCTATTCCAAAGTTGTTTCAAACGGTTCCAAGTACTAGTCAGCAATTTAGTTACTAATTTTTTAACAGGTGTATTTCTAAGCCCAAAAAATATGCAATTCGATGTCACTCAAACGAGGCCAAGGATTTTTTTTTCATTTCTAGTTCTGATGTTAGATCCTAATCTACCGTACTGGACATCCTTGATCTTTTAGTTGTTGAAACCATCAGCTTTTGTTCCATTGCCCCGCTGAAGTTAGTTTTGATGATGACGTGTTGTTGATTAACTATACATGCAAGCTGTCAGATTTCTTTTGGACAAAGTCAACACATTGTGAAAACCTTAAAGACATTGACGAAATAACCTTAGGTAGCCCAATAAAATGAATTGAGAAGAATAATAGTAAAAACAATAATCTTGATTCTGCAATAATAACATTTTTTAGAAAATAAAATTAAAAAGTGAAATACTTAAGGCATGGAAAAACACAATCATTCTTGAAAAATTACTCGAGATTCTATAAATTATAAAAATGCATACTATTCCATAATATTCCTCAAAACCATGGAAGTCCATAAATTTCAAAAATTTCAAATATTGTAGTATTTATTTTATATTAATTCTTTTTGGAATTTCATTCCTGATTTCCCATATTCTTTCGTTCAAATTTACATTTTTGAAGTTAGTCTTATTTTACTTGTAAAACTGTGATGTTTATAAATAATTTTTCTTCCAGGAATTTAACTTTCTCAAACAAAATGTGTTCTTCTTTCAATAGTTGAATACTTTATTTATTTATTCTCCTGATTTTTAAAATTAGTTTGGTTTGTAAAAAAATAATTTTTTATTCTAATAATTAAAATTGACATCATTGTGGAAAAGGCACTCAACGAAGCAAAGGAAGAGTGAAGCAACTTTTGACTGGATGGTTAGGAGGACAACAGTATTCCCAGCTCATTTAAGTTCTAGACTTGATACTAGTGCTCAGATCTGTGGCGACTTCATCAATCTCAAGATTATGTGCCGACCCAGTCTCCCGTATGTGCTCATAGGGGTAGGGTGTTCGTATGTGCGTTTATATGGGTGAGTGTATGTACGATTGTATGAGTGTCTGCATATGTATTGTGTTAAAAAACAAAGGAAGAAACTCTATCTGAGAGACCAATTTAAGCTTTTGCAATAATAGTTGGAGACCAATTTCACATTCTTCGCTTTCAAAAAAAATCACATTCTTCTGGATAGAAAACTAATTTTTTTGAAACAGGCAAAAGACTTGCCATTTCATTGACTAAGAAGAAGAGTAAACATGGTCCAAATACAGCAGCCACATAGTGGCGAAAGAAGGACAACTACTCACGAGGTAGAATCACATCTAAACCCTTAGCCCCTGCGGAAACCCAAAGGCTTGCCTCATCAAGGATCCTGTCCAAGATAGTCATCGAAGGCGTGGAAGTATTTCTAAAAACCCTAGCGTTTCTCTCCTTCCATAGCTTCCAGGAGACCAACATAAGGAGCGAGGCCATTCCTTTCCGAGATGGCGAACGCGCAAGGGAAAGCTGTTGGGGAACGTAGTAATTTCAAAATTTTCCTACGTACACGCAAGATCATGGTGATGGCATAGCAACGAGAGGGGAGAGTGTCCGTCCACGTACCCTCGTAGACCGTAAGCGGAAGCGTTATGACAACGCGATTGATGTAGTCGTACGTCTTCACGATCCGACCGATCCAAGCACCGAACGTACGGCACCTCCGAGTTCAGCTCACGTTCAGCTCGATGACGATCCCCGGGCTCCGATCCAGCAAAGCTTCGGGGATGAGTTCCGTCAGCACGATGGCGTGGTGACGATGATGATGCTCTACCGGCGTAGGGCTTCGCCTAAACTCCGCGACGATATGACCGAGGTGGAATATTGTGGAGGGGGGCACCACACACGGCTAAGGAACGATCCGTAGATCAACTTGTGTGTCATGGGGTGCCCCCCTGCCCCATATATAAAGGAGCAAGGGGGGAGGAGGCCGGCCCTAGGAGGGGGCGCGCCAAGGGGAGTCCTACTCCCACCGGGAGTAGGACTCCCTCCTTCCTTGTTGGAGTAGGAGAAGGGGGAAAGAGGGGGAGAGGAGGAAGGAAAAGGGGGCCGCACCCCTTGTCCAATTCGGACCAGAGGGGGCCTGCGCGGCTCCTTCCTTTCGGCCTCTCTCCTCTATTCCCGTATGGCCCAATAAGGCCCATATACTCCCCGGCGAATTCCCGTAACTCTCCGGTACTCCGAAAAATACCCGAATCACTCGGAACCTTTCCGAACTCCGAATATAGTCGTCCAATATATCGATCTTTACGTCTCGACCATTTCGAGACTCCTCATCATGTCCCCGATCTTATCTGGGACTCCGAACTCCTTCGGTACATCAAAACTCATAAACTCATAATATAACTGTCATCGAAACCTTAAGCGTGCGGACCCTACGGGTTCGAGAACAATGTAGACATGACCTAGAACTATTCTCGGTCAATAACCAATAGCGGAACCTGGATGCTCATATTGGCTCCCACATATTCTACGAAGATCTTTATCGGTCAAACCGCATAACAACATACGTTGTTCCCTTTGTCATCAGTATGTTACTTGCCCGAGATTCGATCGTCGGTATCCAATACCTAGTTCAATCTCGTTACCGGCAAGTCTCTTTACTCGTTACGTAATGCATCATCCCGTAACCAACTCATTGGTCACATTGCTTGCAAGGCTTATAGTGATGTGCATTACCGAGAGGGCCCAGAGATACCTCTCCGACAATCGGAGTGACAAAACCTAATCTCGAAATACGCCAACTCAACATGTACCATTGGAGACACCTGTAGTACTCCTTTATAATCACCGAGTTACGTTGTGACGTTTGGTAGCACCCAAAATGTTCCTCCGGTAAACAGGAGTTGCATAATCTCATAGTTATAGGAACATGTATAAGTCATGAAGAAAGCAATAGCAACATACTAAACGATCAAGTGCTAGGCTAACGGAATGGGTCATGTCAATCACATCATTCTCCTAATGATGTGACCCCATTAATCAAATGACAACACATGTCTATGGTTAGGAAACATAACCATCTTTGATTAATGAGCTAGTCAAGTAGAGGCATACTAGTGACTATATGTTTGTCTATGTATTCACACATGTATCATGTTTCCGGTTAATACAATTCTAGCATGAATAATAAACACTTATCATGAAATAAGGAAATAAATAATAACTTTATTATTGCCTCTAGGGCATATTTCCTTCAAAAGCTTAGTCCACCAGTCGTTGACATTGTTCATAGCTGCCCAATCATGCGTCGAGAGGTCAACCAACCCAATCCTCGCCTTAACCGTGTTCCAGACGGCGATCGAAAAGCGGCATTGGAACAGAAGATGGGCCGCCGATTCCTGGACCTGGTTGCAAAGCGGGCACATGCCGCAATTTGGCCAACCCCTTCGTTGTAGCCTATCAGCCGTCCAAACTCTATTGTGGATGACTAACCAAGCAAAGAACTTGCATTTAGGAGTGGCCCACACCTTCCATACAGTGTTAAGCAGAGGCGTGATGGTATGCCCCTCGAACTGCATCTTGTAGGCCGAGGAAGTCAAGAAGGTACCGTTGTCTGTGAACTTCCAAGTGATCGTATCTTGCGTGTCGTGGTCAAGAATAACCCCCTCCAGCTTCTCCCACGGAGTGGCGAATTCCTGAATATGCCCGGCGGAGATGCCTTCTGTCAAGTTGATCTGGGTGACCCAAAAGTCTTCATCTAGGGCCTTTAGTACAGAGCAGTTTTTCCTTTTGGAGATATCAAAGATTCTGGGAGCAATATCCATTGGCCTCAACCCATCGAGCCAAGGGGACTTCCAGAAAAGAGCTTTGGAGCCATCTCCAATTTTCACCGTCGTACACGCAGCGAAAAGGTCCCTATCAGCCTCGTCGCAAGGGGTGCCAAGCCCAACCCATGGTTTGGGTGTAGCAGACCACTCGGACCAAAGCCAGCGGAGGCGAAGCGCGGTGGCAAACTTCCACAAATTCAGAATTCCAAGTCCGCCCATAATCTTCGGTCAACAGACCTGCTCCCAATTGATCTTGCACTTGCCTCCAGTGACCTTATCGCAGCCAACCCATAGAAAGGCCCATCTCAATGCATCAATCCTCTTGAGCACCTCCACCGGTAGGACAAGCGATGTGATGCTATAAATGGTGATGGAAGTGAGAACCGCCTTAACCAGGACGGCCCTACCAGGGGTAGCCATGAGTTGCCCAGTCCAAGGAGCAAGTTTGCGTGCAACTTTATCTTCAAGGGGCAAGAAGTGTATTGCTTTGAGTCTTGACACCGAGAGGAGCAGCCCAAGGTATGTCATGGGGAAAGGGGTGAGCTTTGCCGGAAAGTGCTGTAAGATGTCCTGTAGGTCAAGGCTGGCGCAACGGATGGGGGCTACAAGGCTCTTATTGCAATTAGTGACCAGGCCCATGACCTCCCCGAAAGCATCAAGGATAGAGCAGAAGTAGTGAACGTCCTCCTTGACAGGCTTGATGAAAACAGCAGCGCCATCAGCATAAAGGAAGGCACGGAGGGTGGTGGTGTTGGCCCGGAGCGGCTGAAGTGTGCCTTGCCTTGTGACCTTGTCAAGGATGTGGTGTAGGGGGTCGATGGCGAGCAGAAAGAGTAAAGGGGACATCGGATCCCCTTGTCGCAGGCCTTTACCATGACGGATAGGATCACCAATCGTGCCATTGAGCAAAACTCGCGAAGAGGCCGAGGAGAGGAGTGCCAAAACCCGGCCTCGGAAACGCACGGGGAAACCTAGGTGCTGTAGGAGATTCTAAGATGTGAACCATTAGTTTTCACATCTTAGAATCCAATCATGTTGGAAATAAAGTATCAAAAAAAAAGTTCCCGAACAGGATTTATTACAACTAATGGCTCCTTTTGCTTGTACTCCCTCCATAAACTAATATAAGAGCGTTTAGATTACTATTTTAGTGATCTAAACGTTCTTATATTAGTTTACAGAGGGAGTACAAGGTAATTCCAAACGCTTGGCCTGGAACGAAACGTGGTGATTGATGACCCGGAGAATGTGGAGAAAAGGGAAAGGGGCATATACTTGTCCGGAGTTTCCTCGGCGGAGATCATTCTAAGATAAAACGCGCCACCTCATCTCTGAGCATGTTTTGTTCGCCCTTTAAACCCATGTGGATCTCAGCTCACGGCCATTTGCATTGGTCGAAAATTAGGGAGTCTGTCTAGTCAGCTGGTTTTTAGACGACACCCTATCCACACTTAAAAGAGAGGCTTTAGTGGAGGAGGATAGCGAGCACCATGGACAAATTCGCGGAGGGGCCAGCGCCGCACCATAGGCAATTTCTTTCTAGAACATTTCCCCGCCAGACACACTTCTTGTCGTTCATAACAAGGTCCAGTGCGAACTTTCCTGATTTGCATTTCTCACCATTCATATCATACGTTGTTAAATGTTACAAAAAAATGTTTGCAAATATAGTCACGCACTCAGGTGAAATTATCTGCTCTCCCTAAATGCCAAACAGACTCTTTGATTATTTTCTCTATCCGATGACAGATAATCGATATCCACATCTTGCAATCGCAAAAGTGATTTTAGTTTGAAATAAATTTCGCAGTGATAGTGTTCCCTTAAATAGTGGTACCATACTTCACGTTATCACTGCATTATATCTCTAAGCGTCAGTGAAGAAAGCATCTTGCAATAATGTAAAGGATTTTTTATTGTAGATGTTCGTATTCTTTATCATCACAGCCACTAATTGTACCACCACAAGAACTGGTGGCTCACAACTCTAGCGGAGGTGTACAAAGCTCTGGAGCAACATTATACATGGGATTGCCTTTTCATCCGGCTTGATGATGGTGATATATATATACGCAATGCTTGGTTGATGCTTTGTTTTGGCTTCTTTCCCAAAGTAGGATTTCCTATGCGGGCCCATTTCCGCTGATGTGTGCTTTTACCTTTTGGCTGTGGATAAGAAGACAATCGTCGGTGCACATCTGCTACTGTAGGTTTGTGGACACAACAGTATAATGTGTGATAAAAAAAATACAGCATTTTGGCAATCGATTATATACTCTCTATCTGTTTTTTTCTTCTTCAGGGATATACTCTCTGCTTCCTCCATCCGGGTTTAGTAGGCCCCCTTTTATTTAGTGTAGAATTTTTAACCACAAATTTAACTAATAGAATATAAATTATACATCACAAAAAATATATGGTGGGAATCCTTTTTCGAATAGAAATCAAATGATATACTTTTTGTAGCATATAAATCATATTTTATTAGTTATACAGATGGTCAAAATTTGTCTCAAAATACAAGAAGGTCTAATAAACCTAGATGGAGGAAGTATACCTGTTAACTAATTTTTTACCTTGGGAAACAAAATGAGCAAAAACGCTTTCTAGGACTTATAGAGTACCCTTAATTCAATGTGAGCCATACATCCTAGTAACTCCAAAGGCCCAAATCAATTTACTAGTAGTGGTAAAAATGAGAGTAGTATACCTTATTTATTTTGATACAAATGCGGTAGAGAAGCCTAGTGATTTTGTTTATGAAACAGTGATACCTGTATTCGCGTCCGGGCTTGAACATGTATGGCTCAATGGCTGGGTTATATATTCCCATGTGAGACTAGCTCACTTCTTGAGTAGTACTCCATCTGTTTCAAAATATTAGATGTAATAGTTTTTTGGTCAATTGTGCATGTTTGATCAAGAGTGCATTATGTGGGAAAAATAGAAAGACACCGCAGCAAATCCCACACTAGTGGACAAACGGAAAATTTCAATAGATCGGCTAGTAGAACTCATCTCCATGTGTACCTTTCGTTCTAACCTTAAAATTTTTGTTGTGCGGGTGCTTGGTTATACTCGACTTCACACTTGGGAGAAAGGAGTGGCCAAGGCAATGCATCTGCAGAGGGTGTCAATGGATGCAATGAAAGGAGGAGCAGCGACCTTGTCAGCATTGGGATCAGGGTGGAGCAGCAACGTCATGTGGCATTAGTGGCTGATGACAAACACAACATGGAACCCGATCAACTTATGATCCTCATTGATCCATCTCTGCCTCTCGCCCCTCAAGTTTAAAGGATTGTCAATAGAATTATTACGGTAAAAGACCAAAATACCCAAACTAATCAATGGCTAGACATGCTATATGACCTCTCTCTTCGGATAGTAGTAGAAGGTACTGTAAAAACTATACATATAAACTTAACCGTTCAATACAGAACCACATAACCAGATCTTCCATGCAAGGGGAGTGACTCCTCTATGCAACGCACCACAACACTGCTCTCTGTTACTAAACCGAGTTACTTATGTGAAGCACATTGTTCTTATGATTATCTTTAAAACTGGCACATCAAACAAGCACGTCATCACCCGCTTTGCCTCATTTCGGATGACATGAAGAGAAAATGGATCCTCCTCCAATTTAGAAAGTAGAGCCCTATGATCCACAAATAGTATTGATGGGAATATGGAGATCAACCTAAGAGTCATAAACCTTGGCGACAAACAAGCATTTCTGCCTCCTCCACACTATTGCAATGCTTGACAAAATGCCAAGTTAAGAGGATGGTGCTTCCATTAGGGCGTGCTGAAAAGATAAAAGATGTGTCCAACAATTTTTTTGCCTTAAGAATCGAAAGCATTGCAATTTGAGAAACACACTCGTTCAAGATGCAATATAGGTATCAAGAATGGGTACTAGCTCGGGTTCCTATACATGTATCTTTCGATGGATAAAGACAAATCATGGATCACATCCACATGTTATGTAATAAGGGATGGAGTTTTTCTCGTTTTTAACTAGAAGGCCTCCTAGAGAAAGCCCTATGTTTGTATGTCTTTCTTTGCCATTTAACCATGGTCCACTTATTCAAATATATAGTTCATGAGTAATTTATTCATGCCTTTTTTGATTCTCTGCTTCTTGCAAGCTTATTGCATCAGCTTCTAACTGAACAAAAGGGTTCCTTATTTGGCAGAAAAAGGCCACACTGGACTATTGGAGGGTGGTATTCTCCAAGTTGCATTTCCTCCAATGTGTACTAGTTAAAATCCAGTTAGCATTTCACAACTTCCTTTTCGTCCGCAAAGTTCATTCTTAGTCATCTAATCAAGAAAAGGAAGAATTAACTAATATACACGTTGCTTGTTGTTGGTACTAATTGTTTCTATTTTAAGTTGTGGCACATTGTGTGATGGTGTAGGGAATCTCAGCATCTCGCCTTTCGGTTAGTGCTAACCCCATGGTATAGTTGATAGAACAATCAAATGCGAAATGCTAGTAAGCCTTCTCAATAAATTGTGCGGAGTACTTGACACTATTTATTCTCTCTTTCACTAACAAGTTGTGTGTGGAGGGAGATAGGGTGTGAGAGGTGTACTAGCATAATTCTGCCAAGCGGGTGTGTATGTACTGCCCTAAATTGATTTTTTTTATACGTATGTGTAGATGTGGTGGTCGAGAGTACAGGGTATACGTATGCCCTACAATATTCCTGTCTTATAAGCCAAAGGAGGCCTAAAGCATGGCTCCCAAGTCCTTTAAATTTCTCGCCCTTCGTGCATCAGCAGGACGGACTTTTTCATTGTTTCCCTTTTCACTCGATGGGGATCTGCGTGTGCACAGCAGGATTGTTGTGCCTTTTGCGCAGTGCTGCATCACATGCAAAGCGCATCGCGCATCGCGCAGAAAGGTCTCGGATCATTGCTTAATTAGCTCGCGCTAAAAAGGCCATTAAAGTTGACATCACTGGTAGCTAGCGCGGGAGGCTGATCCTTTGCTGTGCTCCAGGGGGTGCGTGGCCAGGCTTCACTGCGCTTTCAATGGGGCAAAACGGCTTCCGAGCCAACTAAAATAATATTGGTATGACGCACTTCTTTCTTTTGTAAATGGGGCATGGAATTAACGAAGTGATTGATATATAGAGGGTCCCCTCGTGCCAGACCATGGAGTAGCACTAGCCGCCCATGTATGCTTAGGTTTGTCGACCTGTTTTGAGGCTATGATCTACTATACAAATCAGTGAGCAGCTCCGTGCATTCCTGCCTGGATGCATGCATGATTCATCTTTGCAAATCTAAAGGTGACATCGCTTGCAATCACCTTTGTTGTTTCACTGGTGACCAGAATCCAGCATTGTATCTGAACTTTACGGCCATTGCTTGGCAACTTCGCTGAGCATAATGACCACACACAAAGGGTTTCCGCTACCGAGATGGATATTACCAGATATACCCCGTTGACATATAAATGTATTGCCTACTCTCTTTTATCAGATCGGTCTTTTGATTGCATTGGCTAGAGCACGCACTTCTACATGCTATTAGAGCCAAGAGATCTTGAGTTCAAGACCCGGCTGACGTAATTAAATTGCAGTCCATCTAATTAAAATTGCAATTTTAAGCAAACATTGTGCGGTGAACTTTGTTTCAAAATTAAATGCATAATTTTAAATTTGAGAAAAGATACAAATAGTTTGCCATGGCTCACATACAATTACAATACTCTCTAGTAAATCAACGGCAATTAATATGGATTGGAGAAAGTAATAACATTAAACAAATCGACTAAAAGATACTAAAAGATACAGAAAACAATTATAGTGTTTGGCGCGGATGGTTGTTTAGTATTTTTGGACACTAGAGCAGGTGGGCTAAGTATAAATATTAAATAATTTAAAACTTAGATACAATATAATCCAAAAAAAATATTATATGCTAAAAACAGTTTTGCATATTTAGGGGGACTGCCGCCGATGGGTGCACTATTTCACAATTTCTTTTTGTGTTTTAGTAGAAATTTTGTTGTTGTCTGTTGCCATCTAACTTTCACAAATATGCAATTCATCAATAAATCTTTCACAAACTCTTGGTTTATCTACTTCATGCAAATTTAATTCATTCTTGCTTCAAACAAAACGCTTTGAGATCTTTGGCAGAAAATATGACATTACTGAAAATAGATTTTCGCTCCATTTTATAGATAAAGCCACATGGTTGAATGATACAAGGTAGTGAGAACGTTCTTTTACAAGTAAGATAAAAAACCAGACATAAGAAAATATAGCGCAAACAACACACATGGGATACGCTACAGATGCCATGATCTTTTGTCGAGTATGATTACAGGAGTATTCAGACTTCAGCCATACTGTTATTTGGAGAGAGGTATTCTTCCGATTGTATTCCGTCAAAACTAACCCATTTAAGTCCAATTGGTATTTTGCAGCATCCTTTACCTATGCACAAAGATTATTCTTGGTGGACTCATTCTCTTCAGTGGCGGAGACAGGA
>NC_041381.1:468303745-468392099 GCF_002162155.2 Triticum dicoccoides
CCCGGGGCGTCATGGAGATTGACTGTACCATGATGTCCACTGTTTGGCACTGTAGTAATACTGTAGCAAGCCTTGGGCCCGGGGCTTGGCCCAATTGTGGCTCCGCCCCTGATTTTCTTCGTACTAATCACTTCTATTTTATGGTAGGACACATTGTACGATAGTATTGGGATATATACATACATGTTCCATTAATGAGTTTGTGGGAAGTAGATGCCAAACACATAGTGGGGAGTATCATGCATATGATACTAGTATACGATACTATTCCCACGGTGCATTGTTAGTATTTTAGATAATCTCATTTATAGTCACACATGACACATAGTAGCACATCATTTATTATGATACAATATCATATGATATGATACCAAATTCTCTATTTTTTCAATTAATTATATGTCACCTCAGCAAAATTGCTTAGTTGGCATACATGATATTACTTGTTATGATACACTCGCTAGACAGGTTACGAAAAAGTGTCTTTTCAAGTTCGGACATTTGGATGAGAAATGGATCACCAGTGATGACATTTATTTAAGGAGCATATATAGTACTCCCTCCGTTTTTATTTACTCTGCATATTAGAGTTGACTGAAGTCAAACTTCATAAAGTTTGACCAAGTTTATAGAAAACAATATAGACATTTATCATAATAAATCTATACGATGTGAAAGTACATTCAATAATACATCCAATGTTGTTGATTTGTTATTGTATATCTTAATAATTTTGTTTATAAACTTGGTCAAAGTTTGTAAAGCTTGACTTTGACCAAAACTAATATGCGAACTAAATAAAAACGGAGGAAGTATATTAACTAACAAGTAGTTGGTTCATGTTAGTAAGTACAAAAATTACTAGTACCGCGTTCGGGATGGCAATTGCTAATTGCCTACTACTCCCATCCGTCCCATAATGTAAGACGCTTTTCAACACTACACTAGCGTTGAAAAGCGTCTTACATTATGGGACGGAGGGAGTATATTTCTTTCTTCCTTGTTTATGTGAAAGAAAAGCATGTCTGGGACCTTTAATCTGCTTGTGCACCGTGCATCAGCAACATAGACTTTTCGAAAACAAAATTCAAAGACAGGCTTTTCCATTTTTGAGGGTACATGGTATAATGACTAGTTAAGAATCTGCGGGCGCACAACAGGATTCTCCTTGCCTTCAGAGAGGCACACATGCAAAGCACATCGAGAAGAAAGGTTCCGGCCATTGTTTAGCTCGTGCTAAAAGGTGCCTAAGTTGACATCATTCAGCGTGAGGATCGCTGAACCTGCTGCGCTGAAGGGACTTGGTGACTAGGCTTCGTCAATTTGCTTTGTGTGGGATAAATTAAGACGGCTTTCATTTCATGCTAATTGGTACTAAAATGATGTTGGTGTGACGCAGTTACTACCTTGGAAAGGTAACTTGGTTACTTGGACATCTACAAAGTGCTCGAATGTGGCCTGCTCGTGCCAGACTGTGGCGTAGCACTAGCCGTCTAGGGTTGTCGAGTTGTTCCGGTGAGCTCCTCCAAATAAGTGCTGCTGCATCTGCATGCGTTCATGCGTGGAGCCGTGGAGGATTTGATCTTTGCAAATCCGAAAGGTGACAGCGTAATCTATTCTCCGATTGATTGCCATTACCTTTGCTGGTTCACCGACCCAACATTGTGTTTGAAACCTCACTGCCGTTGTCGGCCAAATTCTCCGACCAAAATGACCAGGGATGATTGGGGTTTTGGCTTAACCAGAATGGGTATTTTTGCCGAGGGGTCTGGAGGGACCTGTAATGGGAAAATAATGTTTTACAACGAAGGACAATATATTGATATTGAATGCATCTCAAAACCTAGTTGAGACATCGAGGATGCACATCTCCGAAACGAGTTAATTGCAAAAAACCACCACATTTGGGGCATCGTTTGCGAAAAACCACCAGGTCACTAATTTTTTTGCAAAAATCACCGCGGATTCGGTAAATATTTTGCAAATAGCACTGGTCAGGTGATTTGGCCCATTTGATCACTCTCCGACAAGTGGGACCGGATTGTAAGAAGATGACTTAGCAAAAAATTTACACACACACCCTCGGATCTAAAATTAAAAAGCAATCAACCCCTACGCCCGATCCAATCCGGAGGAGGCAACCGACGGCGGCAACGGGAGCCGGTGGGGGCGGCAACCATGGCTCTCTCTGGATGTGCAACATGTGTAGCCTGGGAGCCGGAGCACAACGTCGCCGGTGATGGAAAACCGGGGAGCTGGAGCAGCTGTGCAGCGGCCGCGGCGTGGACTAAGCGGAGGCGGCCGCCGGGAGCTCGATCTTGAAGCCACGACGGCGCCCTTTGCCATGTCGTCCGCCGGGATGCCTTGGCCGTGCCTCGGTCGTCTGCCGGGGACGCCCAGGCTGCTTGACACCGTGGATGGGGCCCAACCTCCGTGCGCTTCGGCCGCCGCCGGCGGCGGCTCCGCCATTATCCAGCGCCTCTTTCCCTGCTCCTACACCTCCCGCTGCCCCTTGCTCGTGCCATCGGAACCTCCACGCCCGCAGGAGAGCCCCACAGGCCGGTGCGCACATGCCACCGAGCTTCGCGCCGCTCCGACTTGCCCGCAGATGGCCGCCGCCAGTTCCCCGGTGTACCGGGCACCACCGCCGTCCCTTCTCCCTCCCCTTCCTCCCGTATCGCTCTCCCTCCCCCCTTCTCTCTCTCTCCAGGATAGCCTAGGCCGCTGGCCGAAGCCGGATCCTCCGGCGGCCATGAGCCAGCAACCTCCGGGAGGGAGCTCCCCTGTACCCTCCGGCCATGAGCTCCATGAGCTCCGGCTGGTGGCTCCCCTGTACTCCGGCCCAGGTGGCGCAGGGGCGGCCTTGGCGAGGTCGGGGACGAACTCCAGGCCGCGAGGTCTGCCTGCGCGCGCGGGGGTCGATTGCTTTTCTTTTTCAGATCCAGGGGTGTGTGTGTAAATTTTTTGCTAAGTCAGCTCCTTACAATCTGGCCCCACTTGTCATAAACTGATCAAACGGGCCAAATCACCCGATCAGTGCTATTTGCAAAATGTTTACCGAATGTGCGGCGATTTTTGCAAAAAATTAGTGACCCGGTGGTTTTCTGCAAACGATGCCCCAAATGTGGTGGTTTTTTGCAATTAACTCCAAAACGATAAAAAGAAGAAATAAAAACAAGGAACTCACAAGGGGTCAGGTGAGTGAAAACGCAATTTGAGCCATTCGATCTGTCTTTTTCGCCCAAAAAAAACTGCTCTTAACCGTTAGATGTAAAACGGAACGGCGGATGTCCATTTTCATCCTCCAGCACCCCATGTTTGTCTTCTTCCCCAACCGCCCCATGTACCACCGCCCATGCCCGGCGGCGCCCTCGCCAGGCTTACCGCTCCGCCCTCCCCTCAATTGCTGCCCCCAGCCATCCCTCTAACCGCGGTGATGAACAAATTTTTTCAACGAACCTACACCCCCGCCCTACACATCCCTAAGATAGATAGCTAGCGAGCTTGCCGCCCTAAGATAAACATCGGGGTCGCCTGCCACCCTAATATTGACCCGGGGGGAGGGGAGTGGGGGCTTGTTTGGCAAGCCGCGACTGCTCCTTCCTTCTCTCGGTCGACTGTTTCCTTCATGTGAAATTAACCGGCCCAAATATTACTTTTAGGCGACTTACATGTAGTTAAACTGTAAAAAACTAAGAGGGACACAACCAACACAACTGACAAGCAGCAACATCACCATTGTTCTCGACAACACACAAACTACGAGAATGTTTCCCCGAAAGCAATGAATCTAGGAAGGAAACCACAAGCACTGCAGTGCTCGATCCAATCCCAAGATACTGTTAAAAGTGAATGAAGAATTGGCAAGTTTACATGAACTTTGATCAAAGGGGCTACCAGAACTAATGGGCTGCATCTTTTCGAAAAAAAGAACTAATGGACTGCATGCATTGTTGAGGAAGAAGAACATGGCGAGGACTGAGGTCACAAATGTAGTGAAAGCCATGGCCTTGTTTTGCCGCGTATCAACCCTGTGTTAGGAACATGGCGAGGAAGGGAAGGTTAATCAATTGCAAAAGCAACGGCCCGGGGCCGTGCTTTGCTCTGAAAGCGAGAGCATTTTGACGTCATCTCGTCTCTCGTGGAGGCTGGCGCAATACTGGCCAACCGTTGATGCAACCCCAAGGGCCATCCTAGAGCATGCTTTCTACAAACATGTCAAAAGGAAGAGCACTTGTTTACAGATGGAACATAACACTCTTTCACTTAACAACACAAAAACAGGTGTGTATTGGTCTACAGCCATGCATTTTTTAGAAAAGGAGGATGACCCCGGCCTCTACATCTCGACGATGCATACGGCCACTTTATTATTTATTTTCACAAGACCTTACGAAATCAATATAACAGTAAGACTAAAGCCGCCATCTAAGCAACAAACTGTCGCTACACCTATCCAGTTGATGAAGGGACGCAGATAGCCTAGGCCTAATACCAAACAGATATCGCAGCCAAACCTAACATCTAAGACCTAAGACCCCAACCTAGCCACTTGCCGGGTCTGAGGCACACACTGGTCCGGCGTGCTCTCAGAGGCCGCCGTCGCCAATTGCCACCGCTCCATCTTCAGAACTGTACTGATGCATCAACCTTGCTCGGTCCAGCTATCGTCGACGTCACCACGGCACCCAACGGCACCTCCTCCCTGCGCGCAAACAGCTGAACACATCGCGGTCGCCAGTGATACACCTCAGCACCATGCTGCCAAGTATCACAAGCCGACACAGCTTGAAGTCCTTGAAGGATCTGTCGTGCGTAGCACCTGCCGACCAGGCATGACCAAGCGTAGCACCTATCGGTCAGGCATGACTTGACATCTCCACCGAAGCTCCGTGTAAGACGAAGATGCTCCACCTCCTGCCTCTGACTTCCAGCGCTGCTCCACAAACGATGCTCCCAAGAGAGAAATGACACTGCAGTGTCGTCATCGTCCGATCTGGAACACCAGATCCTAGGGTTTTCCCCGGAGCAGCACGAATGGGTCGATAGTAGTTGCACGATGATGCCTTCATCAAGGTAACGGCGTAGAACGCCGCCATCGCCTGCCGTCGGCTCGGTTTTCACCGGCAACCATGTCTCCGCAACTCGCAGCCGGGACTAGATGATGGATCTCGAGATCCGATCACCAAGCTTCTGGCCGGCCACCGCCGACGAAGAAGATGACCACCACCACTGGCTACACCGGCCAAAACAGATCTGCCATGGGTGCCACCAAGCAGTCCACCAGGCCCTCGACGCCGCCGCCGATCTAAAGCCAGATGACAATGCCGCCGAAGACCGCATCGCACCGCCGCCCGATCCAGGCCAGCAGCCGCCCGTGACCCGAGGCAGGGCCGACCGCCACCGCCGTCAAAGCCAACGCCGTCGCTTCTAGATCGGCTGCACCTCCACGCATGTTGGGGTCCCGCCATCCCTGAGACACGGGAGGGAGGAAGGACCCCCGCCACCGCCGTCGGTCTCCGGGTGCAAGCCGGCGGCGTCCTCCGGCGACGGCGGGAGGAGGGGAGGAGGATAGGCTAAGCCCCGACGGCGGCTAGGGTTGGGGAGCCCGAGTCGCCCGAGCGAGGGACGACCCGAGCCTGATAGAATAGTTTGCTTTCTCGGAGAACGGCGTTTCGGTGCCCGGGTGCATCTGCACCCGGTCAAAAAAACATCGTAAAAAATTCAGAAAAATTCCAATTTTTTTTGGGTGGTAGACAATTTGATGCGTGAGGTACGCTCCAATTTTCAAAACATTTGGACTTCTGTGCAGCTCTCAGCAAAAAAGACAAATCAGATGGTCTGATTTGTCTTTTTTGCTGAGAGCTGTACAGAAGTCCAAATGTTTTGAAAATTAGAGCGTACCTCACGCATCAAATTGTCCACCACCCTATTTTTTTGGAATTTTTTGAATTTTTCTAGTATTTATTTTGATTTTTTTCGTGAGCGCAGGTGCAGATGAGCTCGGGCTCAGATTCGAACTTTCCGCTTTCTCGCCCCAATCTTCCGGAGGTAAATGCATCTACAGCCATGCATACAGACCGCTACCACATAACCAACCCTAGATCGATACTCCTGAACAAATATGCAAAAGTTGGAACGTAATGCATCACCGACCCTGCTCTGAAAGCGAAAGCATTTTGATGTCACCTCTCTTGGAGCGATACTGGCCAAGCATTAATGTATCAACAGGGCTGTAGGTCTATAATTCGCAAATTAATCTTGCAACTATACCTTGACCTGAGCCGTCCAAATAATGTTGGTAGTCATCATAGTGTATCAGCAACGTCATGGAAATATATGCCCCGAGTACAACACTTTCTTCTTGCAGGTACCGCGAGTACAATACTGATTTGACTAAACTTTCGAATCTCTGGTTTAAGAAAACCGCTCCTGGATTCTTTTGGGGAAGTAAAATGCAGCCGGCAAATGTCATTGTTTTTCAACCGGACCTACCCCTGCCCATTAATTACATAACAAAAATCACTGGAAAAAATAGCGTGATATAGCGCCGCTAATGGCACGTTATAGCGTGTCAAGAATTGTCTCGCCAAATAAATCAATGTACAATGTCTTGCTAATAGCAGGCCACAACACGTTTATAGCATAATTTAAGGGGTGGTGCTATTTTGTGTAGTGCACTATCTTTTTCCTTGACATAAATATAACATAGTACGCTCACAACTATGTGGAGTACACTCACAAAAATAAGCTCGAAATTATGGGAGTACACTCACAAATAACCTTCGTTCTCTGCAGAAAGTGAAGAATCACGAATACTTTGAGGTGGTTATTTTGGTTGTGTGCATCTTCAAGGCAAAGGCTGGAGAAGTTTTTGCTCTCTGTGACCTCGAAATTATGTTTCTTTGGGTGGTAATTTAACGAATTAATCAACATACAATGAGTGAAACTGATTGCAGTTTATCGTACGGTAGTATGCACCGTATCCACATAGCAGTAACAGGTGCGGGCCACGTTTCACAGTCGTTTTCCTTCCTATCCGACTCCATCTGTTTCCTTCTTATCCAACTCCGAGAACATACCACGAATCAGCAGAAATTGACCGGTACAGAAAGTTCCTCTTTCACAAAGCAGGGCACCAACCAACCATTGCGTGTATACATCGCCATCAAGCTGGTAAAATGGATATCACATGCAAGTTATTGCTCGAGGATTCTGTACGCCTCGATCGGCTAACAAACTGAACCGTCAATTTTGGAGTGCAATTGCTGGCCACGAGGATAAAGCGTAAGGGCACTAACTTTTTTATTTTATTTTTGAAACACCAGGCAAAAGCTTTGCCCACTTCATTAAGTATAAGAATGAGATTGTTGCCCAAATAATTACGAAAAATCAAACGAAAATCGATACAAACAAGACTAGGCCTACTCGATCAACGACATCACAAGGCCACACACGCTCTTGCCGACAGCTCGACGAACATCGCTTCAGCACGCAAACCAAACTCACATAAATCAACAGTGACCCGCTCCGCCGAACTACTGAGCATCCCACCACATTGTCGGAGTAAAGAAGTCGCGACTACTATAGGAGGAGGAGCCTATGGGTGCTCCTGCAGCGATGAAGATGCCTACACTCCACAGGACACGTGCCAAATGTGACACTTGGTACACCAACGACCTACGTCAAGAGCAAGCTCGCCGCACACACGACTCGAGGTCAACACACTCAAAGTTATAGAACCTATGGGTTGTTGTTCCGATTTTCATCCGCTCTGTGTAGGGGAAGGTGCTACACAACAACCAAAAAAAGTACCGCACGAAAAAGACCAGGATTATAGGTACATGTAACGATGGTCATACCAACAACAACGAAAGTAGAGAAGATTGTCGGTGAAGGCTTCTAATTCACACAGCTAGGTTATATCCCCTGGCTGTGAGAATGTTCGCCCGAACGATTTGCCAGATCTAGTGTCGAAGTAGATGACAACTCCAAAGTATCCACGCACCGTTCTAGCAGTACCGTCACACTTTGTGGAACCAACACGAAGAACAACGTCAAGAACTAAGGGGAGAAGTAGACCAGTGGCGTAGGCTAACTAGATAAGATCTACCGGAGAGAAGTGGGTGGCGGCTAGCAAGGGAGGGGTTGGTCGAGGGGCATGGTGTGCCCCCGCCTATATATATGTGGAGGGGCAAGGGGGGAGCCGACCAACCTCTAGGGAGAGTCCTTCTCTGCCTGCGCAGAGAGTCCTCCTAGGACTCCTACTAGCTTGCCTTGCCCCAATAAACAAGGGGGCTGTCAATTTGGGCCCTATGGACCGCATTGTCCCCCACCCCGAAGCAAGAGAGGATGGTTCCCATTAGGAACCTCATGGACCCTTTCAAAAGTTTTCATCACGTTCCTTAACATTTCGGTACCTTCCGAAACACTTTCGAACATCACAAGGACACTACGGAATCTCCTGGAACACAATTGAGATCATTGGAAACACGTTTGCAACCCCTATCTCATTCTCCATCATCTCGTAGTACTTCTAAAAGTCGCTAGTCATTAAGTGTGCGATCCTATAGGTTAAAGCATATGTGGACATGTCCGAAACACCTTTGGGTCTATAACTTCCATCGGGATCTAGACACCCATAAAAGTTCCCATGTATCATCAAAGATCTTTATCGAGCGAACCTTGTATTCCCGCATACAATTCCCTTGACTTGCAGTATGTTAGACAAATAGAGGTGAGACTTTGACGGTATTTCTGTGATTAACTCCTTGATCATTCTGCCTAGTTATTCTCATTACTGGTTGCACTCTTTTTTCATTTCCTTATTCCAGTATCCTCGTGACTAACTCCTTTGTCACAATACCTGGCTAGGCAATGTTGGACACCATAATATTAAGTGGGTCCAGAGTGCATCTCTCCGTAACCGGAGGGGCAAATCCCAGTTTTGACACATCGAACAACACGTTATACTTTTCTAGCGTACCTGAAAGTTACATTTATTATTGCCTACTTGCGGAGTAATATTTGTCAATCCTAAAGTACATCTGGTATCCGGGTTTATGATATTCCCATTGTCTAAGGACCCAAGTAAAATTCAACACTTTATACGAAAATACCGACAACGTATTGACGACCCGATGAGGACAATTTTAAAGTAGAGAATGGTACCTTATATAGGCTTTAACTAAGCTTTCACTTGGTTTTGTATAAAGTTACCTATCATGAGCCTCACTCCATAAGATTTCTTTTGCGGATAAAATTGAGTAAAGAACACACTAGACAATTTCTTTCCGGTGTCAAACGTACCCGCACAGTAGACATGCAACCAATCTTCGCTTTGGCAGATAGCGTACGCCCAAAAAGGATTTAATTTCATTTCATCATAGTAAAAGCTTTTAATTTATAAGTTCCACATATCTCGTCAAATTGTTACACGTGCT
Source organism: Triticum dicoccoides (assembly GCF_002162155.2). Lineage (NCBI taxonomy): Eukaryota > Viridiplantae > Streptophyta > Magnoliopsida > Poales > Poaceae > Triticum > Triticum dicoccoides. The sequence goes on from NC_041381.1 coordinate 468,313,189, forward strand.
GATATGGATCGTCCGTACCATCCCCTATAAATAGCTTACTCTTCAATATGTTGAGTAAACACGGGTTGATTTTCTAAGTTTCACCATTGGTTCGTCTCCAACGTATCTATAATTTTTGATTGTTCCATGCTATTATAGTATTAATCTTGAATGTTTTATATGCAATTACAAGCAATTATATATCATTTTGTGGGACTAACCTATTAACTTAGTGCCTAGTGCCAATTGCTATTTTTTTTGCCTATTAACTTAGTTCAAATGCTATGAAACATTTTTGGGGATTTTTTTCTGGACAAAAGAGACCCTGAAAGTTTTGGAAGAGGACCATAAGCTGAAGGTGGAGCCTACGAGGCACGGGCACGCCCAGGGGGTGGGCGTGCCCTGGTGGCTCATGGGTCCCATGTTCACCCGTTTGACCTAATTATGTCTCTACAAATTTGCTAAAAATCGGGAAACAAATGGAGAGCCACGCAAAATACTTTTTCCACCGTCGCAAATTCCTGTTCTCGAGAGATCCCATCTGGAGGTCTTTTCCGGCACTCCACCGGAGGGGAAATCAATAACGGAGGGGCTCTACATCAACCTTGTTGCCCTTCCGATGATGTGTGAGTAGTTTGCCATAGACCTATGGGTCCATAGTTAGTAGCTAGATGGCTTTTTCTTCTATCTTTGATCTTCAATACAATGTTCTCCACGATGTTCTTGGAGTTCTGTTCGATGTAATTACCTTTTGCATTGTGTTTGTTGGGATCCGATGAATTGTGAGTTTATGATCAGATAATCCATGAATATTATTTGAGTCTTCTCTGAACTCTTTTATGCATGATTATTATAACTTTGTATTTATCTTCGATCTATTGATTTGGTTTGGCCAACTAGATTGATTTTTCTTGCAACGGGAGATGTGCCTTGTGATGGGTTCGATCTTGCGGTGCTCAATCCCAGTGAAACAAAGGGACATAACATGTATTTGTATCGTTGCCATTAAGGATAAAATGATGGGGTTTATTCATGCATGAGTTTACTTTGTCTACATCATGTCATCTTGCTTAGGGCGTTACTCGGTTCATTATGAATTTAATACTCTAGATGCATGCTCGATGGCGGTAATAGTAGTAGATGCAGGCAGGAGTCGGTCTACTTGTCTAGGACATGATGCCTATATACATGATCATTGCCTTGGATATCGTCATGATTATTTTCTTTTCTATCAATTGCCCTACAATAAAAAAATTACCCACCGTATGCTATTTTTAAGAGAGAAGCCTCTAGTGAAAACTATGGCCCACGGGTCTACTTTTATCATATATTAAAATCATAAATACCATGCTGTAATGTTTCTTTACTTTATTTATTTTGTGTTTTATTTATCTATATATCACTATAAAATTTAATCTTTGCAAATAACTGTCAAGAGATTGACAACCCCTTGTTCATGTTGGGTGCAAGTATTTGTTATTTTGTGTGCAGGTACTACTAACGAGGTGTTGCGTGTTTCTCTTACTGGATTGATAACCTTGGTTCTTGATACGTCTCCAACGTATCTATAATTTATGAAGTATTCATGCCATGTTTATAATATTTATTACATGATTTTGGTATGATTTGATTAGAACTAACCCGAACTAACGATGTTTTTAGCAGAACTACCATGGTGTTATTTTTGTGCAGAAATTAAAGTTCTCGGAATGCGCTGAAAATCAACGGAGAATATTTTTTGGAAAATAGAAAAAATACCGGAACGAAAAGCTACCGGAGGGGAGTCCCGAGGCCACCATGAGGGTGGAGGGCGCCCCCCTAGGGCGTGCCCCCATACCTCGTGGACTCCCCGTGGGCCCCCTTGACGTGAAACCGACGCCAACCCCTCCTATAAATCCTAAAAACCCCAGAACAGAAGGGAGATCGTAAGTTCCGATGCCGCAAGCCTCCAAAACCACGAGAAATCAATCTAGGTGCCGGAGGGGGCCATCATCACCGGAGGACATGGGGGGATCTCAGAGGGGCCATCATCTCCCTGAAGGCCAAGGACCAAAGGAAGAACCTCTCCCCATCCAGGGAGGAGGCCGTGAAGGAGGAAGCACAATGGGGAGAACCTCCCCTCCTCTTTCTCGGTGGCGCCAGAGTGCCATCGGGAGGGGAATCATCACCGCGGTGATCGTCTTCATCAACATCATCATCACCATCCTCATCTCTTTTACGCGGTCCACTGTCCCACACCCCGCTGTAATCACCTACTTGAACATGGTGCTTTATGCCACATATTATGATCCAATGATGTGTTGCCATCCTATGATGTTTTGAGTAGATTTCCTTTGTCTTTGGGTTGATTAATGATCTAGATTGGTTTGAGTTGCATGTTTTATTATTGGTGTAGTCCTATGGTGCCCTCTGTGTCGCGCAAGCTTGAGGGATCCCCGTTGTAGGGTTTGCAATAAGTTCATGGTTTGCTGATTGTCTGTGTTGCGTGAGTGACTGAAACACAAACACGGATAAGTGGTCATGGTGCATGGGAATAAAGGGGACTTAATACTTTAATGCTATGGTTGAGTTTACCTTAATGATCTTTACTAGTTGCGGATGCTTGATATAGTTTCAATCATAAGTGCATATGATCCAAGAAGAGAAAGTATGTTAGCTTATGCCTCTCCCTCATATGAAATTGCAATAGTGATTACCGGTCTTGTTAACAATTTCCTAGGATAATTCCACACACCGACCCATCATTATTCCACACTAGGTATTTATAATATTTAGTAATATATTCTAACTTTATATAATAGCACCTAATTTTATATTTTAGTTCTCTAATATCATGCAAAGTTATCCTCTTTATACCTACAATGTAGTTTTATTTCTTGTTTCTAGTTGGAAGCAAACGTTCGGTGTACATAGAGTCGCATCAGTGGCAGATAGGACTTGAGAGAATATTGATCTTACCTTTAGCTCCTTGTAGGTTTGACACTCCATACTTATCACTTCCACCTTTGGAAATTGCTACGATGATTCCTTGCACTTGGGGATTATTGATACGTCTCCGTCGTATCTATAATTTTTGACTGTTTCATGCCAATATTATTCAACTTTCATATACTTTTGGCAACTTTTTATACTATTTTTGGGACTAACATATTGATCCAGTGCCCAGTGCCAGTTCCTGTCTGTTGCATGTTTTATGTTTCACGGAAACCCAATATCAAACGGAATCCAAACGGGATAAAAATGGACGGAGAATTATTTTGGAATATTTGGGATTTTCTGGAGGAAGAATCAACGCGAAACGATGTCCGGGGTGGCCAGAAGACAGGGGGGCGCGCCCTCCCCCCTGGGCGCGCCCTGAACTCTCGTGGGCCACCCGTAAGGCGGTTGACGCCCTTCTTTTACTGCAAGAAAGCTAATTTTACGAGAAAAATCTAGGCGAAATATTCACCCCAATCGGAGTTACGGATCTCCAGATATAAAGGAAACGGTGAAGGGGCAGAAACAGAAAACGCAGAAACAGAGAGATAGATCCCATCTCGGAGGGGCTCTCGCCCCTCCCAAGCCACGGGAGCCAAGGACCAGAGGGGAAACCCTTCTCCCATCTATGGAGGAGGTCAAGGAAGAAGAAGAAGAAGAAGAAGGGGGCCTCTCTCCCCTTTGTTTCCGGTGGCGCCGGAGCGCTGCCGTTGGCCATCATCATCACCGTGATCTTCACCAACACCTCCATCATCTTCACCAACATCTCCATCACCTTCCCCCATCTATATCCAGCGGTCCACTCTCCCGCATCCCTCTGTACCCTCTACTTGAACATGGTGCTTTATGCTTCATATTATTACCCAATGATGTGTTGCCATCCTATGATGTCTGAGTAGATTTCAGTTGTCCTATCGGTGATTGATGAATTGCTGTGATTGGTTTGAGTTGCATGTTTTATTATTGGTGCTGTCCTATGGTGCCCTCCGTGTCGCGCAAGCGTGAGGGATTACCGTTGTAGGGTGTTGCAATGCGTTCATGATTTGCTTATAGTGGGTTGCATGAGTGACTGAAACACAAACTCGAGTAAGTAGGTTCTTGCGTATGGGATTAAGAGGACTTGATACTTTAATGCTATGGTTGGGTTTTACCTTAATGAATCTTTAGTAGTTGCGGATGCTTGCTAGAGTTCCAATCATAAGTGCATATGATCCAAGTAGAGAAAGTATGTTAGCTTATGCCTCTCCCTCAAATAGAATTGCAATAGTGATTACCAGTCTAGTAACATAGTCAATTGCCTTGGGACAATTCCACAACTCCTACCACCACTTTTCCACACTCGTTATATTTACTTTATTTACTTCTTTACCTAAACAGCCCCTAGCTTTTATTTACGTGTTCTTTATTATCTTGCAAACCTATCCAACAACACCTACAAAGTACTTCTAGTTTCATACTCGTTCTAGGTAAAGCGAACGTCAAGCGTGCGTAGAGTTGTATCAGTGGTCGATAGAACTTGAGGGAATATTTATTCTACCTTTAGCTCCTCGTTGGGTTCGACACTCTTACTTATTGAAAACTGTTGCGATCCCCTACACTTGTGGGTTATCAAGACCTTCTTCTGGCGCGTTGCCGGGGAGTCATAGCGTGGGGTGAATATGCTTGTTTGCTTTATCACTAAGTAATTTTTATTTGCTGTTCTTAGTTTTTCTCTATCTTTAGTTATGGATATGGAACATGAAAAACCAAAAAAATTAGGTGTACTTGCTACTCATGTAGATGAGGTAACTCCTAAAACCCCCGATTCTCATTATGTGAAAGATATTATTTACTACTTTGATAATCCTGAGAAAACCCCATTCAACTTTATAATGGGAGACACGTTGGATCAACGTGAATTAGGGATTATCGCTCGACACAAAAAGGGAAACCATTATGGGATCAATTTATTATGTTGCGTTGGTATGCCCGGGATCTATGCGTGAGATATGATATTACTTGTTTCTCTAGGATGATGGCTCCACACCTTCCCTTTTCATGCAAATTTAATGAGAATGAAACATTAGCTTCTTATGCTAATGGTATATATGATTACTATGATGTGGAACAAATAGAAGAATTTGTTGCCTTTAAGGCTGCTTATGAAATTGAATCTTTGTTTGAAAAAGCTTTTGATGATGATGGTGTTTATAGCCCGGAAAATCTTGCTATACTTAGATATTGCTATGAAAATTATGAATACAATTGCTATATTAATGCTTTTATGACGAAAGTCTCCGCTGTCCAAGAAGAGACTAATATTTTGCAAGAAGCTATGGGAGAAGAAATTGATGAAACTGTGAGCTCATTGGATGAAAAAGATGATGAGGAGAGCGAAGAACAAAAGGAGGAAGAGCGGATTAGCTACCCGTGCCCACCTTATAATGAGAGTAACCCTCCAACTCATACATTATTTAATTCCCCTTCGTGCTTACCGAAGGATGATTGCTATGATGATTGCTATGATCCCTTGAATTTGTTTGAAATATCCCTTTTTGATGATGCTTGCTATGCTTGTGGCCAAGATGCCAATATGAATTATGCTTATGGAGATGAACTTGCTATAGTTCCTTATGTTAAACATGAGATTGTTGCTATTGCACCCACACATGATAGTCCTATTATCTATTTGAATTCTCCCTACTACACTTTATCGGAGAAGTTTGTGCTTATTAAGGATTATATTGATGGGTTGCCTTTTACCGTTGCACATTATGATTTTGATGAATATAATATGCATGTGCTTGTTTCTCCTACTTGCAATTATTATTAGAGAGGAACTATTTATCCACCTCTCTATGTTTCCCATACTATGAAATTGCAAGAAACTGCTTATACTATGCATTGGCCTTTACTATGTGTGCATGAATTGTTCTCTTATGACATGCTGATGCATAGGAAGAGAGTTAGACTTTGTTGTTGCATGTTATATGTTACTTTGTGCTCACTACTAAATTACAAATCATTGTTAATTAAAATTGGCTTTGATATACCTTGGGATCCGAGTGGATTCATTACTTGAGCACTTTATGCCTAGCTTAATGGCTTTAAAGAAAGCGCTGCCAAGGAGACAACCCGGAAGTTTTAGAGAGTCATTTATTTCTGTTGAGTGCTTTTATATAGTTTAAAAACAAAAATAAATAAAGAGGGGAACCTAAAAACTTTTCAAAAAGGAAAGTGAAAGTGAGAAAGATAAGCATTGTTGAAGTGGGAGCTAGCCTCGAACTTTGTTCATGCTCACGAAAACTTTGTGAATCTTGATTACAGAAACTTTTCATCAAAAATAATTATCCCCTTGTATAATTCCATTGTATTGTAAAAATAATGTGCCAAGGTTTGCCTTTAGGATGTTTACAATGCTTGTTGGTTTGTACGGTGCAGGACAGAAACTTTGGCTGTAGTGCTCGATTTTATATTTTTAACTGGAACGTTAAATGGTTCTGATTTCTTTTTGCATTGTCTTTCTGTACAAATTGTTTATTTTTCCTAATTTTGATAGAATTGCTGGGGTACCAGAAGTATGGTGAATGTTCAGATTGCTACAGACTGTTCTGTTTTTGACAGATTCTGTTTTTGATGCATAGTTTGCTTGTTTTGATGAAACTATAAATTTATATCAGTGGATTAAGCCATGGAAAAGCTATATTATAGTAGACACAATGCAAAAACAAAATATGAATTGGTTTGCTACAGTACATGGAGTAGTGATTTTCTTTATTATACTAACGGATCTTACCGAGTTTTCTATTGAAGTTTTGTGTGGATGTAGTGTCTAATCGAGGATGTCTCGATATGAGGAAAAGGAAGAGAGGCAAGAGCTCAAGCTTGGGGATGACCGAGGCACCCCAAGTAAATATTCAAGGAGACTCAAGCGTCTAATCTTGGGGATGCCCTGGAAGGCATCCCCTCTTTGTTCAACAAGTATCGGTATGTTTTCGAATTCGTTTCGTTCATGCATTATGTGCAAGTCTTGGAGCGTCTTTTGCATTTAGTTTTCACTTTTCTTTTATGCACCATGCTGGTATGAGATAGTCCTCGGTTGATTTATAGAATGCTCATTGCACTTCACTTAAATATTTTGAGTATGGCTTTATAGAATGCTTCATGTGCTTCACTTATATCATTTGAAGTTTGGATTGCCTGTTTCTCTTCTCATAGAAAACCACCATTTGTAGAATGCTCTTTTTCTTCACTTATATTTGTTAGAGTATGGGCACATCTTTTGTAGAAAGAATTAAACTCTCTTACTTCATTTATATCTATTTAGAGAGATGACATGAATTGGTCATTCACATGGTTAGTCATAAAATCCTACATAAACTTGTAGATCGTTGAATATGATATGTTCGATTCCTTGCAATAGTTTTGCGATATAAAGAAGGTGATATTAGAGTCATGCTAGTGGGTGGTTGTGGATTGTAGAGAAACTTGTGTTGAGGTTTGCAAGTCCCGTAGCATGCACGTATGGTAACCGTTGTGTGACAAATTTGAAGCATGGGGTGTTTCTTTGATTGTCTTCCTTATGAGTGGCAGTCGGAGACGAGCGATGGTCTTTTCCTACCAATCTATCCCCCTAGGGGCATGCATAGTAGTACTTTGCTTCGACGGCTAATAAACTTTTGCAATAAGTATATGAGTTCTTTATGACTAATGTGAGTCCATGGATTATACACACTTTTACCTTTCCATCATTGCTAGCCTCTTCGGTACCGTGCATTGCCCTTTCTCACCTTGAGAGTTGGTGCAAACTTCACCGGTGCATCCAAACCCCGTGATATGATACGCTCTGTCACACATAAACCTCCTTATATCTTCCTCAAAACAGCCACCATACCTACCTATCATGGCATTTCCATAGCCATTCCGAGATATATTGCCATGCAACTTCCATCATCACCATATTCATGACTTGAGCATTTATTGTCATATTACTTTGCATGATCGTAAGATAGCTACCATGATGTTTTCATGGCTTGTCCGTTTTTTGATGTCATTGCTATGCTAGATCATTGCACATCCCGGTACACCGCCGGAAGCATTCATATAGAGTCATATCTTTGTTCTAGTATCGAGTTGTAATATCAAGTTGTAAGTAAATAAAAGTGTGATGGTCATCATTATAGAGCATTTCCCCATGAAAAAAAGGGAAAGGCCAAAGAAGCCTAAATAAAAAAGGGGCCAAAGAAGCCCGCAAAAAGAAAAAGAAAAAAAAAGAAAAAAAAAGAAAAAAAAGGGGCAATGTTACTATCCTTTTTCCACACTTGTGCTTCAAAGTAGCACCATGTTCTTCATATAGAGAGTCTCTTATGTTGTCACTTTCATATACTAGTGGGAATTTTTCATTATAGAACTTGGCTTGTATATTCCAACGATGGGCTTCCTCAAATGCCTTAGGTCTTCATGAGCAAGCAAGTTGGATGCACACCCACTTAGTTTCTTTTGTTGAGCTTGCATACACTTAAGCTCTAGTGCATTCGTTGCATGGCAATCCCTACTCCTCGCATTGACATCAATTGATGGGCATCTCCATAGCCCGTCGATTAGCCGCGTCGATGTGAGACTTTCTCCCTTTTTATCTTCTCCACATAACCTCATCATTATATTCTATTCCACCTATAGTGATATATCCATGGCTTGCGCTCATGTATTGCGTGAGGGTTGAAAAAGCTGAAGCGCGTTAAAAAGTATGAACCAATTGCTCGGCTCGTCATCGGGGTTGTGCATGATTGGGGCATTTTTGTGTGACGAAAATGAAGCATGACCAAACTATATGATTTTGTAGGGATAAGTTTTGAAAAGACATGATTGCTTTATTGGTACGCTCGAAGTATTATTGTTTTTATGTCAAATGATAGACTATGGCTTTGAATCACTCGTGTCTTAATATTCATGCCATGATTAGACATATGATCAAGATTATGCTAGGTAGCATTCCACATCAAAAATTATCTTTTCTATCATTTACCTACTCGAGGACGAGCAAGAATTAAGCTTGGGGATGCTGATACGTCTCCGTCGTATCTATAATTTTTGATTGTTCCATGCCAATATTATTCAACTTTCATATACTTTTGGCAACTTTTTATACTATTTTTGGGACTAACATATTGATCCAGTTCCCAGTGCCAGTTCCTGTCTGTTGCATGTTTTATGTTTCGCAGAAACTCAATATCAAACAGAATCCAAACGGGATAAAAACGGACGGAGAATTATTTTGGAACATTTGGGATTTTCCGGAGGAAGAATCAACGCGAAACGGTGTCCGGGGTGGCCACGAGACAGGGGGGCGCGCCCTCCCCCTTGGGCGTGCCCTGGACTCTCGTGGTCCACCCGTAAGGCGGTTTACGCTCTTCTTTTGCCGCAAGAAAGCTAATTTTACGAGAAAAATCTGGGCGAAAGATTCACCCCAATCGGAGTTACGGATCTCCAGATATAAAGGAAACGGTGAAGTGGCAGAAACAGAAAACGCAGAAACAGAGAGATAGATCCCATCTCGGAGGGGCTCTCGCCCCTCCCAAGCCATGGGAGCCAAGGACCAGAGGGGAAACCCTTCTCCCATCTAGGGAGGAGGTCAAGGAAGAAGAATAAGAAGAAGAGGGCCTCTCTCCCCTTGCTTCTGGTGGTGCTGGAGCGCTGCCGGAGGCCATCATCATCACTGCGATCTTCACCAACACCTCCATCATCTTCACCAACATCTCCATCACCTTCCCCCATCTATATCCAGCGGTCCACTCTCCCGCATCCCTCTGTACCCTCTACTTGAACATGGTGCTTTATAATTTATATTATTATCCAATGATGTGTTGCCATCCTATGATGTCTGAGTAGATTTCCGTTGTCCTATCGGTGATTGATGAATTGCTATGATTGGTTTGAGTTGCATGTTTTATTATTGGTGCTGTCCTATGGTGCCCTCCGTGTCGCGCAAGCGTGAGGTATTACCGCTGTAGGGTGTTGCAATGCGTTCATGATTTTCTTATAGTGGGTTGCGTGAGTGACTGAAACACAAACCCGAGTAAGTATGTTGTTGCGTATGAGATAAAGAGGACTTGATACTTTAATGCTATGGTTGGGTTTTACCTTAATGAATCTTTAGTAGTTGCGGATGCTTGCTAGAGTTCCAATCATAAGTGCATATGATCCAAGTAGAGAAAGTATGTTAGCTTATGCCTCCCCCTCAAATAGAATTGCAATAGTGATTACCGGTCTAGTAACATAGTCAATTGCCTTGGGACAATTCCACAACTCCTACCACCACTTTTCCACACTCGTTATATTTACTTTATTTACTTCTTTACCTAAACAGCCCCTAGCTTTTATTTACGTGTTCTTTATTATCTTGCAAACCTATCCAACAACACCTACAAAGTACTTCTAGTTTCATACTTGTTCGAGGTAAAGCGAATGTCAAGCGTGCGTAGAGTTGTATCGGTGGTCGATAGAACTTGAGGGAATATTTATTCTACCTTTAGCTCCTCGTTGGGTTCGACACTCTTACTTATCAAAAACTGTTGTGATCCCCTACACTTGTGGGTTATCAATTATCAAGCTCTTTTCTGGCGCCGTTGCCGGGGAGCAATCACGTGGGGTTGATATTTTCGTGTATGCTTGTTTGCTTTCTTCACTAAGTAGATTTTGTTTTCCCTTTTGTTTTTGTTTTCTTTAGTTGTGGGTGAAACAAAAAAAAACAAAATACAAAAAAAATTACTTGCCTCTTATGCCTAAAAACTTTTTCAAAAAGAGAAGTGATTGGAAGGTTATGCATTGGAGAAGTGAGGGTCGACCTTGAACACTTGTGTTCATGCTCATGGAAACAATGTAGGATTTTTCATTTAAGTTTCTCAAAAATAATTACCCCCTTGTATATATCCATTGTATTATAAAAATAATGTGCCAAGCTTTGGTTTTAGGATGATTAGATTGCTTGTTTACTATGTGCAGTGCAAAAACAGAAACTTTGGTTGTAGCGCGTGAATTTACATTTTTTACTAGAAAGTCAAACGCTTATGAATATTTTTGCATAGTACTTCTATACAGTATTTTTAGATTGTCCTAATTTTTTAGAATTTTGGAGTCACAGAAGTATACGAAGTTCCCAGGTTACTACAGACTGTCCTGCTTTTTGACAAATTCTGTTTTCTTTGTGTTGTTCGCTTATTTTGACGAATCTATGGGTAGTATCGGGGATTATGAACCTTGGTTAAGTTGGAATACAGTAGATATAATGCTAATATGAAATCAGAATGAGTTTACAATAGTACCTAAAGGCAGTGATTTGCTTTATTATACTAATGGATCTCGCGAGGGTTTTGTTAAGTTGTGTGTGCATGAAGTGTTCGAAGATCGAGGAGTTATCAGTATGATAAGAATAAAGAGAGGCAAGAGTTCAAGCTTGGGGATGCCCAAGGCACCCCAAGTATATTTCAAGGATACTCAAGCGTCTAATCTTGGGGATGCCCTGGTTGGCAACCCATATTTTTTCTTCAACAATTATCGGTATACCTTGGTTTTTGTTTTGTTTACATGATTTATGTCCTTTGTGTTTTTCTTTTTATTTAAGAACCATGCTAGTATAAGATGACCCTTCATTGATTTATAGAATTCTCTTTGTGCTTCACTTATATATGTTGAGCTTGGATATTGGTTAATCTATATTAATTGTAGAATGCTCCATGAACTTCACTTATATCTTTTGGAGTATGAATAAGACTATCACCGAAAGTGGATTTGGAAGAGTGTCAACTTTAGGAAGTAATGATCCCACTATTTTGGAGGGTGTTGAATCTTAGTGTGATATTTATGAAAGTGGATTTGGAGAGGTCTTGACTTTAGTTAGTAATGATTCCACTATTTCGAAAGAGGTTCCAATTGATTATGAGAACAAAGTTGCTATCTATGATGATTATTGTGATGACATGTATGCTATGAAGAATAATGTTAACCATGAAACTTGTCATCATGATTTTAATTTTCAATTGGATTATGCCTTAGATGATAGTTATTTTGTTGAGTTTTCTCCCACTATTTCAAATGAGAGGAATTTTGCTCTTGTGGAGAGTAGTAAAATTTTCATGCTTGTAGATCATGAAAAGAATGCTTTATGTGATGGTTATATTATTGAATTCATTCATGATGCTACTAAAAATTATTATGAGGGAGGAATATATGCTCATTGGAATTGCAATAATATCAAGTTTCCTCCCTATGTGCTTAAAGTTTTGAAGTTATGCTTGTTTTGCCCTCCTATGCTAGTTGATTCTTTTTCCCAAAGAGTGTTTGCTCACAAAATCCGTATGCATAGGAAGTGGGTTAGACTTAAATGTGCTAGTCATATGCTTCATGATGCTCCTGTTACGTTTTCATTCTTATCTTTCATGTGAGCATCATTGACATCATCATGCCTAGCTAGAAAGGCATTAAAAAAGCGCTTGTTGGGAAACAACCCAATATTTATCCTTACTATTTTTGTGTGTTCATATAATTAAGCTACTGTAGTAATCATGTTTTGTAGCTTTTGTTTCAATAAAGTGAAAAGTAAGACCTTTGGGATGGCTTACGGTGATAGTTGATTTGATCTTGCTGAAAAACAGAAACTTTTTCACTCATTGCCAGAATTTTAAAAAATCACAGAAGCGTGCTTTTGGTATGAAATTTTTACACAAGATTGATATACAAATTTCCTAGGTTGTCCTAATATTTGAGAACTTTTGGAGTAGCGAAAGTATGGTTGCTGTTCAGATGATTATATATTGTTTTGTTTCTAACGGATTCTATTTTCAATGCATAGTTTGCTTGATTTCTAGTTTCTATGGCTCATATTGCTCAATATAAATTGTAGAAATGATATGTTATAGTAGGCATTATGTGAGAACAATTATGAATCTTGTCTTTGACAGTACCAAAGTGAATGATTTACTCTTTATCATACTAACCCATCTCAAGAAGTTGCGTTAAGTTTTGTGTGATTGAAGTTTTCAAGTTTTGAGTGATGTATCGATATGAGGAGAATAAGGAGTGGAAATACCCTAAGATTCAGGATGCCCAAGGCACCCCAAGGTAATATTCAAGGAAGGAGCAAGCGCCTAAGCTTGGGGATGCCCCGGAAGGCATCCCCTCTTTCGTCTTCAAAACCATCGGTATACCTTACTCGGAGCTATATTTTTATTCGTCACATGATATGTGTTTTTCTTGGAGCGTATTTTCAATTTTACTTGTTGTTTGAATAAAATCGTTGGATCTGAAATCCTGAATGAGAGAGAATCCTCCCATGACTAGTTAATTATTTGACTACTCATTGTCCTTCACTTATACTCCCTCCATTTTGTTTTATAGTGCGTATAGTTTCCAACGGCAATACCAATGAGTGAGCTGGCACATGTACTTGGGTCTAATATACCCCTCCACCAACTCTGTCCAGCCCCATGTGAGCATCACCTCAGCCACGCGTAATCCCGCCACAGAGAGAAATTGGAGGGAAAGTTCAGCGCATTCCCGCGTCCACGTCTGCGTGGCCAGCCCCACCCACGCCCGCTCAGCCTTTTCAAATTTGAATCATCTCTCCAGGACGGGACCAAGAGTGTACTAGTACACCATTTTTCTCTCCCCATCTCATTTCTCTCTAGTTCTTCACCTTGCAATGGCACAGCTAGATTTAAACAACCAGATCAACTGGGAAGATGTCCCAAAAGACTACAACGGTCTTGCCAGAGAGCTAGACTACGATCTGGAGCTGATCATTTCCGATGAAGGTACGTCCTCTCTCCCTGCTGCAGTTCATATTTTCGCTGGTGTTCTCGTCTTCTTTGATCATTTTCTCACCATCTTCGTATGTTGATTTATTTTACCATAGGATGAACCTCATGAGCATGTGTATGCTGAAGCTGAGCCTGGCCGTGGACGCGGTCATGGCCGTGGCCGCAGAGGCGCCGGCCGCGGAGACGCCGGCCGTGGATGCGTAGGCGCTGGCCGCGGAGACACCGGCCGTGGACGAGTAGGCGCTGGCCAAGGAGGCGCCAGCCGTGGATGCGGAGACGCCAGTCGTGGACGCGGTCATGGCTGGCGCGGTGCTACCTCTTGAGCATGCGTTGGTTTTCCCTTGAAGAGGAAAGGATGATGCAGCAAAGTAGCGTAAGTATTTCCCTCAGTTTTTGAAAACTAAGGTATCAATCCAGTAGGAGGCTACACGCAAATCCCTCGTACCTACACAAATAAATAAGAACCTTGCAACCAACGCGATAAAGGGATTGTCAATCCCATCACGACCATTTGATAGAGATAATAAGATAAATAAATATTTTTGGTATTTTTATGATATAGATTGAAAAGTAAAGATTGCAAAATAAAGTAGATCGAAAATTTATATGATGGAAAATAGACCTAGGCGCCATAGGTTTCACTAGTGGCTTCTCTCAAGATAGCATAAGTATTACGGTGGGTGAAAAAATTATTGTCGGGCAATTGATAGAAAAGTGCATAATTATGAGAGTATCTAGGCATTATCATGTATATAGGCATCACGTGTGCGACAAGTAGATCGAAACGATTCTGCATCTACTACTATTACTCCACACATCGACCACTATCCAGTATGCATCTAGAGTATTAAGTTCATAAGAACATAGTAACACATTAGGCAAGATGACATGATATGGAGGGATAAACTCAAGCAATCACTACTAGGGAAAACCCTATTAGTAGCGCGGATTTTGTGCCCACTAGTAGCGCGACGGACCATGCTACTAATAAGGCGCTACAGCTATTACTTAGCAGTAGCGCGTGCTTACACGCACTACTGCTAAGACACATAGCCGCAGCGTGTGTCCTCTCCCGCGCTACTGCTAATCTAGCTAGTGGCAGTGTGTTTACTATCCGTCGCTACTAGTGTTCTTTTTTTATTTTTAGTGTATTTATACGCTGTTATACAAATATTGGTACAATACCAGTTATGAGGCTTATATCATTATGTCCATAATAGTGTGTCAAATGAAGGTGGATTAGGTTCAAGTGGAGGCAATATGTGGTGCATGTCAAAAGTATACTACTAATCGAAACTTGATCTAGTTTGGACTAGTAGTACTTTCGATTTGCACCACATGTTGTCTCCACTTGAATCTAATCCGCCAGCACAAGCTATTTAATCATCATCATAGTCATAACACCAATAGTAGTTATTTAATCATCATAGTCATAGTGTAGCACATCATCATCTTCAAACTCATTCTACCTAGCTAATCACCACCAACACTAGCTGCGGTAGCTATCTAATCACCACCAACACTAGCTAATAATAATCATCATAGTTATTACCACCAACACTAGCTATTTAATCATCATAGTCATAGTGTAGCACTTCATCATCTTCAAACTCATTTCTAGCTAGCTAATCACTCCTGCTGCTCTCTCTCAGGTAAAATAACATAAAACATGTGTAGCACTCCTGCTTCATCAAGTTGGAGCATGCAGATGAACCTGTCTCCTAATCGTGGGCTGCGCTTCTGATTGTTGCCCCCTAGTACTTCTCTGCGATCGTTCACTATTTTGCTCCAGTCTTTCACTATTAAGCATTCCTCGCTATTAGAAATCTTGAATGCACTAAAGTGCATTGTATGATATCTTGGCCATAAGCTAACAATTCTCATGCAACCTTTAGTCTCAATCCAATGAGGCATAACATTCAGCGGGAGTCCCTGCTGAAGAACATCATATAGTAACATACTTAGCAATGAGTTTAGCTTAAAAAATAATGTATGCAAAAGATGCACTGAGGACAAATAGTAAAAATCTTACCATCTTTCCTAAATAGATGTGACCGTAGTTCAGTACGAACACTATTGGTCGCACGTTTTGAGTACTAAGATTTTTAAGTCTAGAAAAATAATTTGTCTTGACAGTATGAAGATCCTCAAGCCATGAAACATAATGACTTATCTCCTCGCAGTTTAGTTTAGCCCCGGGACAGTAGTAGGTCCTGTCTACCAAGCGTTGGACATGTTTGCTTGATTGGAAATAAGCTGAATAGAAATTAGTTGTCAACTATTTTTGAATAAACAATATCAAAGACATAAATATGGGTGAGAAACTCACATAATGGTAGAACTGGAGGCATCTGCACATCGACCCAGATGTCGATATTACCTTCAATATCATCTTCCGGACGAATATCAAAGGTGATAACCATATCAGGCTCAAATGCATAAGTCTAACCATATCAGGCTCAAATGCATAAGTCTTGGATAGTGCTTCCCAAGTTTTGCATCCAAAATAGGTATAGGTATCTGCGTTGTGTAATTTTGCATGGAAAATACAACCATGCTCGGTCTTCAAGTAAACTCTCTTTACCTCCATAGTAGTTTTCATAGGACTGAAACCTATCTTATCCAAGACAAAAACTCTTGCATGGCAGGGGATACACTAGTAGAATAGGAAAAAAATAAATTATAAGTTGAAGCAAATGAAGCAGATGTCATGCTTAATTACAAAAAAATACTTGTCGTTGTGACTTACCGTATCCACTTTGAAGTTCTCCTCGAGCTTGATGCTGAAGCGCCTATCATCATCTAGGAAGATTCTGTCGCACAGGCCGCGCTCGTCTTTGCAGTCTTTGCAAATACCGAAATCCTTTTCGTCGTTAGACATTTCCTATGTTCATAGTTGAAACATTAATTGAAAATCGATCGAAGACAACTACCAGGATACTCAACACACAAATCCGGGTCACTCGGTATTTCCTACATATTCTGGCATAAGTCATGCCAAAATTCACGGAAAAATCTGGCATGACCTTTGCTAAAATAGGACATATCAAGCACCTGAAATTTGCCGGAACGGAAATGAATCAACACTCCGGCAAAACATAGGCCACTCGGAGGTGTAACCTGCAAACATGACTGGCCACTTGGGCAAGCACCTATCCTATTTGAGCAACACAAGATATACATTTCAGAATATCTTATAGGACTCATATTGACATGAGCATTCAATAAGCAAAACCAAATCGTAAAATAAATAAGTATTCAAATTAGCATGCATTTAATAAGCAAAAGTAAATCATCTCTTGCATCCGGATATCATAGAATATTATAACTAATACATCCTGAATAGTATCATACATATAACATCACTAATACAACTAAAACCCTAGCGAACGATGGGTATCGGCTGGGCGGTGGACACCCGAAGAGAGGGAACCATCACAGGATCATAGCTCCAGTGAGATCCCTGGAGAACCTGTCAGGTATTGGAGAACCTATGCTCCAGCGCAAACAAGTAGTGATGGACGTGCGCGTCCTCCTCGCTGACATGGTGACGTACCACCTACGCGGGGTCCTCAAGCCTCTTGACCGTCACTGGCCCACGCGACCGCCACCAAAGAAGGTTCGGGTCAACAACGGGCTGACTCCTCACCAAGCTGCGCCCCCCGGTAGGTAGCGCCTCCCAGTACCAACCCGGCGGAGGCTAGTCCCGGACATGGCCCATCTGGTCAGGCAGGTGTCCTCCACCGAGTCGACGACGAGTATGCGGGGTAGACATCGTCGACGTCGATGCGGGAAAAATTGCTTTAACTAAAAAAAATAACAACAAATGTGACATGTTCAACTAGTTCTATTAATTCAACTAGTTCTTACTAAAAATAAACTTACTATAAATAAAAACAAACTAGTACCTAGTTCTTACTAACTAATTAGTACATAGTAACTACTGCCCTAATTACCATCTAATTTGATGAACCTAGGGATGGAAAGTGGTAGCGGATATTCCAAGTATCCAACTTAAAAGTGAAATAAGTGGTTAAATTTTACTCATTTTATGATTAATCTTAGAAATTATTATGCATTACAATAGTGTTTATTCATCATCTAAGAAAACATCATCTAAGAAAACATCCGACCCGCATCCGTATTCGATAACATCCGCATCTGATTCATTCCCACAGATGAACCCTAACTAATTTGATGCAACTAAAATTTGAAGAACCCTAGGCAGAGGTAGGCGAGGGGGAGGAGCAGGCGTGCTCACCTCGGGTGCCTTCAGCGAGGGAGGGGCAGGCGGCGTCGAGGTCGGGGTCGGGGCTCGGGCGCGCGGCGGAGGGCGGCGTCGAGGTCCGGGTCTGGGGCGGCGTCGAGGTCGAGGTCGGGGCTTGGGCGCACGGCAGAGAGCGATGTGAGAGCGCACGGCGGCCGACGACGGAGAGCGATGGTCGAGGCTCGGGCGCGCGGCTGAAAGTTGGATTTGGGGGAAGTGGCCGTGGGGAAGAACGAAACTGCGCGGTTAAGTCAGAAGTAGCAGTAGCGCGTTCCTGGAAGTGCGCTACTGCTAAGTTAGCTACAGCATGTTTGCCGTACGCGCTACTGCTATTCCTTTCTCTTTTTTCCCTTTCCATTTATTTTTCTTTACATTTTTTCCTTTCACCCTTTTCTATTTCTTTCATTTTCATTTACTTTTTTACTTGCTTTCCATTTAGTTTTATTTCCTATATCAGTAGCGCGTTTCTGCATAAACGCGTTGCTTCAAAGCATATAGTGGTAGCGCGGTTCTCGGCAGCTTGCTACTACTATGTGTAGCCCATCGGCTAAGCCGTGGGAATTTTTGTAGTAGCACGGTTATCCCCAGACGCGCTACTGCTATAGTTTTATCTGTAGCACGCTTTACACCAACGCGCTACTGCTACTTAGCACTAGCGTAGTTTTTTAAGACACACTACTGCTAAAGTTTTGTGTATAAGGTTTTCCCTAGTAGTGAATATGATATAAACCCCATCTTTTTATCCTCGATGGCAACAATACAATACATGCCTTGCTGCCCCTGCTGTCACTGGGAAAGGACACCGCAAGATTGAACCCAAAGCTAAGCACTTCTCCCATTGCAAGAAAGATCAATCTAGTAGGCCAAAACAAACTGATAATTCAAAGAGACTTGCAAAGATAACAAATCATACATAAAAGAATTCAGAGGAGATTCAAATATTGTTCATAGATAATCTTGATCATAAACTCACAATTCATCGGATCTTGACAAACACACCGCAAAAAGAATTACATCAAATAGATCTCCAAGAAGATCGAGGAGAACTTTGTATTGAGATACAAAGAGAGAGAAGAAGCCATCTTGCTAATAACTATGGACCCGAAGGTCTGTGGTAAACTACTCACACTTCATCGGATAGGCTATGGTGTTGATGTAGAAGCCCTTCGTGATCGATTCCCCCTCCGACGGAGCGCTGGAAAAGACCCCAAGATGGGATCTCACGGGTACAGAAGGTTGCGGCGGTGGAAAGAGGGTTTCGTGGTGCTCCTGGATGTTTTCAGGGTACGTGAGTATATGTAGGTGAAGGAAGCCGGTCAGGGGAGCCACAAGGGGCCCACGAGGGTGGGGGCGCGCCCACCCCCTAGGGCGCGCCTCCCTGCCTCGTGGCCGCCTCGTTTCTTTCTTGACGTCCACTCCAAGTCTCCTGGATTGTGTTTGTTCCAAAAATAACTCTCCCGAAGGTTTCATTCCTTTTGGAGTCCGTTTGATATTCCTTTTCTGCGAAACACTGAAATAGGCAAAAAAACAACAATTTGGACTGGGCCTCCGGTTAATAGGTTAGTCCCAAAAATAATATAAAAGTGTATAGTAAAGCCCATTAAACATCCAAAACAGGTAATATAATAGCATGGAACAATAAAAAAATTATAGATACGTTGGAGACGTATCAAGCATCCCCAAGCTTAATTCCTGCTCGTCCTCGAGTAGGTAAATGATAAAAACAGAATTTTTGATGTGGAATGCTACATAGCATATTTCTCAATGTAATTTTCTTTATTGTGGCATGAATGTTCAGATCTGAAAGACTTAAGATAAAAGTTTAATATTGACATAAAAAATAATGACACTTCAAGCATACTAACAAAGCAATTATGTCTTCTCAAAATAACATAGCCAAAGAAAGTTCATCCCTACAAAATCATATAGTTTGGCTACGCTCCATCTTCATCACACAAAATATCCAAATCATGCACAACCTCGGTTTCAGCCAACCTCGGCTAATCAACGGGCTAGGGAGATGCCCATCAATTGATGTCAATGCAAGGAGTAGGGATTGCCATGCAACAGATGCACTAGAGCTATAAATGTATGAAAGCTCAACAAAAGAAACTAAGTGGGTGTGCATCCAACTTGCTTGCTCATGAAGACCTAGGGCATTTGAGGAAGCCCATTGTTGGAATATACAAGCCAAGTCCTATAATGAAAAATTCCCACTAGTATATGAAAGTGACAAAATAAGAGACTCTCTATCATAAAGATCATGGTGCTACTTTGAAGCACAAGTGTGGAAAAAGGATAGTAACATTGTCCCCCCCCCCCTTTTTTGGGCCTTCCTTTTTTTATTTGGCCTTTTTTTTCAAGGGACAATGCTCTAATAATGATGATCATCACACTTCTATTTATTTACATCTCAATGATTACAACTTGATACTAGAACAAAATATGACTCTATATGAATGCCTCCGGCGGTGTACCGGGATGGGCAATGAATCAAGAGTGACATGTATGAAAAATTGTGCATGGTGGCTTTACCACAAATACGATGTCAACTACATGATCATGCAAAGCAATATGACAATGATGAAACGTGTCATAATAAATGAAACAGTGGAAAGTTGCATGACAATATATCTCGGACTTGCTATGGAAATTCCATAATAGGTAGGTATGGTGGCTGTTTTGAGGAAGATATAAGGAGGTTTATGTGTGATAGAGAATATCATATCACGGGGTTTGGATGCACCAGCGAAGTTTGCACCAACTCTCAAGGTGAGAAAGGGCAATGCACGGTACCGAAGAGTCTAGCAATGATGGAAAGGTGAGAGTGCGTATAATCCATGGACTCAACATTAGTCATAAAGAACTCACATACTTATTGAAAAAATCTACAAGGCATCAAAACAAAACACTACACGCATGCTCCTAGGGGAAGGGTTGGTAGGAGTTAACCATCGCGCGATCCCGACCTCCACACAAAGGATGACAATCAAAGAAATACCTCATGCTTCAAATTTGTTACACAATGGTTACCATACGTGCATGCTACGGGACTTGCAAACTCCAACACAAGTATTTCTCAAATTCACAATTACTCAACTAGCATGACTCTAATATCACCATCCTTATGTCTCAAAACAATCATCAAGTATCAAACTTCTCATAGTATTCAATGCACTTTATATGATAGTTTTTATTATACCCAACTTGGATGCCCATCATATTAGGACTAGCTTTATAAGTTATAACCAAAGTAAATTACCATTCTGTCCTAAAAGACTCTCAAAATAATATAACTGAAGCATAAGAGATCAACAATTTCTAAAAAATAAAACCACCATCATGCTCTAACAAGATATAAGTGAAGCACTAGAGCAAAAGTATCTAGTTCAAAGGATATAAGTGAAGCACATAGAGTATTCTAATAAATTCTGATTCATGTGTGTCTCTCCAAAAGGTGTGTACAGAAAGGATGGTTGTGGTAAACTAAAAAGCTAAGATTCAATTCATACAAGACGCTCCAAACAAAACACATATCATGTGGTGAATAAAAATATAGCATCAAGTAAAGTTACCGATGGACAAAGACGAAAGAGGGGATGCCTTCAGGGGCATCCCCAAGGTTAGACTTTTGGTTGTCCTTGAATTTTACCTTGGGGTGCCTTGGGAATCCCCGAGCTTAGGCTCTTGCCACTCCTTATTCCATATCCATCAAATCTTTACCCAAAACATGAAAACATCACAACACAAAACTCAACAGAAAATCTTATGAGCTCCATTAGTACAAGAAAACAAACCACCACTTTAAAGTACTGTAATGAAATCATTATTTATTTATATTGGTGTTAAACCTACTGTATTCCAACTTATCTATGGTTCATACCCTCCGAAACTAGCCATAGATTCATCAAAATAAGCAAACAACACACTAAAAACAGAATCTATTGAAAATAGAATAGTCTGTAGAAATCTGTAACTTTCGAATACTTATGGAACCTCAAAACTTCTACAAAATTAGGAAGTTCTAGGTAATTTGTCTATTAATCTTCTGCAAAAATAATCAACTGAAAAGCACGTTTCTGTGATTTATTAAAATTATTCTCGTGCGTGCAAAAATTTCAGTTTTTCAGCAAGATCAAGTTAACTATCACCGTAGGTTATCCTAAAGGTTTTACTTGGCACAAACACTAATTAAAACACAAAACCACATCTAACCATAGGCTAGATGAATTATTTATTACTAAACAGGAACAAAAAGTAAAGATCAAAAATAAAATTGGGTTGCCTCCCAACAAGTGCTATCGTTTAACGCCCCTAGCTAGGCATAAAAGCGAGAATAAATCTAAGTATTGCCATCTTTGGTATTCAATTCATAGGTGGCTCTCATAATGGATTCATAAGGTAATTTGATTTTCTTCCTAGGAAAGTGTTCCATGCCTTTCCTTAATGGAAATTGGAATCTAATATTTCCTTATTTCATATCAATAATTGCACCAATCGTTCTAAGGAAAGGTCTACCAAGAATAATAGGACATGAAAGAATGCAATCTATATCAAGAACAATAAAATCTACGGGCACATAATTCCTATTTGCGACAATAAGAACATCATTAATCTTTCCCATAGGTTTCTTAATAGTGAAATCCACAAAGTTCAAGTTTAAAGAGCAATCATCAAATTCACGGAAACCTAACACATCACACAAAGTTTTTCGAATCATGGAAACACTAGCACCCAAATTACACAAAGCATAGCATTCATGATCTTAAATTTTAATATTAATAGTAGGTTCCCACTCATCACAAAGTTTTCTTGGGATAGACACTCTAACTCAAGTTTTTCTTCATAAGATTGCATTAAAGCGTCAACGATATGTTTAGTAAAAGCTTTATTTTGACTATAAGCATGAGGAGAATTTAACACAGATTGCAACAAGGAAATACAATCTATTAAAGAAACATTATCATAATTAAACTCCTTGAGATCCAAAATAGTGAGTTCATTGCTATGTAAAGTTTTGACCTCTTCAATCCCACTTTTACCAATTTTTGCATTAAGATCTAAAACCTCCAAATCATTGGGACGCCTCTTAACTAAAGTTGACTCATCTCCAGTCCCATTACTACCAAGATTCATATTGCGAAACAAAGATTTTATAGGAGACACATCAATCACTTTTAGATCTTCATCCCTATTATCATGAAAACTGGAAGAACACGCTTTTACAAAACAACCTTTCTTAGCACGCATCCTAGCGGTTCTTTCCTTGCACTCATTGATACGTCTCCAACGTATCTACTTTTCCAAACACTTTTGCCCTTGTTTTGGACTCTAACTTGTATGATTTGAATGAAACTAACCCAGACTGACGTTGTTTTCAGCAGAATTACCATGATGTTGTTTCATGTGTAGAAAACAAAAGTTCTCAGAATGACCTGAAAATCCTCAGAGACAAGTTTCAGAAAATATAAAAAATATTGGCAAAAGATGAAGACCAGGGGGCCCACACCCTGTCCACGAGGGTGGGGGGCGCGCCCACCCCCTCTGGGTGCGCTCCCCTGTCTCGTGGGCCCCCTTGAGCTCCGCTGACCTCAACTCCAACTCCATATATTCCGTCTCGCGGAGAAAAAAACCAGAGAGGAAGTTTCATCGCGTTTTACGATATGGAGCCGCCGCCAAGCCCTAATCTCTCTCGGGAGGGCTGATCTGGAGTCCGTTTGAGGCTCCGGAGAGGGGGATTCGTCGCCGTCATCATCATCAACCATCCTCCATCACCAATTTCATGGTGCTCACCGCCGTGCGTGAGTAATTCCATCGTAGGATTCCTGGACGGTGATGGGTTGGATGAGATTTACCATGTAATCAAGTTAGTTTTGTTAGGGTTTGATCCCTAGTATCCACTATGTTCTGAGATTGATGTTGCTATGATTTTCCTATGCTTAATTAGTGCTTGTCACTAGGGCCCGAGTGCCATGATTTTAGATCTGAACCTATTATTTTTTCATGAATATATGTGTGTTCTTGATCCTATCTTGCAAGTCTATAGTCACCTATTATGTGTTATGATCCGGCAACCCCGAAGTGACAATAATCGGGATACTTCTCGGTGATGAACATAGTTTGAGGAGTTCATGTATTCACCATGTGTTAATGCTTTGGTCTGGTTCTCTATTAAAAGGAGGCCTTAATATCCCTTAGTTTCCACTAGGACCCCGCTGCCACGGGAGGGTAGGACAAAAGATGTCATGCAAGTTCTTTTCCATAAGCATGATTGACTATTCGGAATACATGGCTACATTACATTGATGAATTGGAGCTAGTTCTATGTCACTCTAGGTTATAGCTATTACATGAGGAATCGCATCCGACATAATTATCCATCGCTGATCCATTGCCTACGAGCTTTTCATATATTGTGCTTCGCTTATTTACTTTTCCGTTGCTACTGTTACAATCACTACAAAACCCAAAAATATTACTTTTGCTATCTTTATCTTTACCACTGTTACCATTACTATCATACTACTTTGCTACTAAATACCTTGCTGCAGATACTAAGTTATCCAGGTGTGGTTGAATTGACAACTCAGCTGCTATTACTCAAGAATATTCTTTTGCTCCCCTTGTGTCGAATCAATAAATTTGGGTTGAATACTCTACCCTCAAAAGCTGTTGCGATCCCCTACACTTGTGGGTTATCAAGACTAATTTCTGGCGCCGTTGCCGGGGAGCATAGCTCTATTCTCTGAGTCACTTGGGATTTATATCTGCTGATCACTATGAAGAAATTGAAAGATCAAAGAACTAAAATTTATCCGTCAACTATGAGGGGAGCTAAGGAATTGCCATCTAGCTCTGCACTAGATTCTCCTTCTTTTATGAATAAGCTTGCGAAACCTAAACCTGCTACTGCTATGAATTCTGATATGTCACATGTTATTAATGATGCCACTTCTGCTATGCATGATACTTATGATGAAACTACTTCTATGCTTGATACTACTGTGCCATTAGGTGAATTTCTTGATGAAATTATTGAAAATGAAATTATAGATGAAACTGATGATGAAGGTTCTCCTCCTAATTATGAATTGCATGTTGTTCCTGAGGGTTATGTTATGGATGAAGAAGTTGCTGAAGCTATTTTCGCTTGCAAAGATAGATATGATCTTAAGAAATTATTAGCTAAATGGAAGCAACAATCCCTTAATGCTAGAATGAAACCTGACCCTGCTTTTGCTACTTCACCTATCTGTGTTACTGATAAGGAATATGAATTCTCTGTTGATCCTGAGATTATTACTTTAGTTGAATCCGATCCTTTTTATGGCACTGAATCTGAAACTATTGTGGCACATCTTACCAAGTTAAATGATATAGCCACCCTATTTACTAATGATGAGACGTCTCGCTATTATTATATACTTAAGATATTTCCGTTCTCATTCAAGGGTGATGCTAAGACTTGGTTTAATTCTCTTGATCCTGGTTGTGTGCCTAGTCCCCAGGATATGATTTATTACTTCTCTGCTAAATATTTTCCCGCTCATAAGAAACAAGCTGCCTTGCGGGAAATATATAACTTTGTGCAAATCGAAGAAGAGAGTCTCCCACAAGCTTGGGGGAGGCTTCTCCAATTACTTAATGCTTTGCCTGATCATCTGTGACGCCCTCGATTCAATCGTACACTAATCATACACGCAAATGTGTACGATCAGGATCAAGGACTCACGGGAAGATATCACAACACAACTCTAGACACAATTTAAAAATAATATAAGCTTTATATTACAAGCCAGGGGCCTCGAGGGCTCGAATACATAAGCTCGAATACACAACAGTCAGCGGAAGCAACAATATCTGAGTACAGACATAAGTTAGACAAGTTTGCCTTAAGAAGGCTAGCACAAAAGCATCTACGATCGAAAAGGCAAGGCCTCCTGCCTGGGAGCCTCCTAACTACTCCTGGTCGTCAGCGGTCTCCGTCACGTGGTAGTAGGCACCCTCGGGGTAGCCGCAGTCGTCAAAGGTGGCATCTGGCTCCTGGAATCCACCATCTGGTTGCAACAACCAGAAAGAAGAAAGAAGGGGGGGAAAGTGGGAGCAAAGCAACCGTGAGTACTCATCCAAAGTACTCGCAAGCAAGGATCTACACTACATATGCAACATTATCAAAGGAAGGCTGTATATGTGGACCGGGCTGCCGAAATGCCAGAATATAGAGAAGGCCTAGTCCTATCGAAGACTAGCATCTTCTGGAAACCACCATCTTGCAGCAAACAGGAGGGAGTAGAGTAGCATAAAGTAAAGTAGTAGTAGTGTTATCAACCTCGTCCAGAGATCCTTTCTCGACTCCCTGTGAGAAAGCAATCCCAAAGCCATACTATCTAGTTATCATCACAATCAAATCCTCATCACCATCCAGTTCTCATCACAAGTATCCAGTTCTAGTTGTATCGATCGGGATACAACTCCAAGTGTCCGTTACCGTAGGACAGGCTATCGATAGGTGTTTTCTTCCCTGCAGGGGTGCACCAACTTACCCACCACGCTTGATTAACTCCGGCCAGACACACTTTCCTGGGTCATGCCCAGCCTCGGCCAAACAATACGCCGCAACCCGACCTAGACCTAACAGAGAGGTCAGCACGCCGGACTAAACCTATGCCCCCAGGGGTCATGGGCCATTTCCCCGGGAACTCCTGCACGTTGCGAGGGCGGCCGGTGAGCAGACCTAGCTACCTCCTTCAACAAGGCAGGCGCTTACGCAGTCCAACCCAGTGCGCGCCGTTCAGTCGCTGACGTCTATTAAGCTTCGGCTGATGTATACGACGCAGAATGCCCATACTATGCCCACGTGATGGTTAGTGCTATCAGGCCAGAGGCCCCTCGGATCAAATATCCAAATCGTAGTGGATTAGGAACGCGTGGTAACAAGCAGAGACTCACGAAAGATGTGACCCTGTTGCCCCGTCTCGAGGACTTGCGGCAAGGGCTAAGAATGCCCGGCCACGCCTCGTAATTATCTCACGGGCACCTTCCAGGTCAACCCGACTCCTCATCACTCGCAATTATGCTCACGCGGGCACCCCTCAGGGTCGACCCATCTTTAGTAACATGGTTCAGTGTAAAGTCATAGTAACCATAGTAACTGTGTGTTTAAACATCAAGGGGAAAACCCGAGGAATCACCCCCGGTGAATTCCACTCAATGTAATCATCAGGGTGAACGTAAGAGAAATCACCCCCGAGGTTCACACTTGAGGAGTTGCACGACAGAGTCATATCGGAAGTGGTTAAGGCGGAATCACCCTTGAGGACCACGACCGAATAGCTACACTACAGGGTTAACATCAGAAGTGCTGTAGAGGTCTCACCCTCGGCACTCGATAGTAACCCAGCAGTGTCGAGCAACTAAGGGGAAAGTGGTGTGCGGTGCCGGGGCCTGGTCTTCAATCCCGTTGATCGGGTCTTCAATGATGAAGCAGGGGCAACAAGGACAAGGTGGGGGTCACTGATGGATCACTAACCAACCTATACTAAGCAGTTTAGGATAAGCAGGTAAGGTACAACAGCAGATACAAAAGCAGGCTATGCATCAGAATAGGAGCATACAATAACAGTAGCAAAATCTAATGCAAGCATGAGAGAAAGGAATGGGCGATATCGGGATGATCAAAGGGGGGGCTTGCCTGGTTACTCTGGCAAGGAGGGGTCGTCGTGGACGTAGTCGATCACAGGGGCAGCATCGGTCTCGGGGTCTACCGGGGAGAAGAGGGAGAAGAAACAGTAAATATAAAGCAAACATAGCATCACAAGGCAGAACGTGGCAATATGCCGTGCCGGGAGTGACCTAACGTATGGCTGCACGATAAAGGTGAAGGGGGGAAATCAACCAGGAATGTTTTCCCGGTTTTGGACCTGTGTCAGACAGACGACCGGAGGGGGAATGTCCCATGTTCAGCATGCTAGGGGCATGTGACAGATGAATGGACCGCGTATTCGGATTCGTTGGATTTTTCTGAGCAACTTTCATATAGAAAACATTTTCATCGGAGTTACGGTTTATTTTCTATGAATTTTTAAAGTTTAAACAATATTCTGAAATTATTTAAGAAATAACAGAAAAGGAAATATGACGTCATCATGGCGTCATTGTTGCATCAGCGGTCAACAGACTAGTTGACTAGTCAACAGGGCCCAGGGGGGACCCACTGGTAGTGACTGGGCGATGCCCAGTCAGCCATTGACTAGGTCAACAGGGCTAGCCGGGCCACTAGGGCCACGGGGCAGTGACCTGGCGAGGTGGACCCGGACGTCCACGTCGGCGCCGGCGTTGGGGAGCTCCGGTGAGCGTTCCCGCGGCGGAGGGGCGCCGGACCTCGCCGAAATTCGCCGTCCGGCGGCCAAAATGGCCGCGGGCGGGTGCGTTCGAACGGGGAGAAGATGCCGCGTCGAACTGGGGTGGTAGCCAGGCCGGGGGCGGCCGGAGACGACGGTGGCAAGCGGCGGAGCGGACGCCGGAGATCGGGCATCATCGGGATCAGGGCTGGGGGGCGTTTGCGGGCAAACCACGCGGCTAGACGAGGCCTACGCGGTGCGGTGAGTGCGCTGGGCACTGGCCCGTGACCATTTGGTCACCGGAGTCTCGCCGGCGACGAGCTCCGCGGCGCTGCGTTCGGGTGCACGTGAGGAAGCAGCTAGGGAGCGCGCCAAGTCGGCAAGGAGAGGGAGAAGGTAGGAGAGCTCACTGGGGAGGCACAAGGTGGCCCGGTGTAAGATTAGTAGCAACAGCAGTTGCCGGAGACGACGGAGTTCGCCGACGACAGAGGCGAAAGGGGGCGGCTCGATCCGCACCCCGCAGTGGCTGCCGGCTCGCGCTCACGGACGGGGACGGGGTAGACGACGACGGCAGAGACGATGGGCACGATGGCGAGGCGAACGGCGCTCGATGGCCGCGAGGACGGGCGAGGCACGGCAGCGACCGCGTCGGCCTCCTCTCCAAAACGAAGGAGAGGGAGAGGGAGAAGGGGAAGTGGGTGAGGGGGGGAAAGATCTCGGCGGAATCCAGGGCATCGACGCTGGCGTCCTTATCCTCCCCGCGGCGCCTGTAGCGGCGTGGTCGGCAAGGTGGGTTCGGCGGCGACCGTGGGCACGGTCGGAGGAACAGGGAGGGGGAAGGACCGACCCAGTGGGAAGGTGGGCCGGCTTGCTGGGACGGGCCGAGGCCCAGGGGCAGGGGGCTTTCACTCTCTCGCCTCCTCTCTTTCTCTTAGTTCTTTTTTTAACTTAAAATAGAGAAAGGAAAATATTTATTTGAGCATCCAAAGGATTTAGGAAAAATACGGGACTTGGCCCATTAATTCCTCCACATTTTTAGGTATTGCCACAAATAGTTTGGAGGCAAGAGGATTTGACTAGGAATTTTGGAAATTGGGAATGGCATATTTAAATGCTGCTGGAACACTAATTAATTTCCAGGGGCAATTTGGGAACTCCAAAGATTTTGGTTTTAACATGAAAAATACTTAGAGAAAATTTGTCATATTGTGAACTATTTTGATTGCATGAAAGAAGAAGCAAATATTTGACATGCAATTTGAATTTGAAACAGATTTTGGACAAGTGGCATTTTGGCATGATGATCATGATGACATGACCTTCATTATGGGGAGATTACTGTAGTGTGATGCTGGGGATGTTACAAGTCTCCTCCACTACAAGAAATCTCTTCCCGAGATTTAAGTGGGGAAGTAAAGAGTAACTTCGGGAGAACTGACCCTTATAGGGTTAATTATGTGGTGAAGAATTCAGGGAATGAGGTAGAAGTATCTCTCGAGTTGAAACTTAATAAACATCGAGAGCAAAGTATGAAGGTACAATAGGAAGTTTCAAGCGAATGGACAAACGATTGGTACCTGAACAAAGTGTGAGAAAGGGGTTCAAAGCATCGGGAATAGATCGTCTCTCGAAAGGTGGCTCGTGACATGATACGAAGCCAAATGCAAGAATATTTCAGAATCAAAGATATACAGGAGAGTCAGTTTCTGATCCTGTGAAACTGTGGGTTATGGGCCCACCATGTGGGATAAAAGTAGGAAGGGGGGCTAACATCTTGCACGGTCACGATAGCAAGGCATGTCAGAGGGTAGCCTGTTAGTTATGTCAGTAACAGCATCGATACCAAGGGCGAGGGACGAAGAGAACCATTTTCCTGCTCGTTGAACGAGGCGGACCATTAGGCATAGTTCTCGTCGATCGGTGGCTACCGAAATGTCATCAACAATAGTAACAAGGTCTTGCTAACATAATTGTACAACCGAGGTGTTTTACATAAGCAGGGAATTATTACTGCTTATAACAGATAGATCACAAGAAAGGTTAAACTAAACAAGGAAAGGAAAATATGATTATCATATTAAACAGAACAATGGAAGGGAAAATGTGTTTAAACACATATTTCAAGGGTATATCCTTCCCAAGGGCAAGCAAAGCATGATATCCATGACGGGATATAACGTAGAAAACCCCTTTAGGAAAGGGAAGAGAAAGTCCATGTCATTATCCATACAACGGTGTTCGGATAATTGAGCAAGAAACATTTAGCATTGGGCTTCAAATGTTCTTGTTGAAAATCAAAGTTCCACAGACAAGCTTTTGAGATAGCATTGGCATGGCATTCAAACAAAGGTCGGACTTTAGATACTCAATGGATCCTTCAGGAACAGCTTATAAAATAGGTCTTACAATTTCCTCCAGGAAGAATGGTTATCCTTGCAAAAGAATTTATAACGATAGGTCCTCCACCCAGGGGGGGGGGGTGCTAGGCATGACATCATGTTACCGGGTCATCAAAGGACCAACATCATAACTCTTGGAAAGTTGTCCCAACCATCATATCTGACCGAGATTCAGATCCGATTGGTGTCAGGATAACTCAGACTCAGGATGTCTGTGAAGAAAAGGTGCAACACAAATTGTCGAGATGACATTGTAAGATTCTTGGGAACTGAACTATGGAAGCAAGTTCCGAAACAAGAGTTCATCATTAAGTCAAGGAGAGAATGAGGAGGTGGCTGATGGACTCAGCGACATTCCATTGAGATCTCAAAAGATGGATTTCCACGATTATCTGAACAAGGAGATAACCCTTTTCAGATCAAATGATATAGTGAGGTATGCTTGAGGAAAACATACATAATTAAACCTTGGTTGAAAGGTGCGCCTGAAATATGGGTTGAGCTGCACGACCAATGTCAGAATGGTGATTCAATAATCAATAATCTAAGAATGAACGGTCGACCATTAACTTCAAAGCAATATGATTGCTAGAAGGGCGGAATCCAAACAGCACCGCTCACTTGTTGGTACCCTGGTTGGAATCAACACGAGGACCAAGAAAGAATGGTGATGGTGAGAAGCATCACAATACCAAGAATTCCTTAAGAGGTGATGAAATTCTCACCACAATTTTGACATAAAAGATGGTAATACTCCAAGGTAGAACATAACACAAGTTGGATAGCAAGGAACTCAAGTTACAACGCAAAACTAGAACAAGTTTTGTGTTGCGGAAATGCAAGAATGTCGTCGATGATAACACAAACCATCAAGGGCAAGGATGGTATTTCTCACCATGACTTCCATTGGGAACCTAGGAGGAGTCAAAATGTTGATGATGATCACGACAATTTGTCGAGAGAATTCATGAAGATGTAATCAATTGGCGATGACATCAAGTCAAAGGAATGATGAAGCAAAAGGTTATTGAAACCACGGGTACAACACAAACTCGAAATCTAGCTTGTTGTTCAAGGCGAAATGATATGACGAGGAAGAGCGACATAAGCTTAGCTCATCATCGAAAATTGTGCTCCGAAAAGAAGGACCAGGTAGCACGGTTAAAATTTAGCCGATCAGGCTAGGAAAGACTTAAAGGATTAATAAACTCGTAAGCAACGAAAATTACTTAGGGTTATCGAACCAAAATGTGGAATCGTTGTTCTCGATCGACGAGAACCCAGAACCCGAGAAAATTGGAATCAGTGAGAAATAATAGTTGATGAAGAACCCATAATAAGTTATGCAGTCCATGATATTCTTGAGATACCAGAGTTTAATACTCAACGATAGAGCAAAGTAAAGGTTGGACAGGTGCAATGATCTGCAGAAGACAAGTACTTCAATTTGTCCACGAAATGGTATATAAAAGGAGAACATGGCCGGAACCACGATTGCAAAAGATCAATTCACAGATACTAGATGATACTATAACAAGGAAAAAGTTATTATTACAAGAAGCTTCCATGATAGGATCTACATCGTGTCCATGGGCATGAACACAAAGTTCAAGGTCGACTCCCACTTCTTCAATGTATAACCTTCCATTCACTTCTCGCTTAGATAAAGGCATTAGTGTTGAAAGTTTTACCTGGTGAAATACCAGATGAGTATGACTCGTGAAAACTTCCGAGTTCACACATATAAAGGAAGGCATAGGTTCAACCCGTCAGGGTATCGTGGAAACATATACCACAAGCTTCAATAGTAAATACCACCAGCTCGAAAGCAGAGCATGGTTGGCCAAGCAGATGATACAATTTACCGGAGGCACTATGTATCAGGGGAAGAACTCACAAGGTGATTGAATTTGAAGGACACTGTCGGATAACAATCCAAAAATGGATCGGGTGATCCACAACGGAGCTGATGTGAGTATAGGTACTCCATCAGAGGAAGAAAGAATGCACGAGCATCATATTATAGAACATCGGAATAATTCGATGCTTAGATTAACCAAGGAATTATGATTTCCAAAACAAAGGATCCGAAGCAGACGCTCTGATCAAGGATGGATAAGTTGTATAGACCAGAGGCACAATTGACGACAAATAGTTTGGTCGAGAACCAGCTCATGTTCAAAATGACGCCTGAGCAGGAAAGATAATTTAGAAGGGTTGATAGATAATTGTGTGCGTTCGCACACATGTATCAATAGGATCAAAATGATGGTGTCAAAAGATACTAATGAATATTGCTAGTGATATGGGAGCCTCCATAATGTAAGCAGACAAGTATTGCAGAGCAATAAGCTACTAAGGATTTTTGGAGGATCGAATAGTATTTCGAAGACCATTGTGAAACACATGAACAACTGGGGGATGAGGGGATATTCGATAAGTGCGAGAATTATCCATAGGGTATTCAGGTGACAAAGAACAACAAGGCAGTAAGCTCAAAGGATTATCGAAACAACGACGAGTATTACGGGGTATCTTGTAATAACAAGATCAACTGGGGATGAATGTAAGAATAACAACTGCAAGTAGTTATCCATAAGGGTTGACGGTGGAAGGGGAATTGCGAACGCAATTGGCACAAGGTCTCAAGAGAATATCGGAAGGTATCTTCAGAATCCTTCGGTGCACCAAGTAATCATCCGGACTGAAGAGGCTCTCCGGGAGAAAGTATTATCGAGAACCTAGAGTCAGAGTTAGTAAAAATCATTTAACCCGAGTAGAAGAGAGTTCAGAGTCCTAGAGTAAAGGTCGAGGAGTAAAAGATTCTAATACCACCCAATGGCGACGTGGGCCCATGGGCCACACAGCCATGTTAGTAAAAGTTTTGTATTGACTAGACTCGACTTCGGCCAAGGAGTATAGAAGGGGATTCCTACAGGCAGTCGGCTCTGATACCAACTTGTGACGCCCTCGATTCAATCGTACACTAATCATACACGCAAATGTGTACGATCAGGATCAAGGACTCACGGGAAGATATCACAACACAACTCTAGACACAATTTAAAAATAATATAAGCTTTATATTACAAGCCAGGGGCCTCGAGGGCTCGAATACATAAGCTCGAATACACAACAGTCAGCGGAAGCAACAATATCTGAGTACAGACATAAGTTAGACAAGTTTGCCTTAAGAAGGCTAGCACAAAAGCATCTACGATCGAAAAGGCAAGGCCTCCTGCCTGGGAGCCTCCTAACTACTCCTGGTCGTCAGCGGTCTCCGTCACGTGGTAGTAGGCACCCTCGGGGTAGCCGCAGTCGTCAAAGGTGGCATCTGGCTCCTGGAATCCACCATCTGGTTGCAACAACCAGAAAGAAGAAAGAAGGGGGGGAAAGGGGGAGCAAAGCAACCGTGAGTACTCATCCAAAGTACTCGCAAGCAAGGATCTACACTACATATGCAACATTATAAAAGGAAGGCTGTATATGTGGACTGGGCTGCCAAAATGCCAGAATATAGAGAAGGCCTAGTCCTATCGAAGACTAGCATCTTCTGGAAACCACCATCTTGCAGCAAACAGGAGGGAGTAGAGTAGCATAAAGTAAAGTAGTAGTAGTGTTATCAACCTCGGCCAGAGATCCTTTCTCGACTCCCTGTGAGAAAGCAATCCCAGAGCCATACTATCCAGTTATCATCACAATCAAATCCTCATCACCATCTAGTTCTCATCACAAGTATCCAGTTCTAGTTGTATCGATCGGGATACAACTCCAAGTGTCCGTTACCGTAGGACAGGCTATCGATAGGTGTTTTCTTCCCTGCAGGGGTGCACCAACTTACCCACCACGCTTGATTAACTCCGGCCGGACACACTTTCCTGGGTCATGCCCGGCCTCGGCCAAACAATACGCCGCAACCCGACCTAGACCTAACAGAGAGGTCAGCACGCCGGACTAAACCTATGCCCCCAGGGGTCATGGGCCATCTCCCCGGGAACTCCTACACGTTGCGAGGGCGGCCGGTGAGCAGACCTAGCTACCTCCTTCAACAAGGCAGGTGCTTACGCAGTCCAACCCGGCGCGCGCCGCTCAGTCGCTGACGTCTATTAAGCTTCGGCTGATGTATACGACGCAGAACGCCCATACTATGCCCATGTGATGGTTAGTGCTATCAGGCCAGAGGCCCCTCGGATCAAATATCGATATCGTAGTGGATTAGGAACGTGCGGTAACAAGCAGAGACTCACGAAAGATGTGACCCCGTTGCCCCGTCTCGAGGACTTGCGGCAAGGGCTAAGAATGCCCGGCCACGCCTCGTAATTATCTCACGGGCACCTTCCAGGTCAACCCGACTCCTCATCACTCGCAATTATGCTCACGCGGGCACCCCTCAGGGTCGACCCGTCTTTAGTAACATGGTTCAGTGTAAAGTCATAGTAACCATAGTAACTGTGTGTTTAAACATCAAGGGGAAAACCCGAGGAATCACCCCCGGTGAATTCCACTCAATGTAATCATCAAGGTGAACATAAGAGAAATCACCCCCGAGGTTCACACTTGAGGAGTTGCACGACAGAGTCATATCGGAAGTGGTTAAGGCGGAATCACCCTCGATGACCACGACCGAATAGCTACACTACAGGGTTAACATCAGAAGTGATGTAGAGGTCTCACCCTCGGCACTCGATAGTAACCCAGCAGTGTCGAGCAACTAAGGGGAAAGTGGTGTGCGGTGCCGGGGCCTGGTCTTCAATCCCGTTGATCGGGTCTTCAATGATGAAGCAGGGGCAACAAGGACAAGGTGGGGGTCACTGATGGATCACTAACCAACCTATACTAAGCAGTTTAGGATAAGCAGGTAAGGTACAACAGCAGATACAAAAGCAGGCTATGCATCAGAATAGGAGCATACAATAACAGTAGCAAAATCTAATGCAAGCATGAGAGAAAGGAATGGGCGATATCGGGATGATCAAAGGGGGGGGGGCTTGCCTGGTTACTCTGGCAAGGAGGGGTCGTCGTGGACGTAGTCGATCATAGGGGCAGCATCGGTCTCGGGGTCTACCGGGGAGAAGAGGGAGAAGAAACAGTAAATATAAAGCAAACATAGCATCACAAGGCAGAACGTGGCAATATGCCGTGCCGGGAGTGACCTAACGTATGGCTACACGATAAAGGTGAAGGGGGGAAATCAACCAGGAATGTTTTCCCGGTTTCGGACCTGTGTCAGACAGACGACCGGAGGGGGAATGTCCCATGTTCAGCATGCTAGGGGCATGTGACAGATGAATGGACCGCGTATTCGGATTCATTGGATTTTTCTGAGCAACTTTCATATAGAAAACATTTTCATCGGAGTTACGGTTTATTTTCTATGAATTTTTAAAGTTTAAACAATATTCTGAAATTATTTAAGAAATAACAGAAAAGGAAATATGACGTCATCATGGCGTCATTGTTGCATCAGCGGTCAATAGACTAGTTGACTAGTCAACAGGGCCCAGGGGGGACCCACTGGTAGTGACTGGGCGATGCCCAGTCAGCCATTGACTAGGTCAACAGGGCTAGCCGGGCCACTAGGGCCACGGGGCAGTGACCTGGCGAGGTGGACCCGGACGTCCACGTCGGCGCCAGCGTTGGGGAGCTCCGATGAGCGTTCCCGCGGCGGAGGGGCGCCGGACCTCGCCGGAATTCGCCGTCCGGCGGCCAAAATGGCCGCGGGCGGGTGCGTTCGAACGGGGAGAAGATGCTACGTCGAACTGGGGTGGTAGCCGGGCCGGGGGCGGCCGGAGACGACGGTGGCAAGCGGCGGAGCGGACGCCGGAGATCGGGCATCGTCGGGATCGGGGCTGGGGGCGTTTGCGGGCAAACCACACGGCTAGACGAGGCCTACGCGGTGCGGTGAGTGCGCTGGGCACTGGCCCGTGACCATTTGGTCACCGGAGTCTCGCCGGTGACGAGCTCCGCGGCGCTGCGTTCGGGCGCACGTGAGGAAGCAGCTAGGGAGCGCGCCAAGTCGGCAAGGAGAGGGAGAAGGTAGGAGAGCTCACCGGGGAGGCACAAGGTGGCCCGGTGTAAGATTAGTAGCAGCAGAAGTTGCCGGAGACGACGGAGTTCGCCGACGACAGAGGCGAAAGGGGGCGGCTCGATCCGCACCCCGCAGTGGCTCCCGGCTCGCGCTCACGGACGGGGACGGGGTAGACAACGACGGCAGAGACGATGGGCACGATGGCGAGGCGAACGGCGCTCGATGGCCGCGAGGACGGGCGAGGCACGGCAGCGACCGCGTCGGCCTCCTCTCCAAAACGAAGGAGAGGGAGAGGGAGAAGGGGAAGTGGGTGAGGGGGGGAAAGATCTCGGCGGAATCCAGGGCATCGACGCTGGCGTCCTTATCCTCCCCGCGGCGCCTGTAGCGGCGTGGTCGGCAAGGTGGGTTCGACGGCGACCGTGGGCACGGTCGGAGGAATAGGGAGGAGGAAGGACCGACCCAGTGGGAAGGTGGGCCGGCTTGCTGGGACGGGCCGAGGCCCAGGGGCAGGGGGCTTTCACTCTCTCGCCTCCTCTCTTTCTCTTAGTTCTTTTTTTTAACTTAAAATAGAGAAAGGAAAATATTTATTTGAGCATCCAAAGGATTTAGGAAAAATACGGGACTTGGCCCATTAATTCCTCCACATTTTTAGGTATTGCCACAAATAGTTTGGAGGCAAGAGGATTTGACTAGGAATTTTGGAAATTGGGAATGGCATATTTAAATGCTGCTGGAACACTAATTAATTTCCAGGGGCAATTTGGGAACTCCAAAGATTTTGGTTTTAACATGAAAAATACTTAGAGAAAATTTGTCATATTGTGAACTATTTTGATTGCATGAAAGAAGAAGCAAATATTTGACATGCAATTTGAATTTGAAACAGATTTTGGACAAGTGGCATTTTGGCATGATGATCATGATGACATGACCTTCATTATGGGGAGATTACTGTGTGATGCTGGGGATGTTACATCATCCTCTTAAGAAAAATGAAATACTTGATATCTTCTATAATGGACTAACTGATGCTTCCAAGGACCACTTGGATAGTTGTGCTGGTTGTGTTTTCAGGGAAAGAACAGTCGACGAAGCTGAATTATTATTGAAGAATATGTTGAAGAATGAAAATAATTGGACTCTTCCCGAGCCAATTCCTGAACCTACTCCGAAGAAGAGAGGTGTTCTATTTCTCAGTCCTGAAGATATGCAAGAGGCAAAGAAATCAATGAAGGAGAAAGGTATAAAAGCTGAAGACGTTAAGAATTTACCTCCTATTGAAGAAATACATGGTTTTAATATACCGCCTTTTGAAGAACCACATTGTCTTGATAACCCGACACAGGTAGTAAAGGTAAATTCTCTCTATAGATACGATAAAGATGAAATTCCGACTACTAAATTTCACAGTCCAGGCTTAGATGAATTTGATGATTTCATGGATAGACAAGCAAATTTCAATGATTATGTTAGTAGACAATTAAAGAATAATGCTTATATGATAGGACGCTTGAATGATTATATAGCTAGAGTTAAAGATGAATTTAAACTCACTAGTAAACATGCTTCTATGGTTGCTACTCAAGCTGCACAAGTACTTAAAGCTCAGAATGAATTTCTAGTTGAATTAAATAACAAACATGACTTTGCTGTTAGAGTGGCTACTAGAACTGGTAAAATGACTCAGGAACCTTTGTATCCCTAAGGCCACCCTAAGAGAATTGAACAAGATTCTCAGAATAATAATCTAGATGCTCCTAGTTCTTCTAAGAAGAATAAGAAGAAATATGATAGGACTTTGCAAACTTCTAGTGAACCTAATGTAGAAACACCTGAGAATCCTAATAATATTTTTATCTCTCATGCTGAAACACAATCCGGAGATGAACATGAACCTGATGACAATGCTAATAATGATGTTCACATAGATGCTCAACCTAGTAATAACAATGATATAGAAATTGAACCTGCAGTTGGTCTTGATAACCCACAATCAAGAAACCAACGTTATGATAAGAGATATTTTTTTGCTAGGAAGCATGGTAGAGAAAGAGAACCATGGGTTCAGAAACCCATGCCCTTTCCTCCTAAACCATCTAAGACAAAGGATGATGAGGACTTTGAGCGTTTTGCTGAAATGATTAGACCTATTTTCTTACGCATGCACTTAACTGATATGCTTAAAACAAACCCTTATTCCAAATATATGAAAGATATCATCACTAATAAGAGGAAAATACCTGAAGCTGAGATTTCCACCATGCTTGCTAACTATACCTTTAAAGGTGGAATACCTAAGAAACTTGGTGATCCTGGAGTACCCACTATACCTTGCTCTATTAAAAGAAATTATGTTAAAACTGTTATATGTGATTTAGGAGCCGGTGTTAGTGTTATGCCTCTTTCCTTGTACCGTAGAATTGAATTAAGTAAGTTGACACCCACTGAGATATCCTTGCAAATGGCTGATAAATCAACTGCTATACATGTCGACATTTGTGAGGACGTGCCTATTGTTGTTGCGAATGTTACTATCTTAACAGACTTCGTCATTCTTGATATTCCTAAGGACGACAGTATGTCGATTATCCTTGGTAGACCCTTTTTAAATACTGCAGGAGCTGTTATTGATTGCAACAAAGGCAATGTCACCTTTCATGTTAATGGAAATGAGCATATGGTACATTTTCCGAGGAAACAACCTCAAGTTCATAGTATAAATTCTGTTGAGAAAATTCCATCACTCATTATTGGAGGTTTTGAATTTCCTCTCCCTACTGTCAAGAAAAAGTATGACATTCTTATTGTTGGGGATGTTCATATCCCCGTTGAGGTAACCTAGTGTCACTTCGAAATTTCTCTGGTTCC
The DNA here is from genome assembly GCF_002162155.2 of Triticum dicoccoides. Classification (NCBI taxonomy): domain Eukaryota; kingdom Viridiplantae; phylum Streptophyta; class Magnoliopsida; order Poales; family Poaceae; genus Triticum; species Triticum dicoccoides. Next base: position 468,352,839 of record NC_041381.1, read on the forward strand.
GTGTTATTCGGAATGAGTTTGTTAACAAGACTTGATCAACCTTGTTAGTGGATTCATTTTGATGATCATGAGATGGATGAAACTAGAAGGCACAACCTTCTGTACCCTCTTTTTACTTTCTGTTATTTACAATAAATAAAGAAAAAATAGTATTATCTATCTGTTTTCTAAATTATCCGTGCAATGAAAAATATCCCGAAAATAAAAGTGCTCCAAATGCCCTACAAATTTAGTATGATTTTTTATGGAATATTTGAGGATTTTAGGCACTGAAATCACTGCAGGAGGGGCAAGCACCAGGCCACGAGAGTGGAGGGCGCGCCCTCACCCCTTGGGCGCGCCCCCCTGTCTCGTGGGCCCCTGGTGGCCCCCCTCCACTTATGCCAGCACCCACACACTCCATCTTCTTCCCACAAAAATCCCCATCCAGGTCAAGCACGAGTTCTAGCTCATTTTGCTACGATTTTCGATCTCCTTGCTCAAAGCTCCATTCACAAAACTGCTTTGGCAGATTGTTGCTTGGTATGTGACTCCTCCATTGGTCCAATTAGATTTTGTTCTAGTGCTTTATTCATTGCAGATCCTTGCTGCCTTGGTTACCCTGTTCTTGAGCTTGCATGCTAAATTTATGAGGTTCCATGTAATCCTAATGCATGATATAGGCTCTAGGCACTTGTATGAGTAGTTGCTATCAATTTGTTTAGTTTTATTCACTTTTATTTTGAAGTTACTAAAATTTCAAAAATATTGCAGAAAAAGAAATATGTTCAGGAAAATGTACCAAGGTGGTTCCTCAGTAAAGAAAGGGCCTAGGCGTGCTATGCGTGAGCAAGACGATGAACCACCAAGGGAGGCTGAAGTGCGGTCTTGTGAATGGTCATCAGAAGAGTTTACGGTCAATGCAGGCATTAAGGTTGAATTTGATACATATGTGCGTAATGCCGATCTTGAGGACTTCATGCAAGATAAGTGTCCTCAGTACTACTATCTAACTGATTCGTTCATGAGAAGGTTTAAATTTTTCATCTTCGCGTAATTCTCATAATGTCCTGTTTGATATTTATGATCAATCTTATACCATGGACTTAGAAGATTTTACAACTGCTTGCAAACTTCCGCAGTGAGGAAGTGTTAATGATCCCCACAAATCTGAATTTAGGGATTTCCTTGCTAGTATTACTGTGGGAGAGTCTAGGGATATTACACAAGCTACCATAGGGAGCATTCATTTTCCTGCTATACATTATTTTGCTCTCTTCATTGGTAGATGCATTAACGGTAAAGATGAAGCATGTCATATGTGTGTCCCTGATCTTTGTGTCCTCAAGAGTGTTGTGTTAGGTTATAAAGATTATAACCTGGGGGCAATAGTTGCACGTAGGTTGCATAAAAATGGTAGAGCTGGAGATTTATTTGGAGGAATTTATGCGACCCGTGTGGCAAATTATCTTGGTATAGCTCCATGAGAGGGGGATATGATGTTACCTCCTGCTCATTTAGATTATGACGCTATGGTCCAACATCTTTTTCTTAAGATGAATGAACAATTCCTCCAGTATCGACTAATCTTTGACAGACATAGCATTGTCCATGTTACTCTTCCTGCTCCTTTCCTTTTTGATTACCAGGCAAAAGGAAGATATGTTGTTACCAGGGAGGAAGCAGCTGAACACGAGGGGAGAGCGGAGGTGGCTCGCCAACATGCTGCAGCTCAAGATGCATTTGCTGCTGCATCTCAGTACGACCCCAGTTACAACTACGGATATCAGCCAGGCTACCCTTGGCATTAGACCAACTTAGGCCAAAAGCCTAAGCTTGGGGGAGTACGTATTTCTCGCCGACTTTACATTCATGTTCACACACTATTCTAGTCGTTGGTGCTCATACTCTTTCATTGTATTATCCATGCTAGTTTAATTTTATTTTTCTAGTTTTATTCTTGTGTGTTTGATAAACCTTAAGAAAAACCAAAAAAGTTAGTTAGTTTATTTTCCATGCTTGTAGTAGAAATTAAAATGAAAACCCAAAAAGATTTCTCGTGTAAATAGTTTTATTTTCTTTTCTTTCCTTTGGGGGGTTGAGAGTAGAAGACCTTACTGAAATTTTTTAGTGGATCTCATATGCATGATTGTTTATTTAACTTAGAGCCCGTATTACTTTTTCTTCTCTCTTGAGTTGAATGCTTGCAAATTCTAGCTTAGTCCAATGCACGTGCACTCCTATTATTATACACATCGTTCGATCGTGCAAGTGAAAGGCAATAATGACGATATATGATGAACTGACTGAGATGAGAAAAGCTGGTATGAACTCGACCTATCTTGTTTTTGTAAATATGATGAGTTCATCGTTCCTGATTCAGCTTATTATGGAGTAAACATATTTGCAATGACATTTAGAGATTATAGTTGCTTGTGCCATGCTTGATTAGCTATGATTTATAATGGTTTACCTTGCGTGCCAACATGCTATTAGAATGATTATGACGTGGTATGATGTGATGGTATCCTCCTTTGAATGAATTGAGTGACTCGACTTGGCACATGTTCACGCATGTAGTTGAAACAAATCAACATAGCCTTCATGATATTCATGTTCATGGTGGATTATATCCTACTCATGCTTATACTCGGTGTGAATTAGTTTTAATGCATGTTTATGACTGTTGTCGCTCTCTCAGTTGGTCGCTTCCCAGTCTTTTGCTAGCCTTCACCTGTACTAAGCAGGAATACTGCTTGTGCATCCAAACTCCTAAAACCCCAAAATTATTCCATATGAGTCCACCATACCTTCCTATATGCGGTATTTACCTGTCGTTCCAAGTAAATTTGTATGTGCCAAACTCCAAACCTTCAAATGAAATTCTGTTTTGTATGCTCGAGCGGCTCATGTTTCAGCTAGGGCTGCCTATATATTCCATGCTAGGTGGGTTATTCTCAATAGGAGTGGACTCCGCTCCTCATTCACGAGAAAGGGCCGGTAACCGGGATGCCCAGTCCCATGATCCAAAAAGATCAAAGCAAATAAATATAATTAAACAAAACTCCCCCAGGATTGTTGTTAGTTGGAGGCACTCGTTGTTTCGAGCAAGCCAAGGATTGATGCTTGTTGGTGGTGGGGGAGTATAAACTTTTACCATTCTGCGTGGGAACTACCTATAATGCATGTAGTATGGAAGATACAACCATCTCATAGTTGTTGCGTTGACAGTGAAAGTATGCCGCCCAAAATATTATTCAATCTCTATTTTAAAATCGAGCTCTGGCACCTCTACAAATCCCTGCTTCCCTCTGCGAAGGGCCTATCTATTTACTTTTATGTTGAGTCATCACCTTCTTATTAAAAAGCACCTGCTGGAGAGCACACTGTCATTTGCACTCATTACTATTGGTTTATATTGGGTATGACTTGACTGGATCTCTTTTACCATGAATTACAATGTTTAGTCAGTCCTTGATCTTTAAAGGTTCTCTGCATTTATGTTTTGCGGTCTCAGAAAGGGCTAGCGAGATACCATTTTGTTATATCATGTTACGATTGTTTTGAGAAAGTGTTGTCATCCGAGTTTTATTATTATCGCTCGCTAGCTAATTATGGCATTGATATGAGTAATTGTGAGTCCGAGGTGTTATTGTGAGTATGGTTAGTCCATAATATATGTTGAAACTTGAATGCCGGCTTTACATGTTTACAACAACAAGAGCAAACGGTGTTTGTAAAAGTTTTTCTTTATCACTTTCAGTTTATCAACTGAATTGCTTGAGGACAAGCAAAGGTTTAAGCTTGGGGGAGTTGATACGTCTCCAACGTATCTACTTTTCCAAACACTTTTGCCCTTGTTTTGGACTCTAACTTGTATGATTTGAATGAAACTAACCCGGACTGATGCTGTTTTCAGCAGAATTACCATGATGTTGTTTCATGTGTAGAAAACTAAAGTTCTCGGAATGACCTGAAAATCCTCGGAGACAAGTTTCAGAAAATATAAAATATACTAGCAAAAGATGAAGACCATGGGGCCCACACCCTGTCCATGAGGGTGGGGGGAGTGCCCACCCCCTCTGGGCACGCCCCCGTCTTGTGGGCCCCCTGCAGCTCCGCCGACCTCAACTCCAACTCCATATATTCTGTCTCGTGGAGAAAAAAATCAGAGAGGAAGTTTAATCGCGTTTTATGATACGGAGCCGCCGCCAAGCCCTAATCTCTCTCGGGAGGGCTGATCTGGAGTCTGTTCGGGGCTCCGGAGAGGGGGATTCATCACCGTCGTCATCATCAACCATCCTCCATCACCAATTTCATGATGCTCACCGTCGTGCGTGAGTAATTTTGTCGTAGGCTTGCTGGACGGTGACGGGTTGGATGAGATTTACCATGTAATCAAGTTAGTTTTGTTAGGGTTTGATCCCTAGTATCCACTATGTTCTGAGATTGATGTTGCTATGACTTTGCTATGCTTAATGCTTGTCACTAGGGCCCAAGTGCCATGATTTTAGATCTGAACCTATTATGTTTTCATGAATATATGTGTGTTCATGATCCTATCTTGCAAGTCTATAGTCACCTATTATGTGTTATGATCCGACAACCCCAAAGTGACAATAATCGGGATACTTCTCGGTGATGACCGTAGTTTGAGGAGTTCATGTATTCACCATGTGTTAATGCTTTGGTCCGGTTCTCTATTAAAAGGAGGCCTTAATATCCCTTAGTTTCCACTAGGACCCCACTGCCACGGGAGGGTAGGACAAAAGATGTCATGCAAGTTCTTTTCGATAAGCACGTGTGACTATATTCGGAATACATGCCTATATTACATTGATGAATTGGAGCTAGTTCTGTGTCACCCTAGGTTATAACTATTACATGAGGAATCGCATCCGACATAATTATCCATCGCTGATCCATTCCCTACGAGCTTTTCATATATTGTGCTTCGCTTATTTACTTTTTCGTTGCTACTGTTACAATCACTACAAAACCCAAAAATATTACTTTTGCTATCTTTATCTTTACCACTGTTACCATTACTATCATACTACTTTTCTACTAAATACCTTGCTGCAGATACTAAGTTATCCAGGTGTGGTCGAATTGATAACTCAGCTGCTAATACTCAAGAATATTCTTTGGCTCCCCTTGTGTCGAATCAATTTGGGTTGAATACTCTACCCTCAAAAGCTGTTGCGATCCCCTACACTTGTGGGTTATCACTCATCAATGGAAATTCTCATAGATTTGAGAGACTCATTGATATCATGCTTAGGTGGAATAGATCTAAGTTTCAAAGTGTCAATATCAAGAGAAATTCTATCCACGTTCCTAGCCAACTCATCAATCTTAGGCAATTTTTCTTCAAGCAAAGCATTGAAATTCTTTTGAGAAATCATAAATTCTTTAACACTAATCTCAAAATCAGAGGGCATCTCATTAAAATTTCCATAAGAGTTATTGTAGTAATTACCATAATTATTAGAGGAATTACTAGGAAACAGCCTAGGATTAAAGTTTCCTTTATACGCATTGTTACCAAAATTATTCCTACCAACAAAATTCACATCCATAGATTCATTATTATTCTCAATCAAATTAGAAAAAGGCATATCATTAGGATCAATAGGAGCACTTATATTAGCAAACAATTTCATAAGTTCATCCAGCTTTCCACTCAAAACATTAATCTCCTATATCGCATGAACCTTTTTACTAGTAGATCTTTCGGTGTGCCATTGAGAATAATTCACCATCATATTATCTAGGAGTTTAGTAGCTTCTCCTAAAGTGATTTCCATAAAAGTGCCTCCCGCGGCCGAATCTAAAAGATTTCTAGAAGCAAAATTCAACCCGGCATAATTTTTTTGAATGATAATCCATAAATTTAATCCATGTGTAGGGAAATTGCAAATCATTAATTTCATCCTCTCCCAAGATTGTGCAACATGTTCATGATCAAGTTGCTTAAAATTCATAATATCATTTCTAAGAGAGATGGTCTTAGCGGGAGGAAAATACTTAGAAATAAAAACATCTTTGCACTTATTCCATGAATGAATACTATTTTTAGGCAAAGACGAAAACCAAGTTTTAGCACGATCTCTAAGCGAAAACGGAAATAGCTTCAATTTAACAATATCATTATCCACGTCTTTCTTATTTTGCATATCACACAAATCAACAAAGTTGTTTAGATGAGTAGCGACATCTTCACTAGGAAGGCTAGAGAATTGATCTTTCAGGACAAGATTCAACAAGGCAACATTAATTTCACAAGATTCAGCATTGGTAAGAGGAGCAATCGGAGTGCTAAGAAAATTTTGTTGGTATTGGAAAAATCACACAATTTAGTATTATCTTGAGCCATTGTGACAAACAATCCAACAAACAAGCACACAAGAGGCAAGCGAAAAAGAGACGAACGGGAAAGAGAGGATGAATAAAATGGCAAGGGTGAAGTCGGGGAGAGGAAAACGAGAGGCAAATGGAAAATAATGTAATGCGAGGGATAATGGTTTGTGATGGGTATTTGGTATGTCTTGACTTGTGCGTAGACCTCCCCGGCAACGGTGCCAGAAATCCTTCTTGCTACCTCTTGAGCATGCATTAGTTTTCCCTTGAAGAGGAAAGGGTGATGCAGCAAAGTAGCATAAGTATTTCCCTTAGTTTTTGAGAACCAAGGTATCAATCCAATAGGAGGCTACATGCAAATCCCTCGTACCTATACAAACAAATAAGAACCTTGCAACCAACGCGATAAAGGGGTTGTCAATCCCTTCACGGCCACTTGCAAAAGTGAGATCTAATAGAGATAATAAGATAAATAAATATTTTTGGTATTTTTATGATATAGATTGGAAAGTAAAGATTGCAAAATAAAGTAGATTGAAAACTTAGATGATGGAAAATAGACCCGGGGGCCATAGGTTTCACTAGTGGCTTCTCTCAAGATAGCATAAGTATTACGGTGGGTGAACAAATTACTGTCGAGCAATTGATAGAAAAATGCATATTTATGAGGGTATTTAGGCATGATCATGTATATAGGCATCACATTCGCGACAAGTAGATCGAAACGATTCTGCATCTACTACTATTACTCCACACATCGACCGCTATCCAACATGCATCTAGAGTATTAAGTTCATAAGAACAGAGGAACGCATTAGACAAGATGACATGTATAGGGATGAACTCAAGCAATATGATATAAACCCCATCTTTTTATCCTCGATGGCAACAATACAATATATGCCTTGCTGCCCCTGTTGTCACTGGGAAAGGACACCGCAAGATTGAACCCAAAGCTAAGCACTTCTCCCATTGCAAGAAAGATCAATCTAGTAGGCCAAACCAAACTGATAATTCGAAGAGACTTGCAAAGATAACAAATCATACATAAAAGAATTCAGAGGAGATTCAAATATTGTTCATAGATAATCTTGATCATAAACCCACAATTCATCGGATCTTAACAAACACATCGCAAAAAGAATTACATCAAATAGATCTCCAAGAAGATCAAGGAGAACTTTGTATTGAGATCCAAAGAGAGAGAAGAAGCCATCTAGCTAATAACTATGGACCCGAAGGTCTGTGGTAAACTACTCACACTTCATCGGATAGGCTATGGTGTTGATGTAGAAGCCCTTCATGATCGATTCCCCCTCCGGCGGAGCGCTGGAAAAGGCCCCAAGATGGGATCTCACGGGTACAGAAGGTTGCGGCGGTGGAAATAGGGTTTCGTGGTGCTCCTGGATGTTTTTCAGGGTACGTGAGTATATATAGGCGAAGGAAGTCGGTCAGGGGAGCCATGAGGGGCCCACGAGGGTGGGGGCGCGCCCACCCCCTAGGGCGCGCCTACCTTCCTCGTGGCCGCCTCGTTTCTTTCTTGACATCCACTCCAAGTCTCCTGGATTGCGATTGTTCCAAAAATAACTCCCCCGAAGGTTTCATTCCGATTGGACTCCGTTTGATATTCCTTTTCTGCGAAACACTGAAATAGGCAAAAAAACAACAATTTGGACTGGGCCTCCGGTTAATAGGTTAGTCCAAAAATAATATAAAAGTGTATAGTAAATCTAATTAAACATACAAAACAGGTAATAAAATAGCATGGAACAATAAAAAATTATAGATACGTTGGAGACGTATCACGCGGACGCGGACGAACGAGGTTGGGACTCATTGGAAGATCACCAACCATTAGGTGGCAGGCTAGCCAACTTCCACTCGGTGACGCCGGCCTCGGCCAACCTCCACTCGATGACGCCGGCCTCGGCCAACCTCCACTCGGTGATGCCGGCCTCGGCCAACCTTCCGTTCATGTCGATATTGGTATTAACTTGAACATGGAATCTGACGGTGGCGGCGGCGACGACGACGGCATGGCATGCTTGGCATTGACTTGAATGTTGAACTTGATGCAGTCGACACCGGAGTTGATGCTGAAAATGTTGAAGGAAACGACGAGGAACATCCAGCTCCAGCTGGTATGCATGCTTGTACTGGTTCATGCATACATGTGTGCTATGCATTGTGGATCATGCATGCTTGCACTGATCGCATACATGCGTACTGCTTCATGGATTCTGGATCATGCATGCTTGTACTGGTTCATGCATACATGTGTGCTGGTTCATGGATACTGGTTCATGCATGCTTCTAGTGGTCATGTATACTGGATCATGCATGCTTGTACTGCTTCATGCATGCATGTACTGGTTCCTGCATGATTGTTCATATAGTTAGCAATGTAATAAGTTTATGACGCCACTTATTTGCAAATGAAGGCAAGAAAAAGAGAAGGCAGTACAAAGATGAAGAAAAGCAAAATATATTTTCCATGATCTTGGAGAGGTCTTCTTTGGGTAAATTGAATCATGGAATTACTAAAGCTATCACCGAAGAAACAAACATTCCTTTGCGAACTATACAACTGAGATGGCTGGAGGGAAAGAAGGTTGGTGGATTGCAGGGAGTCTTGAGCAAGAGGACCAAGAATTGTGGCCGTAGGAGGATTGCTTTCAATGAAGATGCCATAAAGGATATTGATCTAAGAAAAAGAACAAGTCTCCAAGATCTTGCTAATGAGTTGAACATGGCAAAGACTACCTTATTCAGGCACTTGAAGGAGGGCAGACTCAGGCAGCATTCTAATGCCATCAAATCAACATTGACAGAAGAAAACAAGAGGGCTAGGGTTCAGTTTTGTTTGTCTATGTTTCAGCCAGTAAGCATCCCACAACAGCCAACATTTGATGGAATGTACAACATCATCCACATAGATGAGAAGTGGTTCTATCGCACTCGGAAGAATCAAAAATTCTATTTGGGTCTCAATGAGGAAGATCTAAAGCGTACCACACAAAACAAGAATTACATCAAAAAAGTGATGTTCCTTGCTGCGGTGGCGAGGCCTCGATATGATGATGATGGCAACATGACATTTGATGGCAAGATTGGCATATGGCCTTTTACATTCCTGGAGGAGGCTAAGAGGGATAGCAAGCACCGCGATGTGGGAACAATTGTTACTAAGGTGTTGCCGGTGGTGACAAGGAAAGTTAGCCAAGATTACATGGTGAACAAACTTCTGCCTGCCAATAAGGAGAAGTGGCCTGCTTCGGAATGCAGTTATCCTATAATCATACAACAGGACAACGCCAAAACTCATATTCTCGTCAATGATCCTATGTTTTGTGCAGCCGCAATGGCAGATGGATGGAACATTACGTTGACGTGCCAACCACCAAATTCTCCTGATCTGAACATATTGGACCTAGGTTTTTTTGCAGCCCTACAAGCTTTATTTCAGAAGTCGTTCCTAGGTTCACTAGATGACATTGTTACCAAGGTGCTCCAAGGATATGGAGAGTACCCGCCTAAGAGGAGCAACCGCATCTTCCTCACTTTGCAGTCCTGTATGCGGGAGATACTCAAACTTAATGGCAGCCAACACTACAAGGTTCCACACATGAGAAAGATGGCTCTAGCAGGAGCTGGTCCTCTCCCTGCTAGGTTACCATGTGATCCAACAATTGTAAATGCCGCGATTGAGTTCCTAAATGCCACCATCTAGACATGGTCATTGTCTATGCATGCAATTGTTTGCAATATGGACATAGTTTGGGTTCAATGGATCAATATAGTCTGGACATATTTTGGCAAGAAATGATCAATGTAATCTGGACATATTTTGGGTTCACTTGATCATACTAGCAATCTGGGCATATTTTGGGTTCAAATGATCAATGTAATCTGGACATATTAATCAATGTATTATGGACGTGTTTTGTGTTTAGTTGATCAATGATAATTACCATGCATGAAACTGAGCTAACCACCAAGTAAAAATGAGTAATTTGTTCTGGTCGTGGTCCATGCAAGCAAGTGACTGAAATCTGATTGTCGGCATTCATTTGACAATAAGCAAAATACACATCATAGGACAATTCGTGCTACTGAGCACACTATCTACATTCACTTGAGAAACTACACAACACTAACTTTTCAAACAAAATACTCATCACATCATATCACCATGTCCATGCATGCAACCGAATTTGAGGTGAACACACTCACATCAGATAACCAGGAATTAATAACCTCATCATACTACCCCTTACCTCCATCGTTCATTCGCCGAGCGAGTCACCTCCTTGAGCGGGCATGGAGTCAGGCACAAATAATACATCGGCCTCGGCATCCTCAAGCGGCACCTCTTCACTATCGTCGGTCTTGGCGTCCTCGGGCAACACTTCTACGCCGTCGTCACTCTGGGCATCCTCGGGCACCACGTCTACGACATCGCCGGTCTTGGCGTCCTCGAGCAACACCTCTACGTCGTCGTGGGTCTCGGCGTCCTCAGGCAACACGTCTCCGTCGTCGGTCTCGGAGCCCTCGGGCAGCAACTCTCCGACGCCATCAATCTTAGCATCCTCGAGTAGCAACTCTCCGGCGCCGTCGGTCTCGGCGTCCTCGGGCAGCACCTCTTTGTCGTCCTGGGTCTCAGCATCCTCGGTTGACACCTCTTTTCCGGCCAATATGGGAAAGCTCCCTGTACTAAGGACATGCACGCTATTACTTGGGCAACAGCTGAGCTTGTTCCCGTACATGCATCCTGTTCCTGTACTTGGGCAGCCACCAAGGACATGCACGCCACGCTGAATAAAATTGAGCGGCATGGGTGAGGCATCTTCTACACGGACGCCGACATAGGCATCCTGGTTCACAAGTGAACCTTGGTTAGTGTGGCCGACATCAAATCCATTGACGTACTCCAGCAACTCCTCCTTACCGAGGGCATCCAGCCAGTCTCCAACATAGCCCTCGCCAGGGACCTCCTCCTCTTCTTCCCCCTCTGTGCCTTCGAATTCCCGCTGTCGCTTGCCGAATCATTGAGCATCTCCTCTGTCCAACTTGGGTGTCTCGCCTAGCAACAACTCAATTTGCTGTATTGCCGCCTTTGCCTCCTTCAACAGAGCCGGAACCTTCCTCCTCACCTCTCCCTCAACTCCTCCAGCCATGAAGACCGCCGCCTACGCCGCACCTCTCGGCCCAGATCTGTTGGACGGCTACTGACATGAAGCGTAGAAGATCGATGAGAGAGGGAGAGGAAGCATTATGGGTGGTGGGGATCAGCAAGGGAGGTGGGGATCGATGGGGATCAGCGAGGAAGAAGGGAGATCGATGGGGATCAGCGAGGTGGGGAGGGAGGTGGGGAAAGCAACGACAAGAAAGAGATAAGGGAGAGAGAGGCGAGCGATGCGCTGGGCTGGGTGGGGTCTGTTCGATTTGGTGGGGGGGGGGCATTTTCGTCCAAAATGGCTCGAGGAGGGAGATACGCACTACATTGTGGAATTTCTCTCTAAAGCTTATACGCACTATAAAACGAAATAGAGGGAGTATCTTTTTGGAGTAGTTTGACATTTACTCACGTGCTTCACGTATATCCTATGAGTAAATGGTTGAATGAGTTGAATATCATAAATCTGAATTTATATATGTTTCATATGCTTATACCATGGGGAGTAATGACTTCACACATAATAAGTATAGGTGGTAAATTTATTAAAAGTTAGCAAACATAGTATTGGTCACTTGAACAATTCATGAAAGAATGTTGAAGGAAGAGAGATTTCACATATAAATATGCTATCTTGGACATCTTTTGTAATTGTGAGCACTCATTAAAATATGACATGCTAAAAAGTTACTGTTGGACAAGGAATACAACTTAATGGGTTATGTTTTCTTATATCCGAATAGATGTTATATTGTCATAGATCCTCCAACATGTCGAGCTTGCTTTTCCTTCTCATGCTAGCCAAATTCTTTGCACCAAGTAGAGATACTACGTGTGCTTACAAACATCCCTTAAACCCAGTTTTGCCATGAGAGTCCACCATACCTACCTATGGATTGAGTAAGATTGTCGGTGTCAAAACCGGCGGATCTCGGGTAGGGGGTCCCGAACTGTGCGTCTAGACGGATGGCAACAGGAGACAAGGGACACGATGTTTTTACCCAGGTTCGAGCCCTCTCGATGGAGGTAAAACCCTACTCCTGTTTGATTTGATGATATGGGTAGTACAAGAGTGGATCTACCACGAGATCAGAGAGGCTAAACCCTAGAAGCTAGCCTATGGTATGATTGTTGTTCGTCCTACGGACTAAAACCCTCCGGTTTATATAGACACCGGAGAGGGATAGGGTTACATAGGGTCGGTTACAATGGGAGGAGATCTACATATCCGTATCGCCAAGCTTGCCTTCCACGCCAAGGAAAGTCCCATCCGGACACGGGACGAAGTCTTCAATCTTGTATCTTCATAGTCCAGGAGTCCGGCCAAAGGTTATAGTCCGGTCATCCGGACACCCCCTAATCCAGGACTCCCTCAGTAGCCCCTGAACCAGGCTTCAATGACGACGAGTCCGGCGCGCAGATTGTCTTCGGCATTGCAAGGCGGGTTCCTCCTCCGAATACTTCATATAAGATTTTGAATACAAGGATAGTGTCCGGCTCTGCAAAATAAGTTCCACATACCACCGTAGAGAGAATAATATTTGTACAAATCTAATCTGCTAACGTATTCTATAGCGTGACATCACGCCACGGCCAAGCCTTTATTCGAATCGTTTTACTGTCCCACCTCAGCGCGTTTAGCGAGGTGGTTTCCTTGGTACGTCTTGTCGAAGCAGAGATCATGTCCCCTTATTCCGAGATTCTCATCAATACGGGCGTGGGTAACCCAACCGTGCCATTAATCACGGCGCTTGGGAGATAAGCGAGTTTTACCAGGCTGGTGGGGGCACATAGTTTCGTCCGCCCATATAAGGGGATAAGGATCCACCTTTTCATCTACGCCTTCTTCCTCCTTCGCTTATCCATTTTCGCGCACTCGAGCTCCAGCGCCCAAGTTCGCACTTCTCACCTCAACCTTCTCCAGCCATGTCCGGAGTAGGAGGCAGGTGGATGGCCTCCTCCGTCACGGAGGGGCACATCAAAAAGTTGAGGAAAGCCGGATACTTGTCCAACGACGTTGTGCACCGGCTCCCAGACGAGGGGCAGCTCATCCCCACCCCCAGGCCCCATGAGAGGGTGATGTTCCTCCCCCATTTCCTCCGTGACTGGGCTTCCCACTCCACCCATTTGTCCGGGGGATCATGTTTTACTATGGCCTGGATTTCCACGATCTGGCCTCGAACTTCATCCTCAACATCTCGACGTTTATCGACGTGTGCGAGGCCTTCCTCCGCATCAAGCCCCACTTTGGCTTATGGCTGAAGATCTTCAATGTCAAACCGAAGGTAGTGGGCGGCCAGCAAGCAGAGTGCGGAGGCGCCGTGGTGGGCAAGATACCCAACGTCACATGGCTCAAGGGCTCCTTTGTGGAAACCATCAAAGGGTGGCAATCGGGGTGGTTCTACATCACTGAGCCGCGTGACCCTGAATGGGCAGTGGCCCCCAAATTCCTATCTGGCATCCCCACACGACTCACCTCCTGGAAAGAGACGGGTCTGTCGTGGGGTAATTCGGGAGAGCTGACCGGACTCCAAACCTGCGTCCAAAACCTGGTGGACAAGAAGGTTAAACTTGTCAACGTAGTCCAGGTCATGCTCCTCCGCCGGATCCTCCCGTGTCAATGACGGGCTTTTAACTTGTGGGAGTTCGACCCGACCCAGCACCAAACTTTGTCTAGGCTCTTTGACACAACACAGAGGATGCCTGGGAAGTGCTTTTCAAGGGCGCCGAGGTTCCCCCTCCCATTACTAAGGATCGCAGATTCTGCGCGAAGCGCCAAGCCAGCGTAGTAAGCTTGTTTTACCCTTTACGGGATACTTGTTTTTCATAGTTTGACTCTATGCGGGATCTAAGCTCCCGTTCCTTTGACAGGACTGGCAGAAGAAGTCCGGACAGATCGACTATCCGGCTCCTTTGCCCGAAGGCCCAGCAGATGCCCATTTGGCGAAGCTGCTGGTCCCGGCACCGCACGTGGTGCCGGAGAAGAAGGCCAAGAAGAAGGCCACGGGAACTCAAAAGAGTTCCTGACGCTTGGTGGTGTCGGATTCATCGTCCGATGACTCTGAAGTGCACTCCTCCCACGGAGACGAGGAGGAGGAAGAAGAGGCCTCTCCCCCTCCAAGGGGGGGGGAGGAAAGAAAAGGAAGGCCGCCCCAACTAGGGGGGACGGAGGGTCCAAGAAGGGAAAGACCCTTCCTCCGGACTACTCCACCAACACCGACGACGGCGAAGAGGAGTGGCCATCCAGGGCCAAGCCCCTGGCAAAATCTTAAGTATCCAGATACCAGAATAACTCATGGTGTTCCTTTATTGCACAGTATCTTCTGACGCCAAATATAATCATGCAGTCCGCCCAAGGCCCGTCTTGACGCTTCGTCGAGCGGCTCCCTGGATTCGTCGGATGTGAATAGTCTTTCACTCCCGACTGCTACCTCCCCTCGCCCTACGGACGATGTCGAGGTGGCGTCCCAAAAGGGGCCAAGCCAGGATGAGGTGGTCCTGGAGGCGCCGCAAGGCGACCTCCCGGACTCCAGGCGCAGAGGGGATGAAACGCCAAAGGGCTCTAAGTCCGGCCCTAGGCCGGACACCGCACCGGAACCTTCAGTGGTTCCGGAGTCCGGCAGGCGGCCCCCTAGTAAGAAGGGCAAGCCTACGACACCGGTGACCTCCATCCAACCGGAGGCACCGGATAATTTGCTGGAGGTGCTTAACAACGCCTCCATCAACGAGGAGCACCACACTATTATGAGTGCGGTGATCCAGAAGGTTCAGTCCACCAAGAGCGGGCTGACGGAAGCCTGTGCCAACCTTCTAACAGGCTTTGAGGTATGTATTTAAGATATGTAAAAATATTACCGCATAGACAGTAGCCCCTGATGCTTAGTTTGGTGTTTGGAAAGGAAAGCCGGACTGAGGATCTAAAAAGATATACGTAGGATTCTAAGATAAGCATGTCAATATGGGAATGCAGGCTGCACTGCTGACCTCTGCCGCACTGACTGCGGAGGTCGATGCATTGAAGCAGAACCTCGAGCGGTCCGAGAACAAGCTCGGCCTTGCCAAGAAGCAGATCGAGGACAAGGAAGGTAAGTAGTACCTTATGTAATTATCTAAAAAGATCTGGTTGCAAATAATGACAAGACCAACGTGAGTATTACAGGGGCCACAACCGAGGTGGCGACCCTGAAGGAAGCGTTGTCCAAGGCCGAAGACAATGCGGTCGTGGAGCGCACCGAGCGAGAAAAGCAGGAGGCGCGGGTGGCGGAGGTGCGGCAAGAGCTCCATGCTCTTGTGAAAAAACACGAGTGTTTGGAGCTTGACTCAAAGACGCAAGAGTCCGAGCTTGCCTCGGCCCTTGAGAGCGCCAAATCTGCCAAGGCCGAAGCCCAAAAAGCCCTCCAGGAAATTGAGGCGATGAAGAAGATAGTGGCGGGTAAGGCATTCTTTATGCAAAGCAAGCACGCGAAAGTGAATTACTTGTTACTTACCCGAGTCCGGAGCTCTCCAGGAGCATTCGCAGATCTGCCCCGCAGTGTGTCCGGCGCTGCCACATTCTACTGAGCCAAGGAAGGGAGCTCGACGGAGAAGGTGTTCTGGTCCCAGTATGTTGAGGCCGGACACCCGGTGCCCTTGAGCGACCAGCTGAAGCAGCTGGTCGAGCTCCATAAGGAAGCCGAACAGGCCATGAAGGGCCTTATAGGCCGGCTATGGCCTGGGGAGCTCATGCCTGGGAGCTACTTTGGGCTGGTGAGGCGGCTGGTGGATGCTTGTCCATGGCTTGAAATAATCAAGTGCTCCATATGCATTGAAGGCGCCCGTAGGGCCCTTGCCCGTGTTAAAGTACACTGGGGCAAGATGGATGCTGAGAAGCTGGTGACAGATGGGCCACCGGAGGGGAAGGAGCATCGCAAGCCCGAATTGTATTATGAGGGCATCCTGAAGGGTGCCTGCCTTGTGGCGAATGAGTGTTCCAAGGATGTAATTTTTGAGTAAACTCGCTCGTGTTATCCTGTGCGCTGAAAACTTATTCATATGCACTAAGCAACGCTTTTTGAATTTAAATTATTACGTTCTGTGCGGCCGTTTATTAAATCTGAGAGATGGCGAGTCGTCGGCTTGTACCCCCATGCCACGAGTGCTGGGATGTCCGGGATAAACCTGAGCGCTCTTGTTCCCATTCTTGGGTCCGTCGAGGGAGGCGCTCAGCACAACGAACAAGGCAATCAGACTATAATGCTTTATCACTCTCACTTAGCCATAGAATTCTATAATTTTAAATTTTGGCGAAGCCCCTAGTATTCGGAAGACTGAGTTCGAGGCGCTATCCACGCCTAGGTCGGACAAAGCCAGCTCCTCGCTCTAAGCGGCATAAGCCTTTAGGGACTCGAAACCTCTCAAACAGCGACCGGCTCTCGCCCTATCATGACGGTCAGTTTTAGCTTTCTCTACTGAGGTGCTTAACCCAGCTCAACTGGGGCACAATCATAGTAGTTCTCCTAGCGCTACCTTAGCCGATATAACAGAACGTAAGGTACCAAAACATGGGAGCCGGGCAAAACCAACTATTGACCCAAGACATGATTCGGAGCCGATGCATATAATGCTATAAGTTCGGGGTGCCGCACTCGTGAGAGTGTTCGGACTTCTCACACCATATTCTGAGGTACTTAAGCCCCTGGTGTATTGGCCGTACCAAAGTGTACGGTTGCATAATGTCATAACTGAACATATTTACATAAAAAATGAATGCAATAATAGACAAGAGCTATGTATTGTTTATTAAAAGGCTACTGTGAAAGCAGAACGATACAAATAGTGCGATAAGCAAGAGATGGGATTATTTGATGTGTCCCACTCCAGGGGCAAGCTGCAAGACTTTATGTAAGACGGGTATTTAGCTCGTTATAGAGACAACCTAGACATTCGACGTAGCTTGCTGCCTCCCTAGCTGTTGCATCGTGTGTTCGGCGATTGTACTGCCGGACAGGCCTTCCGGAGAGTGGAGTCCTGAAAGTAAGAAAAAAGAAATAACAAACTCGGGAGCCCCTAGTGTGGTTGAACCGCATTTTGGGCGTGCCGTGGTTGTGCCCCTCCCCTTATGCCCATGGTATTTCCAGAGCGTAATTATGTACGTGTGGTACTGGCTTCGCAATTGCGCGAGGGCTGGGGTTGGGGCCGCACTGCTACGCTTGCTCGGAATGTGCCAGGCGGTCTTGTTGTAGGTTACTCCATGCGCGCTTGACGGTGTCCGGACGTTTAATAGCCGGACTAGAGAATTGCCTTGAGAGGCTACTTTGTACTTCCGCCGCGAGGGCCGCCGTATGCTCCTCCGTTCGGAGAGAGCGTTCGGTGTTTCCATTGACCATAATGACTCCTCGAGGGCCTGGCATCTTGAGCTAGAGGTATGCATAGTGCGGCACCGCATTGAACTTTGCAAATGCGGTTCGTCCGAGCAGGGCGTGATAGCCACTGCGGAACGGGACTATGTCGAAGATTAACTCCTCACTTCGGAAATTATCCGGGGATCCGAAGACCACTTCGAGTGTAACTGAGCCTGTATAGTTGGCCTCTACACCTGGTATGACGCCTTTAAAGGTCGTCTTTGTGGGTTTAATCCTTGAGGGATCTATGCCCATTTTTCGCACTGTAACCAGATGAAGCAGGTTCAGGCTGCTGCCGCCGTCCATAAGGACTCTAGTGAGGTGAAATCCATCAATGATTGGGTCTAGAACCAATGCGGTGAATTCACCATGGCCGATGCTAGTGGGGTGGTCCCTTCGATCAAAAGTGATCGGGCAGGAGGACCACGGGTTAAACTTTTGGGCGACTGGCTCCAACTCATATACGTCCCTGAGTGCACGCTTCCGCTCTCTTTTGGGGATGTGGGTTGCGTATATCATGTTCATCATCCGCACTTGTGGGGGAAAGCCCTTCTGTCCACTATTGTTCGGCGGCCGGGGCTCCTCCTCGTCATCGCTGTGCAGCCCCTTGTCTCTGTTTGTGACACTTAACTTGCCTACCTGCTTGAACACCCAACAATCCCTGTTGGTGTGATTGGCTAGTTTTTCGGGGGTGCCGTGTATCTGGCACGAGCGATCGAGTATTCGGTCCAAACTGGACGGGCCCTCAGTGTTTCTTTTGAATGTCTTTTTCCGCTGACTGGGTTTAGAGCCTCTGAATCCGGCACGAACTGCCGTATCCTTAGCATTGTCGCCGGTAATGTGGCGCTTGTGCTTGTTGTGACGCGACCTGCCATTGTTGTCCTTGGTATCCGAATTACCAGGGCTCTTGGTCATGTTATTACTACGAGCTAGCCAGTTGTCTTCTCCCACGCAAAAGCGGGTCATGAGTGTTGTGAGGGCTGCCATGGATTTTGGCTTTTCCTGTCCTAGGTGCCGGGCAAGCCATTCGTCACGGATGTTATGTTTGAAGGCTGCGAGGGCCTCTGTATCCGGACAGTCGACTATTTGATTTTTCTTGGTTAGGAACCGTGTCCAGAATTGTCTGGTCGATTCCTCTGGCTGCTGAATGATGTGGCTTAGGTCATCGATGTCTGGTGGTCGCACATAGGTGCCTTAGAAATTGTCAAGGAATGCGGCTTCCAGGTCCTCCCAGTAACCAATTGACTCTGCTGGCAAGTTGTTAGGCAAATGCCGAGCTGGTCCTTTAAGCCTGAGTGGGAGGTATTTGATAGCGTGTAGATCATCACCGCGGGCTATGTGGATATGAAGGAGATAATCCTCGATCCATACCGCAGGATCTGTTGTGCCATCGTATGATTCGATGTTTACGGGTTTAAAACCCTCGGGGATTTGATGATCCATTACTTCATCTGTGAAGCATAGTGGGTGTGCGGCGCCTCTGTACTAGGCTATATCACGACGTAGCTCAAATGAGCTTTGTCTGCTGTGTTCAGCCTGGCCGTATTTGCCGTATGCGGCGTGACGGTTATCGTCACGTGTCGTGGGGCGCCCACTCAATCCGTAGACCGATCTTGTTTGCCTTGCCTTGTCCTCCAATATGTCTCGTAGGTCTGGCGCATTTCCCCGTGCCTTGGTATTTTTTGAGCGATGCCGGGGTGCGGCTTGAGTGGATGGCCGAGAGGCCTCTCTGTTGCGGCCACGAGGTGGTCGGTCGGCCGCGTAGTGCGCTGGTGATGTAGGTTTAGGTGCTTCCTCCTCTAATTGGGGTAGTAGCCTGCGCTTTGGGTAGCTCTTGGAGGGGCGTTCGAGTTCGTACTCTTCGGTCGCAAGGACTTCAGTCCATTTGTCGGCTAGCAAGTCTTGGTCAGCTCGAAGCTGCTGCTGTTTTTTCTTGAGGCTGCTCGCCATGGCCATAAGCCTGCGTTTGAAACACTCTTGTTCGACGGGATCCTCAGGCACGACAAATTCATCGTCGTCGAGCTTGCCTCGTCTTCGGAGGGAGGCATGTAATTATCGTCCTCTACCTCTCTATCTGCCGCTCTCTCATGAGGGCTGGCTTCTCCGTCCTCCTGTGTTGAATCCTACTGGAGTGGGTTGTCTTCGGCACTGTCCGGGGTGTTATTATCTCCCGTGCTAGAATCGCCATTTTTGCTTTGGCGGGATTTAGAGCGGCGCCGCTGACGCCGGCGCTTAGGCTGCTTCTTGGAGGGGTCATCCTCCGTTGTTCCATCGCCATTCCCTTCTTTTGGGGTGTCCACCATGTATATGTCGTATGACGAGGTGGCCTTCTAGTGCCCTATAGGCGCTGGTTCTTGGTCATCTCCTGCATCGGCGTCCATACCGTCAATGTCTTCGGAGTCGAAGTCGAGCATGTCGGTTAAATCATCGATAGTGGCTATGAAGTGGGTGGTGGGTGGGTTTTGAATTTCTTCATCGTCCGCATCCCAACCTTGCTGACCATAGTCCGGCCAGGGCTCTCCTGATAAAGAGAGAGACTTTAGTGAATTCAGAATGTCGCCGAAGGGCGAGTGCTGAAAGATGTCCGTGGCGGCGAACTCCATGATCGGTGCCCAATCGGGTTCGATTGGCGGGGGCGCGGAAGGTTCGGAGTCCGGAAAGGAGTCCAGCACCTTAGAGTCACAAGCTTCGCAAAGGACAAGGCTGGTGTTCAGATCGATCACCGTAGAGATTGTAGCCCCCGAGGCGGTGTCTAGCCACCCGTCCTTGATTGGCGCAGTCGACTCCGAGCTAAGGGTCAGAGCGGACACTGGGGCGGCCTCCTGGGCACTGTTCGGTGGCAGAGCTAGATCATGCCCATCGTGACAGTGCGGCGCGCTCGGCTGTGGCTCGAACCCGTCGAAGATCAAGTCTCCGCGGATGTCAGCCGTGTAGTTCAAACTTCCAAATCTAACCTGATGGCCAGGGGCGTAGTTTTCGATCTGCTCGAGATGGCCAAGCGAATTGGCCCTCAGTGCAAAGCCACCGAATACGAAGATCTGTCCGAGGAGAAAAGTCTCACCCTGGACCGCTTCGTTGTTGATGATCGGAGGAGCCATCGGGCCTAAATATGACGACACAGAGGAACTCTCGCTGAAAGCACCAATGTCGGTGTCAAAACCGGCGGATCTTGGGTAGGGGGTCCCGAACTGTGCGTCTAGGCGGATGGTAAAAGGAGACAAGGGACACAATGTTTTTACCCAGGCTCAGGCCCTCTCGATGGAGGTAAAACCATACTCCTGCTTGATTAATATTGATGATATGGGTAGTACAAGAGTGGATCTACCACGAGATCAGAGAGGCTAAACCCTAGAAGCTAGCCTATGGTATGATTGTTGTTCGTCCTATGGACTAAAACCCTCTGGTTTATATAGACACCGGAGAGGGCTAGGGTTACACAGAGTCGGTTACAATGGGAGGAGATCTACATATCCGTATCGCCAAGCTTGCCTTCCACGCTAAGGAAAGTCCCATCCGGACACGGGACGAAGTCTTCAATCTTGTATCTTCATAGTCCAGGAGTCCGGCCAAAGGTTATAGTCCGGTCATCTGGACACCCCCTAATCCAGGACTCCCTCAAAGATCCTTCAAGTAAGTTGTCATCGGTGCAAGCAATAAAAATTGCTCTTTAAATATGTATGATCTATTAGTGTGAAGAAAATAAGCTTTATACAAACTTGTGATATGGAAGAAATAAAAGCAACGGACTGCATAATAAAGGTCTTTATCACTAGTGGCAATATAAAGTGACGTTCTTTTGCATTAAGATTTTGTGCATCCAGCCATAAAAGCGCATGACAACCTCTGCTTCCCTCTGCGAAGGGCCCATCTTTTACTTTCTACCCTTATACAAGAGTCATGGTGATCATCACCTTTCCTTTTTACACTTTTTCCTTTGGCAAGCACTTTGTGTTGGAGCGATCCGGATATATATATCCACTTGGATGTAGGTTTTCATAAAGTATTTTTGTTGACATTACCCTTGAGGTAAAAGGTTGGGAGGCGAAACTATATGCCCCTATCTTTCTCTGTGTCCGATTGAAACTTTGAAACCATAAATATCACATGAGTGTTAGTAATTGTGAAAGATTAAATGATAGTCGGGTATGTGGAGTTTGCTAAATCAAAGCTCTTACATAGACCCTTCCTGAAAATAAGATGAATTGCAATTGTTTGATGACTGAGAACATAGTTTATTAGTTTTCAAGAAAGTTTATGATCTATACTTTAACATGTGAATAGCTTGTTACTTGATCATGATAAGTTTTATTAGTTGAGCTACTGTTATGATATATAATGATGCTAGAAAAGGTGACTGAAATTATCATTGATCAAACTTGTGCACTTGCTAGCATTCACACTTCATAAATTATTTCTTTTATCATTTACCTACTCGAGGACGAGCAGGAATTAAGCTTGGGGATGCTGATACGTCTCCAACGTATCTATAATGTATGACGTATTCATGCCATGTTTATAATATTTTTACATGAATTTGGTATGATTTGATTAGAACTAACTCAAACTAACGTTGTTTTCAGCAGAACTACCGTGGTGTTGTTTTTGTGGAGAAATAAAAGTTCTCGGAATGCGCTGAAAATCAACGGAGAATATTTTTGGAAATATAAAAAATACTAGAATGAAAACCTACCGGAGGGGAGTCCCAAGGCCACCACGAGGGTGGAGGGCGCGTCCCCTACCTCGTGGACTCCCCGTGAGCCCCCTTGACATGAAACCGACACCAAGCCCTCCTATAAATCCTAAACACCCCAGGACAGAAGGGAGATCGGAAGTTCCACCGCCGCAAGCCTCCAGAACTATGAGAAATAAATCTAGGCCCTCTCCGGCACCCTGCCGGATGGGGCCATCATCACCGGAGGCCATAGGGTAGGATCTCGGAGGGGCCATCATCGCCATGAAGGCCAAGTACCAGAGGGAGAACCTCTCCCCATCCAGGGAGGAGGCCATGGAGGAGGAAGCACAAGGGGGAGAACCTCCCCTCCTCTCTCTCGGTGGCGCCGGAGTGCCATCGGGATGGGAATCATCGCCATGGTGATCGTCTTCATCAACATCACCATTATCATCACCATCCTCATTTCTTTTACGTGGTCCACTCTGCTGTACCCCACTGTAATCACCTACTTGAACTTGGTGCTTTATGCCACATATTATGATCCAATGATGTGTTGCCATCCTATGATGTTTGATACGTCCATTTTGCATCATGCTTTTATATCAATATTTATTGCATTATGGGCTATTATTACATGTTATGTCACAATACTTATGGCTATTCTCTCTTACTTTACAAGGTTTATCATGAAGAGGGAGAATGCCGGCAGCTGGGATTGGCTGGAAAAGGAGCAAATATTGGAAACCTATTCTGCACAGCTCCAAAAGATGTGCAACTCCATGAAAGTCATTTTGGATTTAATAAGAATTATTCAGCAAATAAAGTACCGGAGGGGGCCCATACCCTGGCCAGGAGGGTGGGGGGCACCCCCCCTATTGGGCGCCCCCTGTCTCCAGGGCCCCTGGTGCCCATCTTCTGCTATATGAGGTCTTTTACCCTGGAAAAAATCATAAGCACGCTCACGAGACAAAACTCCGCCGCCACGAGGCGGAACCTTGGCGGAACCAATCTAGGGCTTCGGCGGAGCTGTTCTGCCGAGGAAACTTCCCTCCAGGAGGGGGAAATCATCACCATCATCATCACCAACGATCCTCTCATCGGGAGGGGGTCAATCTCCATCAACATCTTCACCGGCACCATCTCCTCTCAAACCCTAGTTCATCTCTTGTATCCAATCTTGTATCCAAAACCACAAATTGGTACATGTGGGTTGCTAGTAGTGTTGATTACTCCTTGTAGTTGATGCTAATTAGTTTACTTGGTGGAAGATCATATGTTCAGATCCTTTATGCATATTAATACTCCTCTGATTATGAACATGAATATGCTTTGTGAGTAGTTCCGTTTGTTTCTGAGGTCATGGGTGAAGTCTTGCTATTAGTAGTCATGTGAACTTGGTATTCGTTCGATATTTTGATGAGATGTATGTTGTCTCTCCTCTAGTGGTGTTATGTGAACGTCGACTACATGACACTTCACCATTATTTGGGCCTAGAGGAAAGCATTGGGAAGTAATAAGTAGATGATGGGTTGCTAGAGTGATAGGAGCTTAAACCCTAGTTTATGCTTTGCTTCGTAAGGGGCTGATTTGGATCCATTAGTTTCATGCTATTGTTAGGTTTACCTTAATAATTGTTTTGTAGTTGCGCATGCTTGCAATAGGGGTTAATCATAAGTGGGATTCTTGTCCAAGAAAGGGCAGTACCCAAGCACCGGTCCACCCACATATCAAATTATCAAAGTAACGAACGCAAATCATATGAGCGTGATGAAACTAGCTTGACGATAATTCCCATGTGTCCTCGGGAGCACTTTTCTCATTATAAGAAATTGTCCAGGCTTGTCCTTTGCTACAAAAAGGATTGGGCCACCTTGCTGCACCTTATTTACTTTCATTTCTTGTTACCCGTTACAAATTATCATATCGCAAAATTATCTGTTACCTACAATTTCAGTGCTTGCAGAGAATACCTTACTAAAAACCGCTTGTCATTTCCTTCTGCTCCTCGTTGGGTTCGATACTCTTACTTATCGAAAGGACTATGATAGATCCCCTATACTTGTGGGTCATCAGGACTCTTTTCTGGCGCCGTTGTCGGGGAGTGAAGCGCCTTTGGTGAGTGGAACTTGGTAAGGAAACATTTATATAGTGTGCTGAAATTTTCTGTCACTTGTTACTACGGAAACTAATCCTTTGAGGGGCTTGTTCGGGGAATCTTTGCCCCAACCAGTAGAGCAAAGAGTTGCTCCTCAACCTACTAAACCTACTGAAAATGTTCACTTTGAAATTCCTTCGGATATGTTGGAGAAACTACTAGCTAATCCTTTTGCAGGAGACGGAACATTGCATCCCGATTTACACCTTATCTTTGTGGATGAAGTTTGTGGATTATTTAAGCTTGCGGGTATTCCCGATGATGTTGTCAAGAGGAAGGTCTTCCCTTTATCTTTGAAGGGAGACACATTGACGTGGTATAGGCTATGTGATGATGCGGGATCTTGGAATTATAAACGATTGAAGTTGGAATTTCACCAGAAGTTCTATCCTATGCATCTTATTCATCATGATCGTACTTACATATATAATTTTTGGCCTCACGAAGGAGAAAGCATCGCTCAAGCTTGGGGGAGGCTTAAGTCAATGTTATATTCATGCCCCAATCATGAGCTCTCAAGAGAAATGATTATTCAAAATTTTTATGCTCGACTTTCTTTGAATGATTGCACGATGCTCGATACTACCTGTGTTGGTTCTTATATGTTGAATACTACTGAATTCAAGTGGGATTTATTGTAAAGAATTAAACACAACTCTAAAGATTAGGGTTCCGATGATGGTAAGGAGTCATGTATGACACCTAAGTTTGATTGTGTTAAATCTTTTATGGATACCGATGCTTTTCGTGGATTTAGCGCTAAATATGGACTTGACTCTAAGATAGTAGCTTCTTTCTGTGAATCTTTTGCTACTCATGTTGATCTCCCTAAGGAGAGGTGGTTTAAATATAATCCTCCCATTGAAGTAAAAGTAGTTGCACCTATTACAGTTGAAGAAAAGACTATCACTTATAATGATCCTATTGTTCCTACTACTTATGTTGAGAAACCACCTTTTTCTGTTAGAATAAAAGATCATGCTAAAGCTTCAACTGTTGTTCGTAAGAGTAATACTATAACTTATACACCTCCTGAGCAAATTAAAGTTGAACCTAGTATTGCTACGGTTAAAGATCTCTTGGATGATAATATAGATCGGCATGTTATTTATTTCTGTGATGAAGCTGCTAATATTGCTAGACCAGATGCTAAGATACATAGACCTGTTGTAGGCATGCCTGTTATTTCTGTTAAAATATGAGATCATTGTTATCATGGCTTATGTGATATGGGTGCTAGTGCTAGTGCAATACCCTTTTACTTATATAATGAAATTATGCATGATATTGCACCTGCTGACTTAGAAGAAATAGATGTTACAATTAAACTTGCCAATAGAGATACTATTTCACCAGTTGCGATTGTTAGAGACGTTGAAGTCTTGTGTGGGAAAGTTAAATATCCTATTGATTTTCTTGTTCTGGGTTCCCTACAAGATAGCTTTTGTCCCATTATATTTGGTAGACCCTTCTTGAATATTCTTAATGCTAGGATCGATTGCGAAAAGGATGTTGTCACGATTGGCTTGGATGATATGACTCATGAGTTTAATTTTGCTAAATTTCATAGACAACCCCGTGATAAAGATTTGTCTAGTAATGATGAAATTATTGCTCTTGCTTCTATTGCTGTGCCTCCTACTGATTCGTTAGAACAATATTTGCTAGACCATGAAAATAATATGTTTATGAATGAAAGAAGGGAAATAGATAAAGCATTCCTTCAACAGGGTCCTATTCTGAAATACAACTTACCTGTTGAAACCCTAGGGGACCCCCCTCCACCCAAGGGTGATCCCGTGTTTGAGCTCAAACCTTTACCTAGTAATCTTAAATATGCTTATCTTGATGAAAAGAAGATATATCATGTTATTATTAGTGCTAACCTTTTAGAGCAAGAAGAGGAAAGATCATTGAAAACTCTGAAGAAGCACCATGCTGCTATTGGATATACTCTGAATGATCTTAAGGGCATTAGTCCACTCTATAAAGGACAGACCCAGTGCATAGAAGCTCCCACACAAGGTGGGGTCTGGGGAGGGATTATAGGAACCTAGTCTTACCCCTGCAAAGTGCAATGCAGAGAGGCTGGTTCGAACCCAGGACCTCTTGGCACAAGTGGGGAGGACTTCACCACTGCGCCAGGCCTGCCCTCCATTAGTCCACTCTATGCGAACATAAAATTAAATTGGACGAAGGTTCCAAACCAGTTAGAGATCATCAACAACGGTTACATCCTAAGATGAAAGAAGTGGTAAGAAAGGAGATACTAAAGCTCCTTGAGGCAGGTACAATTTATCCCGTTGGTGATAGTGATTGGGTAAGTCCTGTCCATTGCGTTCCTAAGAAGGTAGGTATTAGTGTTGTTCCTAATGATAAAGATGAATTGATTCCGCAAAGAATTATTACAGGTTATAGGATGGTAATTGATTTCCGTAAATTAAATAAAGCTACTAAGAAATATAATTACCCTTTACCTTTTATTGATCAAATGCTAGAAAGACTATCCAAACATAGACATTTTTGCTTTCTATATGGTTATTCTGGTTTCTCTCAAATACCTGTGTCGGCAGAGGATCAATCAAAAACTACTTTTACTTGCCCTTTTGGTACTTTTGCTTATAGACGTATGCCTTTTGGTTTATGTAATGCACTTTCTACCTTTCAAAGATGCATGATGGCTATATTCTCTGACTTTTGTGAAAAGATTTGTGAGGTATTCATGGATGACTTCTCCATTTATGGATCCTCTTTTCATGATTGCTTGAGCAACCTTGACCGAGTTCTGCAGAGATGTGAAGACACTAGTCTCGTCTTGAATTGGGAAAAGTGCCACTTTATAGTTAATGAAGGCATTGTCTTGGGGCATAAAATTTCCGAAAAGGGTATTGAAGTTGACAGAGCTAAAGTTGATGCTATTGAAAAGATGCCATGTCCCAAGGACATTAAAGGTATAAGAAGTTTCCTTGGTCATGCCGGTTTTTATAGGAGGTTCATTAAGGACTTTTCTAAAATCTCTAGGCCTCTAACTAATTTATTGCAAAAAGATATTCCTTTTGTCTTTGGTGATGATTGTGTAGAAGCATTTGAAATACTTAAGAAAGCTTTGATCACTGCACCTATTTTTCAGCCACCTGATTGGAATTTATCCTTTGAAATTATGTGTGATGCTAGCGATTATGCTGTAGGTGCTGTTCTAGGGCAAAGAGTTGACAAGAAATTAAATGTCATCCAGTATGCTAGTAAAACTCTTTATACTAGCCCAAGAAATTATGCTACTACTGAAAAAGAATTCTTAGCAGTTGTATTTGCATGTGATAAGTTCAGACCTTATATTGTTGATTCTAAATTAACTATTCACACTGATCATGCTGCTATTAAATATCTTATGGAAAAGAAAGATGATAAACCTAGACTTATTAGATGGGTCCTCTTGCTCCAAGAATTTGATTTGCATATTATTGATAGAAAGGGAGCTGAGAACCCCGTTGCAGACAACTTGTCTAGGTTAGAGAATGTTCTTGATGGCCCACTACCTATTGATGATAGCTTCCCTGATGAAAAATTAGCGGTCATTAATGCTTCTCGTACTGCTCCATGGTATGCTGATTATGCTAATTACATTGTTGCTAAATTTATACCACCTAGTTTCACATACCAGCAAAGAAAAAGTTCTTTTATGATTTAAGACATTACTTCTGGGATGACCCACACCTTTATAAAGAAGGAGTAGATGGTGTTATTAGACGTTGTGTACCTGAGCATGAATAGGAACAGATCCTACGCAAGTGTCACTCTGAACCATATGGAGGACACCATACTGGAGATAGAACTGCACATAAGGTATTGGAATCCGGTTTTTATTGGCCTACTCTCTTCAAAGATGCCCGTAAGTTTGTCTTGTCTTGTGATGAATGTCAAAGAATTGGTAATATTAGTAGACGTCAAGAAATGCCTATGAATTATTCTCTTGTTATTGAACCATTTGATGTTTGGGGCTTTGATTATATGGGACCTTTTCCTGCCTCCAATGGATACACACATATTTTATTTGCTATTGATTACGTTACTAAGTGGGTAGAAGCTATTCCAACTAGTAGTGCTGATCATAACACCTCTATTAAGATGCTTAAAGAAGTTACTTTTCCGAGGTTTGGAGTCCCTAGATATCTCATGACTGATGGTGGTTCACATTTTATTCATGGTGCTTTCCGTAAAATGCTTGCTAAATATGATGTTAATCATAGAATTGCATCCCCTTATCATCCACAGTCTAGCGGTCAAGTAGAATTGAGTAATAGAGAGCTAAAATTAATTTTGCAAAAGACTGTTAATAGATCTAGAAAGAATTGGTCCAAGAAACTTGATGATGCATTATGGGCCTATAGAACTGCATATAAAAATCCTATGGGTATGTCTTCATATAAGATGGTTTATGGAAAAGCATGTAACTTACCTCTTGAACTTGAACATAAGGCATATTGGGCCATTAAAGAGATCAACTATGATTTCAAACTTGCCGGTGAGAAGAGGTTATTTGACATTAGTTCACTTGATGAATGGAGAGCCCAAGCATGTGAAAATGCCAAGCTGTTTAAAGAAAAAGTTAAAAGATGGCATGACAAAAGGATACAAAACGTGAGTTTAACGTAGGTGATTATGTGTTGCTATTCAACTCTCGTTTAAGATTTTTTGCAGGAAAACTTCTCTCTAAATGGGAAGGTCCTTACATTATCGAAGAGGTCTATCGTTCCGGTGTCATAAAAATCAACAACTTTGAAGGCACAAGTCCGAGGGTAGTGAACGGTCAAAGAATCAAACATTATATCTCAGGTAACCTTATAAATGTTAAAACTAATATTGTTGAAACTAACCCCGGAGGAATACATAAGGGACACTTTCTAAAATGTTTCAGACTCCGAAAAGGAATAGGTATGTGGTACAGTAAGTAAACCGACTCCAAAACAGTTCTAATGGCTATTTTTCTCCATTTTGGAATATTTAAAAATTTATGGAAGCAAGAAGTAATCCGGGAAGGACACGAGGCCTCCACGAGGGTGGAGGGCGCACCCACCCTTATTGTGCGCGCCCCCTGCCTCATGGGCACCTTGTGTGCCTCCCGGACTCCGTTTTCTTGCACATTACTTCTTTGGTCGGTAAAAATTCATTATATAATCTCCCGAAAGTTTTGACCACCGTATCATGCAAAAATCTTCTGTTTTTGTTCCGAGCTGCTTTTCTGACAGATCTAGAGCACCATGACGTCTCCAAGCGCTCCCAAGGACAAGTTTTTCGAGAGGGTTATCAACCCCTATCTTGCGGAGATGCTGCAACACCCTCAAACCATTGAGATGCGTGAGGTGGTGTTGCACATCTGTGATGTGGAGGGACCAAGGCATACCGGAAGCGTGGAACAAAGCTCAAAGCTATGGAACAGCAAGTTTTCAAGTGCCAAGAGATGGTGGAGCATGGACTCAACGCCAACCAGATGATGATCACGGAGTTCACCAACAACCACAAGATGGATGCTAAGGACATTTGGGAGACCATCTTCAAGCTTCATGAGAAAATCGAGCATCTCCAAGCCCAGATCTATGACCTGCAAAACCAAAACTGTGAGTATGAATGGTGAGCCTATGCCTTGGAAGATGGACGACAAGCCTACATCATCCACAACTCCTTCTTCACCGCCTCCGAAGACATAATCACATGGGTATGGGCACTCCCCTTGGCAACTGCCAAGCTTGGGGGAGCTGCCCCGGTATCGTATCACCATCACACTCCTATCTTTACCGTTTTATTTAGTTCGATCCTTTTGGTAATATCTTGATCTAGTAGAATAAAGTTTTGGTTTGAATTAGTTTTGAGTTTCGCTCTGTGATCCTTCTATGTAATCGAGTCGGTGAGTTATATATAATAAAGATTAGTGTTGAGTCAAGGGCTTTGCTGTCTTGCCATGATCTTAAGAAAATAAAAAGAAATAAAAGATTTCATATTGATCTTATGGATAGTAATGACTTCACACATAAAAAGTATGAGGCTTAAAACTTGTTGAGAGTTGACAAACATAATTTTGGTCATCGTTGCAATTAATAGGAAGTAATAAAGAAAGAGAGGTTTTCACATATAAATATACTCTCTTGGACATCTTTTATAATTGTGAGCACTCATTAAAGTATGACATGCTAAAGAGTTGATGTTGTACAAGGAAGACAACATAATGGTTTATGTTTCCTCACATCTCAGTTAAAGTATATTGTCATGGATCGTCCAACATGTTGAGCTTGCCTTTCCCCCTCATGCTAGCCAAATTCCTTGCACCAAGTAGAGATACTACTTGTGCTTCCAAATATCCTTGAACCCAGTTTTGCCATGATAGTCCACCATATCTACCTATGGATCGAGTAAGATCCTTCAAGTAAGTTGTCATCAGTGCAGGTAATAAAAATTGCTCTCTAAATATGCATGACTTATTAGTGCGGAGAAAATAAGCTTTATACAATCTTGTTATGGAAGCAATAAAAGCGACGGACTGCATAATAAAGGTCCATATACAAGTGGCAATATAAAGTGACGTTCTTTTGCACTAAGATTTTGTGTATCCAACCCTAAAAGCACATTAAAACCTCTGCTTCCCTCTACAAAGGGCCTACCTTTTACCTTATGTCTTTTACCTTTTGCAAGAGTCAAGGTGATTTCCAGACCTTTCCCTTTTTCATTTTATCCTTTGGCAAGCACCTCGTGTTGGAAAGATCCTCATATATATATCCAATTGGATGTAAGTTAGCATGAATTATTATTGTTGACATCACCCAAAGGTGAATACGTTGGGAGGCGAAATTATAAGCCCCTATCTTTCTCAGTGTCCGGTTAAAACTCCATAACCACAAGTATTGCGTGAGTATTAGCAATTGTAGAAGACTATATGATAGTTGAGTATGTGGACTTGTTGAAAAGGTCTATTCTTGACTCTTTCTGATGTTATGATAAATTGTAATTGCTTCAATGACTGAGATTATAGTTTGTTAGTTTTCAATGAAGTTTCTGAACCATACTTGACATTGTGAATAGATTGTTACTTGAGAATAAGAAATCATATGACAAAATTTATATATGTTGTTGTTATAAGAATGATCATGATGCCCTCATGTCCGTATTTTATTTTTATCGACACCTCTATATCTAAACATGTGGACATATTTTTCGATATCGGCTTCCGCTTGAGGACAAGCGAGGTCTAAGCTTGGGGGAGTTGATACGTCCATTTTGCATCATGCTTTTATATCAATATTTATTGCATTATGGGCTGTTATTACACGTTATGTCACAATACTTATGGCTATTCTCTCTTATTTTACAAGGTTTATCATGAAGAGGGAGAATGCCGACAGCTGGGATTCTGGCTGGAAAAGGAGCAAATATTGGAAACCTATTCTGCATAGCTCCAAAAGACCTGCAACTCCACGAAAGTCATTTTTGGATTTAATAAGAATTATTCAGCAAAGAAAGTACCGGAGGGGGCCCACACCCTGGCCAGGAGGGTGGGGGCGCCCCCCTCCCTACCGGGCACGCCCCCTGTCTCCTGGGCCCCCTGGTGGCCCTCCGGTGCCTGCTATATGAGGTCTTTTACCCTGGAAAAAAATCATAAGCACGCTCACGAGACGAAACTCCACCTCCACGAGGCGGAACCTTGGCGGAACCAATCTAGGGCTCTAGTGGAGATGTTCTGCTGGGGAAACTTCCCTCCGGGAGGGGGAAATCATCACCATCATCATCACCAACGATCCTCTCATCGGGAGGGGGTCAATCTCCATCAACATCTTCACCAGCACCATCTCCTCTCAAACCCTAGTTCATCTCTTGTATCCAATCTTGTATCCAAAACCACAAATTGGTACCTGTGGGTTCCTAGTAGTGTTGATTACTCCTTGTAGTTGATGCTAATTGGTTTACTTGGTGGAAGATCATTGTCACGCCCAATATGCGATACTATCCTAAAGAGACTCGAAGGTCCCACCAAGGATAGGACCGCATATTGAAACGCTTTTGCAAGGTGGATATCATTACATCAACATTACATAATAGATGGGGATACATACAAGAGGCAAGCAATGCCACACGAATACAACATCACAGTACATAAGATCACCATCCGACTACGGATGAAACACAAACAGAGACTCAAACGACATCCACCCTGCTAGCCCAGGCTGCCGACCTGGAACCTATCCCTGATCGAAGAAGAAGCAGAAGAAGAACTCCAAACAAGCAAACATCGCTCTCGCGTCATGATCATCGCATAACCTGTACCTGCAACTGTTGTTGTAGTAATCTGTGAGCCACGAGGACTCAGCAATCCCATTACCATGGGTATCAAGACTACCAAAGCTTAAAGGGAAAGGAAGGGGTAAAGTGGTGAGGTTGCAGCAGCGATTAAGCATATATGGTGGCTAACATAGGCAAATAAGAGCGAGAAGAGAGCAAGCGGAACGGTCGTGAAGCTAGCAATGATCAATAAGTGATCCTAAACTCCTACTTACGTCAAACATAACCCAAAAACCGTGTTCACTTCCCGGACTCCGCCGAAAAGAGACCATCACGGCTACACATGCGGTTGATGCATTTTAATTCGAATCTGGTGTCAAGTTATCTAAAATCGGACATTAACAAATTCCCATCTGCCACATAACCGCGGGCACGGCTTTCGAAAGTTTAAACCCTGCAGGGGTGTCCCAACTTAGCCCATGATAAGCTCTCGCGATCAACGAAGGATATACCTTCTCCCAGGAAGACCCGATCAGACTCAAAATCCCGGTTTACAAGACATTTCGACAATGGTAAATGAAGACCAGCAAAGCGCCCGAATGTGCCGACAAATCCCGATAGGAGCTGCACATATCTCATTCTCAGGGCACACCGGATTGTCCAAACTTCCGGTAGGCCAGCCCAGAGTTGCCCCTGGTGACCACCGGCGGCTGACAGGTTGGACCAACACTCATGACGAGCACTGGCCCGGGTGGGGGGGATAAAATAAAGATGACCCTCAGGCTCCGGAAACCCAAGGGAAAAAGGGCTAGGTGAGGCAAATGGTAAAACCAAGGTTGGGCCTTGCTGGAGGAGTTTTATTCAAAGCGAACTGTCAAGGGGGTCCCATAAATCACCCAACCGCGTATGGAACGCAAAATCCGGGAACATAACACCGATATGACGGAAACTAGGGCGGCAAGAGTGGAACAAAACACCAGGCATAAGGCCGAGTCTTCCACCCTTTACCAAGTATATAGATGCATTAATAATATAAGAGATACTGTGATCTCCCAACATAATCATGTCCATCATGGGGCAATCTTCAACTTCACCTGCAACTAACAACGCTATAAGAGCGGCTGAGCAAAGCGGTAACATAGCCAAGCAATGGTTTGCTAGGAAGGGTGAAAAGGTTAGAGGCTGACATGGCAATTTGGGAGGCTTGAAGAACAGGTGATAGGTAGCGCAGCAAAGCGATAGAATGAAGCAACTAGCATAGCAATGATAGTAGTGAGATCCAGGGTAGCGGTCATCTTGCCTGAAATCCCGCTAGAAAGAAGAACGAGTCCATGAAGAAGACGAACGGATGAAGCCGAACCAAGCGTAGTTGAACGAATCCTCACGATCGCAATGAAATAGGAACTAAGAAGCAACACCGGAAAGAAACAAACAACATGGTAAACACACAAGCATAAACATGGCATGATGCACAATCAAGTATGATGCATGTCCGGTTTAATAAGGCATGGCATGGCAAAGTGCAACAAACAACACTACAAGTTAAGTGGAGCTCAATATGCAACGAGTTGCATATTGACGAAACACCACGTTTGAGTTATTTAGTTCGCTCTTGTCTAGATACACAACAATATTAAATGTTGTTCAACATGGCCAGAGGTGAAACATAATTAAACTAACTATTTAGGCAAGTTTAAATGAGGTCGGAACAACAAACAACAATTCCAGAAAATCACCATATGTATATTATGAATTTGGTACTGTTCTGCCCTAAAACATATTTTAGAGTTGTTAAACATGCAAAGTAATATCACAACGATAATCTATGCATTTTTCCACCCCATTTACATATAAAGTTTATTAAATTTGGAGCTACGGTTATTTAGTTATGAAATAAATCATTTTAGCATGGCATTTAAGCAAATTTAAACAAACAGCAAGTTTAAACATTTTAAACATGGATGAAAGTGGCATATTATGAAACTAGATGAAATTCTAAGCATTTTACATATATAAATTATTTACATATGATGCACGGTTCATGAGGTATTATATGCATGGAGTCTAGGGCTTTTTTGTAAAACTGTAAATCCGGGATAAATGGCAAAATCGCTGGACAGAAAAAAATAGGTTATGGGCCGAAACTGTAGGGGCTAGGGGAGCGGCTCACATTGGGCCTCATGGACCGGCTGGGGGATGGATCTGTATCCAAAGAGAGGTGGGAGGAGGCTGCGGGGTCGAGGAAGGGGATCCCGAGAGGATTTGGTGGAGTGGCGACGAGATGGGACAAGGGTCCTAATTTTTAGGGTTTGTCTAAAATGGACTAGAGGTGGACTATATATATGGAAATAAGGGAAATTTGGATCCTCCGATCGCGATCGGGCGGTCCGGAATAAATGGGTTAGGGAGTCCAATAAATAAAACGAAGATATTTTATAGATGTTAGGAGATGATCCGGACCATTGGTCATGACAGCCCGGGTCGGGTCCGGGAGAAGTTTTCGGGCTAGGTTGCGGAGGTGGTCGGTGGCTGTGCAGAGAGGCTCAAACGGTCAGACAACAAATGAACGGTTTGTCTCGAAAGAGATAACGAAGGCAAGGGGGAACGCGGCAACTACGAACGGATGCAAGCTTTATGAAAACATGCAGATACAAAGCGCATGATGCTATGAGATGAGATGCATGACATGAACAAAATGCAAAACAAAGACAAAAACCCAACCACGAAGGAAATATCGTATCGCATCTCCGGAAAAGGCAAGAGTTGGAGTTACGAATATGGAAAGTTGTATCTGGGGCGTTACAATCATATGTTCAGATCCTTTATGCATATTAATACTCCTCTGATTATGAACATGGATATGCTTTGTGAGTAGTTCCGTTTGTTCCTGAGGACATGGGTGAAGTCTTGCTATTAGTAGTCATGTGAATTTGGTATTCGTTCGATATTTTGATGAGTTGTATGTTGTCTCTCCTCTAGTGGTGTTATGTGAACATCGACTACATGACACTTCACCATTATTTGGGCCTAGAGGAAGGCATTGGGAAGTAATAAGTAGATGATGGGTTGCTAGAGTAACAGAAGCTTAAACCCTAGTTTATGCGTTGCTTCGTAAGGGGCTGATTTGGATCCATTAGTTCCATGCTATGGTTAGGTTTACCTTAATACTTCTTTTGTAGTTGCAGATGCTTGCAATAGGGGTTAATCATAAGTGGTATGCTTGTCCAAGAAAGGGCAGTACCCAAGCACCGGTCCACCCACATATCAAATTATCAAAGTAACGAACGCGAATCATATTAGCGTGATGAAACTAGCTTGACGATAATTCCCATGTGTCCTCGGGAGCACTTTTCTCATTATAAGAGAAATTTTCCAGGCTTGTCCTTTTCTACAAAAAGGATTGGGACACCTTGCTGCACCTTATTTACTTTCATTGCTAGTTACCCGTTACAAATTATCTTATCACAAAACTATCTGTTACCTACAATTTCAGTGCTTGCAGAGAATACCTTACTAAAAATCGCTTGTCATTTCCTTCTGCTCCTCGTTGGGTTCGACACTCTTACTTATCGAAAGGACTATGATAGATCCCCTATACTTGTGGGTCATCAATGTTTTGAGTAGATTTCCTTTATCTTTGGGTTGATTGATGATCTAGATTGGTTTGAGTTGCATGTTTTATTATTGGTTCTATCCTATGGTGCCCTCCATGTCGCGCAAGCGTGAGGGATTCCCGTTGTAGGGTTTGCAATATGTTCATGGTTTGCTGATTGTTTGCGTTGCATGAGTGACCGACACACAAACACGGATAAGTGGGTCATGGCGTATGGGAATAAAGGGGACTTAATACTTTAATGCTATGGTTGGGTTTACCTTAATGATCTTTAGTAGTTGCGGATGCTTGCTAGAGTTGCAATCATAAGTGAATATGATCCAAGAAGAGAAAGTATGTTAGCTTATGTCTCTCCCTCATATGAAATTGCAATAGTGATTATCGGTCTTGTTAACTATTTCCTAGGATAATTCTGCACACCGACCCATCATTATTCCACACTTGCTATTTATAATATTTAGTCATATATTCTAACTTTATATAACAGCACCTACTTTTATATTTTAGTTCTGCGATATCATGCAAAGTTATCCTCTTTATACCCACAACGTAGTTTTATTGCTAGTTTCTAGTTGGAAGCAAATGTTTTGGTGTACGTAGAGTCGTGTCAGTGGCAAATAGGACTTGAGAGAATATTGGTCTTACCTTTAGCTCCTTTTGGATTCGACACTCCATACTTATCACTTCCACCTTTGGAAATTGCTACGATGACTCCTTGCACTTGGGTATTATCAGTTCTTAACTGAGGGAAATACGTATCTCCATTGTACTACATCATCCCCTCATCTTCAAGGAAATCCCAACACAGCTCACAAGCAGCAACCAATGGGTCTCGATAGGCAACCCCGAGATCCTAATTGTGACGGGTTTACACAAATGTTCATACTCTGTCTTGGTTGCTTAGAACCTACAAAATAACTTCCTACACAATATAAACCAAAACTTAAAAAAAAGACCAAAAGCACTTAGCTCCTCGACAACGGTGTTAGAAAAAAGCTTGATAATCTGCAAGTGCACGGAGTTTAGTCATAGTTTTTTTGAAGTAAAAGTATTGATCCCACAGGAAGCACCTGAAATGCCTCTTATAGAGGTTTATGGAGTTGTGCATGCAACTTAATCATGGTCCAAAGCAAAGCAGAGATGAAAGTTGAAATATTGCGAGTGGTTAGCTATTGAAAATAAGGTACGAACATAAAATAAAATAGCGTGAGAGAATAAATGGAAGTAATGAAATCAATAGGGCTAGCGCATTCTCAGGGAGTCCGAATTACCCACTAGTATGTGTAAGTAAGATATGCACAAATCATAATTTTGGGTTCAGATACCTAAGCCGCCTTGCATCTTTTTAGATGTGGGTGGAGCCTGGTACAACAGACATTCCACTTGCCTAGCTCCATGTCACACATGCCACCATTATTCCTCCACACAACAGGTTATGACAACGATGATTAAGGGTTATCTCATGGACGTGACCAACAGTTGATTCTCCATTATTTCCCTATGAATTGCTCTGAAAAGGAAGGGAGGATATTACTATCACCTCTTTACCTCCGCATGCCACCATTGCAATGGCAGTAATATCCTTCATGACTATAAAGGCCAAATGTCGAGTGGTCGACCTTACATATCATTCATGAAGAAAATAACTTAAACATGCAATGGAGGATTTTATATCCTATTGGCGTTTAACACCTGAATATACTAGGGTTCCTCATATCCCAGAGAACTAGGGGTATTACTCAGATATAGAGACAACAAGCATCACGAGGATGATCGTGGATAACCGGTCAAAGTAATACACATAAGTTTCCACATAGGGTTTTGTATTACAAATATGAATAGGGGATGGCGATGACTCACGAGGATGGTCAAAGTAATATAAGTTCTATTAGCCACCGATACAACTCTATGCACACTTAATGATTGATTTACCCAGAAGAAGAAATAAACTACTTTACAAGTGTAATAGGAGAGGTTTGCAAGATAATAAAGAAACCGTAAATAAAAGTTAGGTGTTGCTTAAATAAAGAACAATAAATTAAATATAGTTTGTGTGTGTGGAAAAGTGGTGGTAGGATGTTGGGAATTATCCCTAGGCAATTAGCTAAGTTACTAGACCGATGACAATTTTTTATGTGGGAGAGGCATGTCATACCTTACTTGGAATTCTATGTGTTGGGGAACGTAGTATTTCAAAAAAATTCCTACGCACATGCAAGATCATGGTGATGCATAGCAACGAGAGGGGAGAGTGTCGTCCATGTACCCTCGTAGACCGTAAGCGGAAGCATTACAACGCGGTTGATGTAGTCGTACGTCTTCACGATCGACCGATCCTAGTACCGAACATACGACACCTCCGCGATCTGCACACGTTCAGCTTGGTGACATCCCACAAACTCACGATCTAGTAGAGCTTCGAGGGAGAGTTCCGTCAGCACGACGGCGTGATGACGGTGTTGATGAAGCTACCGACGCAGGGCTTCGCCTAAGCACCGCTACGATATGACCGAGGTGGATTATGGTGGAGGGGGGCAGCGCACACGGCAAAAGATCAATAATCAACTTGTGTGTCTTGGGGTGCCCCCCCCCCCGCCCCAGGATCCAGGGGGAGGCAGCCGGCCAGGAGGAGGGCGCGCCAAGGGGGGAGTCCTACT
>NC_041381.1:468392350-468397774 GCF_002162155.2 Triticum dicoccoides
CCATCGGGAGTAGGACTCCTCCGTTCCTAGTAGGAGTAGGAGAAGGGGGAAGGAGGAGAGAGAGGGGAAGGAAAGGGGGCGCCGCCCCCCTCCTTGTCCAATTCGGACTAGCGGGGGAGGGGGCGCGCGGCCCTACCTTGGCCACCCCTCCTCTTCTCCACTAAGGCCCATGAGGCCCATTATACTCCCCCCCCCCCGGGGGGGGGGGGGTTCCGATAACCCCCTGGTACTCCGGTATAAGCCTGAACTTACCCGAAATACGTCTGAAGTCCAAACATAGTTATCCAATATATCGATCTTTATGTATCGACCATTTTGAGACTCCTCGTCATGTCCGTGATCATATTTGGGACTCCGAACTACCTTTGGTACATCAAAACACATAAACTCATAATACCGATCGTCACCAAACGTTAAGCGTGCGGACCCTACGGGTTCGAGAACTATGTAGACATGACCGAGATGCGTCTCTGGTCAATAACCAATAGCGGAACCTGGATGCTCATATTGGCTCCTCCATATTTTACGAAGATCTTTATCGGTCAAACCGCATAACAACATACGTTGTTCCCTTTGTCATCGATATGTTACTTGCCCGAGATTCGATCGTCGGTATCTCAATACCTAGTTCAATCTCGTTACCGGCAAGTGTCTTTACTCGTTCTGTAATGCATCATCCAGCAATTAACTCGTTAATCACATTTCTTGCAAGGCTTATAGTGATGTGCATTACCGAGAGGGCCCAGAGATACCTCTCCAACAATCGGAGTGACAAATCCTAATCTCGATTTATGTCAACATCGCTACGGGTGAGAAAGTCTCATCGTAGTCAACTCCTTGAACTTGTCGAAAACCTTTTGCAACAAGTCAAGCTTTGTGGACAGTAACATTACCGTTAGCGTCAGTCTTCTTCTTGAAGATCCATTTATTCTCGATGGCTTGCCGATCATCGGGCAAGTCAACCAAAGTCCACACTTTGTTACATGGATCCTATCTCAGATTTCATGGCCTCAAGCCATTTTGCGGAATCTGGGCTCATCATCGCTTCCTCATAGTTCGTAGGTTCGCTATGGTCAAGTGACATGACCTCCAAAATAGGATTACCATACCACTCTGGTGCGGATCTTATTCTGTTTGACCTACGAGGTTCGGTAGTAACTTGATCTGAAGTTTCTTGATCAATATCATTAGCTTCCTCACTAATTGGTGTAGGTGTCATAGGAACTGATTTCTGTGATGAACTACTTTCCAATAAGGGAGCAGGTACTATTACCTCATCAAGTTCCACTTTCCTCCCACTCACTTCTTTCGAGAGAAACTCCTGCTCTAGAAAGGATCCATTCTTAGCAATGAATGTTTTGCCTCCGGATCTGTGATAGAAGGTGTACCCAACAGTTTCCTTTGGGTATCTTATGAAGACACATTTCTCCAATCTGGGTTCGAGCTTATCAGGTTGAAGCTTTCTACCATAAGCATCGCAACCCCAAACTTTAAGAAACGACAACTTTGGTTTCTTGCCAAACCATAGTTCATAAGGCATCGTCTCAACGGATTTAGATGGTACCCTATTTAACATGAATGCATCTGTCTCTAAAGCATAGCCCCAAAATGATAGCGGTAAATCAGTAAGAGACATCATAGATCGCACCATATCTAGTAAATTACGATTACGATGTTCGGACACACCATTACGCTGTGGTGTTCCGGGTGGCATGACTTGCGAAACTATTCCGCATTGTTTCAAATGTAGACCAAACTTGTAACTCAAATATTCTCCTCCACGATCAGATCGTAGAAACTTTATTTTTCTTGTTACGATGATTTTCCACTTCACTATGAAATTCTTTGAACTTTTCAAATGTTTCACACTTATGTTTCATTAAGTAGATATACCCATATCTTCTTAAATCATCTGTGAAGGTGAGAAAATAACGATACCCGCCGCGAGCCTCAATATTCATCGGACCACATACATCAGTATGTATGATCTCCAATAAATCTGTTGCTCGCTCCATTGTTCCGGAGAACGGTGTTTTAGTCATCTTGCCCATGACGCATGGTTCGCAAGTACCAAGTGATTCATAATCAAGTGATTCCAAAAGTCCATCAGTATGGAGTTCTTCATGCGCTTTACACCAATATGACCTAAACGGCAGTGCCACAAATAAGTTGCACTATCATTATCAACTCTGCATCTTTTGGTTGCAACATTATGAATATGTGTATCACTACTATCGAGATTCAATACAAATAGACCACTCTTTAAGGGTGCATGACCATAAAAGATATTACTCATATAAATAGAACAACCATTATTCTCAGATTTAAATGAATAACCTTCTCGCATCAAACAAGATCCAGATATAATGTTCATGCTTAACGCTGGCACCAAATAACAATTATTCAGGTCTAACACTAATCCCGAAGGTAGATGTAGAGGTAGCGTGCCGACGGCGATCACATCGAATTTGGAACCATTTCCCATGCACATCGTTACCTCGTCCTTAGCCGATCTTCGCTCAATCTGTAGTCCCTGTTTCGAGTTGCAAATGTTAGCAACAGAACTAGTATCAACCGAGGTGCTACTGCGAGCTCTAGTAAGGTACACATCAATAACATGTATATCACATATACCTTTGTTCACCTTGCCATCCTTCTTCTCCGCCAAATACTTGGGGCAGTTCCGCTTCCAGTGACCAGTCCCTTTGTAGTAGAAGCACTCAGTCTCAGGCTTAGGTCCAGACTTGGGTTTCTTCTCCTGAGCAGCAACTTGTTTGCTGTTCTTCTTGAAGTTCCACTTCTTCTTCCCTTTACCCTTTTTCTTGAAACTGGTGGTCTTGTTGACCATCAACACTTGATGCTCCTTCTTGATTTCTACCTCCGCAACCTTTAGCATCACGAAGAGCTCTGGAATTGTCTTTTCCATCCCTTGCATATTATAGTTCATCACAAAGCTCTTGTAGCTTGGTGGCAGTGATTGGAGAATTCTGTCAATGACACTGTCATCAGGAAGATTAACTCCCAGTTGAATTAAGTGATTATTATACCCAGACATTCTGAGTATGTGTTCACTGGCAGAACTATTCTCATCCGTCTTGCAGCTATAGAACTTATTGGAGACTTCATATCTCTCAATCCGGGCATTTGCTTGAAATATTAACTTCAACTCCTAGAACATCTCATATGCTCCATGATGTTCAAAACGTCGTTGAAGTCCTGGTTCTAAGCCGTAAAGCATGGCACACTGAACTATCGAGTAGTCATCAGCTTTGCTCCGCCAGACATTCACAACGTCCGGCGTTGCTCCTGCAGCGGGTCTTGCACCTAGCGGTGCTTCCAGGACATAATTCTTCTATGCAACAATGAGGATAATCGTGAAGTTATGGACCCAGTCCGTGAAATTGCTACCATCATCTTTCAACTTAGCTTTCTCAAGGAACGTATTCAAATTCAACGGAACAACAGTATGGCCCATCTATCTACAACAACATAGACAAGCAAAATACTATCAGGTACTAAGTTCATGATAAATTCAAGTTCAATTAATCAAATTACTTAAGAACTCCCACTTAGACAAACATCCCTCTAATCATCTAAGTGATTACGTGATCCAAATCAACTAAACCAGTTCCGATCAGCACGTGAAATGGAGTAGTTTTCAATGATGAACATCACTATGTTGATCATATCTACTATATGATTCACGCTCAACCTTTCAGTCTCAGTGTTTCGAGGCCATATCTGCATATGCTAGGCTCTTCAAGTTTAACCCGAGTATTTCTGCGTGTGCAAAACTGGCTTGCACCCATTTTAGGTGAACGTTGAGTTTATCACACCCGATCATCACGTGGTGTCTCGGCACGACGAACTTTGGCAACAGTGCATACTCATGGAAACACTTATACCTTGAAATTTAGTGAGAGATCATCTTATAAAGCTACCATCAATCAAAGCAAAAAAATATGCATAAAAGATAAACATCACATGCAATCAATATAAGTGATATGATATGACCATCATCATCTTGTGCCTTTAATCTCCATATCCAAAGCACCATCATGATCACCATCGTCACCGGCGCGACATTTTGATCTCCATCGTAGCATCGTTGTCGTCTCGCCAACTATTGTTTCTATGACTATCGCTACCACTTAGTGATAAAGTAAAAAACAATTACAGGGTGATTGCATTGCATACAATAAAGCGACAACCATATGGCTCCTGCTAGTTGCCGATAACTCTGTTACAAAACATGATCATCTCACACAATAAAATTTAGCATCATGTCTTGACCATATCACATCACAAAATGCCCTGCAAAAACAAGTTAGATGTCCTCTACTTTGTTGTTGCAAGTTTTACGTGGCTGCTACGGGTTGAGCAAGAACCGTTCTTACCTACGCATCAACACCACAACGATATTTTGTCAAGTTAGTGTTGTTTTAATCTTCAACAAGGACCGGGCATAGCCACACTCGATTCAACTAAAGTTGGAGAAACTGACACCCGCCAGCCAACTATGTGTGAAGCACGTCGGTAGAACCAGTCTCGCGTAAGCGTACGTATAATGTCGGTCCGAGCCGCTTCATCCAACAATACCGCCGAATCAAAGTATGACATGCTGGTAAGTAGTATGACTTGTATCACCCACAACTCACTTGTTTTCTACTCATGCATATAACATCTACGCATAAACCACGCTCGGATGCCACTGTTGGGGAACGTAGTATTTCAAAAAATAATCCTACGCACACGCAAGATCATGGTGATGCATAGCAATGAGAGGGGAGAGTGTCGTCCACGTACCCTCGTAGACCGTAAGCGGAAGCGTTATGACAATGTGGTTGATGTAGTCGTACGTCTTCACGATCGACCGATCCTAGTACCGAACGTACGGCACCTCCGTGATCTGCACACGTTCAGCTCGGTGACGTCCCACGAACTCACGATCCAGTAGAGCTTCGAGGGAGAGTTACGTCAGCACGACGGTGTGATGATTGTGTTGATGAAGCTACCGACGCAGGGCTTCGCATAAGCACCGTACAATATGACCGAGGTGGATTATGGTGGAGGGGGGCACCGCACACGGCTAAAGATCAATGATCAACTTGTGTGTCTTGGGGTGCCCCCCCTGCCCCCATATATAAAGGATCCAGGGGGAGGCGGCCGACCAGGAGGAGGGCGCGCCAAGGGGGGAGTCCTACTCCCACCGGGAGTAGGACTCCTCCTTTCCTAGTAGGAGTAGGAGAAGGGGGAAGGAGGAGAGAGAGGGGAAGGAAAGGGGGGGCGCCCCCCCCCTCCTTGTCCAACTCAGACTAGAAGGGGAGGGGGCGCGCGGCCCTGCCTTGCCCGCCCCTCCTCTTCTCCACTAAGGCCCATGAGGCCCATTAT
The DNA here is from genome assembly GCF_002162155.2 of Triticum dicoccoides. Taxonomy (NCBI): domain Eukaryota; kingdom Viridiplantae; phylum Streptophyta; class Magnoliopsida; order Poales; family Poaceae; genus Triticum; species Triticum dicoccoides. Next base: position 468,397,742 of record NC_041381.1, read on the forward strand.
ACTCCCCCCGGGGGGGGGAGGGGGGTTCGGTAA
>NC_041381.1:468398058-468406104 GCF_002162155.2 Triticum dicoccoides
AAGTCCAAACATAGTCATCCAATATATCGATGTTTATGTCTCGAACATTTCGGGACTCCTCGCCATGTCTGTGATCATATTCGAGACTCCGAACTACCTTTGGTACATCAAAACACATAAACTCATAATATCGATCGTCACCGAACGTTAAGCGTGTGGACCCTACAAGTTCAGAACTATGTAGACATGACTGAGACACGTCTCTGGTCAATAACCAACAGCAGAACCTGGATACTCATATTGGCTCCTACATATTCTACGAAGATCTCTATCGGTCAAACCGCATAACAACATACGTTGTTCCCTTTGTCATCGGTATGTTACTTGCCCGAGATTCGATCATCGGTATCTCAATACCTAGTTCAATCTTGTTACCGGCAAGTCTCTTTATTCGTTCCGTAATGCATCATCCCACAACTAACTCATTAGTCACATTGCTTGCAAGGCTTATAGTGATGTGCATTACCGAGAGGGACTAGAGATACCTCTCCGACAATCGGAGTGACAAATCCTAATCTCGATTTATGCCTACTCAATAAGTACCATCAGAAACACCTGTAGAGCACCTTTATAATCACCAAGTTACGTTGTGACATTTGGTAGCACACAAAGTGTTCCTCCGGTATTCGGGAGTTGCATAATCTCATATTCATAGGAACATGTATAAGTCATGAAGAAAGCAATAGCAACATACTAAACGATCAAGTGCTAAGCTAACGGAATGGGTCAAGTCAATCATGTCATTCTCTAATGATGTGATCCCGTTAATCAAATGACAACTCATGTCTATGGCTAGGAAACTTAACCATCTTTGATTCAACGAGCTAGTCAAGTAGAGGCATACTAGTGACATTCTATTTGTTTATATATTCACACATGTACTAAGTTTCCGGTTAATACAATTCTAGCATGAATAATAAACATTTATCATGATATAAGGAAATATAAATAACAACTTTATTATTGCCTCTAGGGCATATTTCCTTCACTATGCACTTATGATTGGAACTATTAGCAAGCATCCACAAATACCAACAAGTTCCATTAAGGTAAAACCCAAGAATAGCATTAAGATGTATTGGCCCCCTTCAATCACGTATGTATCAATTTCTATGTCAAGAAGAAGTTTTTGTCGATCTTGCCACCTAATTCATAGGCCTATGCACAAACAACTAATCCTATGGGCACCAAAGGACAATAACATAACCACAAGCAATTTAAACCAATCATATCAATTCACCAATTAACCAGTAGAACAAAAGTGATCTACTCAAACATATCAGCGACGACACAAATCATTGGATAATAATTCATAGCACCAAAAAACATGTTCATGTAGGGGGTTATAGCAGGTTGCGGGAGAGTGGACCGCTGATCATAGAAAGAGGGAGGTGATGAAGGTGTTGATGAAGACGTCGATGTTGATGGAGATGGTTGCGGTGACGATGGTTCCCCCGCCGCCGCCGGGAGAGAGTAGGAGAGAGGCCCCTCCCACTTTTTCTTACTTGACCTCTCCCTTAGATGGGGAGAGGTTTCCTCCTCTGGTTCTTGGCCTCCATGGGTCCCGGAGGGTGGGCGCCCCTCCGAGATTGGGTCTCCCCTCTCTTTTTCTCTAGGTTTTCGTCTATATTTTGACACTATTTTTGCGAGTGAGCACCATTTCTTAAATAGCCGGATATCCGTAACTCCAACCGGGATGAAATTTTAACACGATTTTTTCTCCAAAATTAACTCCCTTGCTCCCAAAGGAGAACTCCAACCGAGTTAGGGTTTGCCCACATGGACGCATGACACGTGTAGGGCCGTGAGGCCTGTCCATGTGGGCCCCACAAATGTCGCCTTGTGTTGATTCTTTTGCCAAGAAATTCAGATATATTTCAGAAAAAATTCACAAAAAAATTCAGGTCATTCTGGTCCAGCGAGTTCTTCACTTAAAAAACCAAAACGAATGTAAAACAGGAACTGGCCTTTCGCACTGGGTTAATAGGTTAGTCCAAATAAAAACAATATAAACTATTCACAAAAAAATGTAAAACTGGTATCATAATACCATGAAACGGTAAAAATATATAGATACATCGAAGACATATCAATGGCCCTCTGCATCCTCCACTAGAATTTGGTTTCATTGTCGTGGGAGTAGCGGGTATGCCGTAGTCGACCACCATGGCTGCCAGCACGCCAAAACCTTCCATCGCGACCTTTCCCACCTCCATCCCGACGTGTTTAACCTCCCTCCCGCACAACCATTGTTCCCCACCTCGGTTCTGCTTGAGGAGGAAGGGCGGGGCCTGAGATCAATAAGGTTGCATCGGCGCGCGGCGGTGCTTGTTCATCCCACCAGCGCTAGCAGCCTTCCCCAAAGTTGCGCGACGATGACATTGGGGGTATTTGTGGTGTCAGCGAGTGGCTGTGAGTTGTTGCCGCCGGCTATCGGTTAATCTATATACTCCATCTATTCCTCTATATAAGGTGTATTTGTTTTTTGATAAAATTCCACAATGTAAGGTGCATTTCTTCTAATTCCTCATAATTCTATTTCTATCCCTTAAGAAGAAAGGAAAGTATCTCTCTCCCGATTATCTGTATCTCCTTGTAGTAAAAGAAGGAAAGTATCTCTATCTTGATTGCATGTATCTCTTACTTTCTTGGACTAACTGATTTACTTGCCACTAACCAATAAATTTTTCAAAGATAATTTCGTCATAACTTCTCTATAATTATGTGTCTTGGTCATCGTGTGCCGAAAATAGTACTTCTTACATAAAGGAATGGAGGGAGTAGCGAACAAGGTGAATTGGGGGTTTTACTGTATATGGGACGTTCACACTTGTGAAGGGAGCTTCGGCGAGTATACGGGAGCGTAGGCGCCTTGTGGAACGGTGGTGATCTGAGGAGGATGTAATGCATGTGCGTCAAGTAGGCGAGACTGCAATGGCGCAGGTGAGGACTAACACGGTGACACGTGCGTACACAGTTATGTTTATCCATTCTCGTGTGACACTGTGAATCTTACACATAGCAAAGTGTGTCTTGTACTTCATAGCATAGCACATATTTCCCACCACACACTCTGTGTGCATTGTCACGGTGTGTCGCACACGGCTATTTTGCAAAATCTTTGTGCAATTGACACCTGTGGTCAAAATAAATATCCCTTCACACCCACCTGCACTGCAATCGTGTTCCCCCTTTTTCCTTCCGGCCCGCCTCCACTGTTATCCAAATGAACCGTGGCCTCTGAAAGTCAAATCGCGCCCGTCCATGTGGATGAGGCTGTTGCCGCGGCTGAATGCGACGCAGATGCCTTGGTGACATGCGCAGGTGATATTGCAACCACCGTCGCACGCATCAATGAGGCCGCGGCCGCGGCGGCATGCGTGAAAGAGCTCGCAGTTGCCCCGGCCGCGTGCGCGGATGATGCGGTATCCGCGGCCCCACATGTGAAAGAGGCCACGACTGCTGCCACACATGTCGATGACGCTGCGGATGCCGCCAACGTCTCGCTTGTTACCACTACGTGGCAGGAGGAGTCCAGTTAGAGAGCTCATGAAAACATCAAGGATATGGTGTACGCCCAAAAGAAAGCCAATCCCTCCTTCCAAGAGGTGATCTTGCAGCAGACTAGAAGCTATTTCAACGCAAAGGCCATCGTGCTCGAGGAAACACCGACAGTGAAAATCTCTGACTACCAGTATTTCAACAAGTGCTCCTCCTCCAACAAGGATGAGCATCTCAATATCAATAGTTTAATGCCCCCTACTTTAAGTAATTATGCAACGAGATATGCAATATGATGTTTGGTTACTTATGTAATTGATGTTTAGTTACTTATGTAATGGATGTTTATTTCAATTATACAATGAGTTATGCAATGATGTCTTAAGTATGTTGTTGTTCTGCAAATAGAGCAATATTGTTGTTCTGCAGACAGAGCAAGTCACATCACATACGATCCACATGACATAACCGTGTGCAATGGTTCACAGTATCTCACAGAGTTCCTTTATTTCAACCGTGGTGCCTAGCAAAACACACAATTCTCACCTGAGTTATCTCACACGAGTCGCCTTTAGGAAACCGTGTGCAAAACTTCACATGCATTAATATATTATATAACGTGTGCCATGCCCCCATCATCACACATAATTTATTTATTTCAAACATTGCCATGCAACCACACGATTTAAGCAGTACAATCGTGTTCGTTATCACGACTTGCTGCACAAGCATCTGTCGACCAAGCTGTGTGCCCTTTGTGACACAATGTTTCATGGATCAGCCATCGCACATGTTTCATTTTCTGGCACACAATTTTATTTTTCAAACATGTGTAATGTCTGCATCAAACATAGTTCAACGCCGGGGACATGGGGTTGTGATTGGTGTGTCTTAATAGCATCATTCTGCATTAGTGACCGAATGAGGGGCGACATAGTTTTTATGGGGCTTCTCAGCGCGAGTGCTCACTCAACTTCGACTACATCCTCGATGTCTGCCAGCCTGCTTTGGCTACTTCGCTCTATGGCGGACGACCACCATGGCTGAAGATGGTGCGAAGGAGTTTTCGGTGCCCTCGTCTGTCATGAACTCTCTCTTCTGACATGTGTCATTGGTCCAGATACGTGTGTGCTAGATGCTTCTGATCTATCATATGCGATTTTCCATGTCTGTAATCTTGTGATGATGCTAATTTGAATTAATTAAGTTTTTTAAAAAAACTTTCACTGTACATGTATTTCTGTTTCCATATCTAATCTATGTAGTAGGATTAAGCTAAAACTTTCTTATCAAGCATTACGCATGCCCCTTAACCACACAGACAAAGCATCGATCGTCAGTCTAATTGCAAAGCACGATGAGGGCGACCTGCCCTTGCAGGCCAGAGTGGCACGCAGCAGCAGCCACTACTCCACTCCATCCCTAGGAATGCCCTTTTCCTTCTTTTGTTTTCTTCCATGTATTGCGACGAGAATGGAATCGGAGTCGGAGAGCCATGTATATGCCCATTACCATCAGCGGAATATGTTCCAACCGACAACTACCATCTTCCCCGGCCTATGCCCTATATAAACCAGTGGCACCCGGCTCTGTTCTTCCCCACAACACACAGCCAGCACCTGCAGCTGCGTCTCACTGCAAATCCTCCAACTCCACTTCCTTCTTGTGGCGTCTCTTTCCGGCCGGCATCAGCCTACATCGCTCCAATTACACCCACCATCACCTCCCCGTGTGTCCATTTCGCCATGGCTAACTCGCTGCTCGACTCGCCGCCGCAGCTCCCTGCCGCCGGCCCTTGGGGCTCTCTGTTCGCCGTCCAGGAACCCGGGAAGCCTCGGCGTGTGTCGGTGGCGCTACCGTTCGCTCCCAAGAAGATGCCAGCGTACCGGTACGGCATGAAGCGGAACCTGGAGATGTGCACCGAGGCGCTCGGGTGCGAGACCGGTGGGGTCGACCCATCCGCTGACGACGCCGACGAGGGCGTGGAGCGGAAGAGGAAATACAGAGAGGAGGAGGAGGAGATCAAGGTGGAGCGGACGGAGCCGAGGGCGCGCGTGCTGCCGCCGCCGCTGACGACGCTCGCGGCTGGCGCGACCCGCATGCGCATGGTCCACGAGCGACGCGGCGGGCGGCTGGAGGTGTACGCGGTCCGAGCCTCCGGGATGGAGGCCGAGCGGAGCGGCGGGCGTCTCCGCCTCCGCCTCCGGCTCTGCGCCGGCTGCAATGCCGCTGCAGCGTGCAGCAGCCAACAAGAAGCGCAAGAAGCAGAGGAAGATGAGACAGAGGAGGTAGAGCAGCAGCAGCAGGAGTGCGTGGCCCCCAAGTACGTGCGCCGCGAGCGGTGCCTGAAGGTGGAGAGTGGCGCCACGGCGGCGAGGTGCAGCATCAAATGGGAGCAGGAGCAGGCTGCCGCCTTCTGGGTGGCCACCACCTGAACTACAACGGATTTTTTGACACATCTCATGGCTGAATCAACGAAGCCTTCTTCTTCCATCTCCAGCTCTGCACTTAGAACGGATGAGTAGGACTGGGAGATGCTAGTGATGATCTCGAATACTTTCGGTCTTCGATTTCTTTCGGTTACCTCTCATCTTCAGTTTCCTTCCTGCCTTCTATCTTCGACCAAGCTCGCCTGATCAAACTGTTCTTATTATGTCGCTGCTGATTGCAGTGGCACACTTTGTACATAGAAGTAGCAATATTTGGTCGGTGAGTTGTTTGAAAGAGTATTAAAATGTGCAGGCCCTTGATTTCTGTCGTGAATGAACATGTCTGTTTTCTAACTTCAGTAAACTTATCTCTAGGAGCTCTTCTAAGATACTCCAAATTATTAAGAGTAGTTCAATTTTAACAATCTAACGGCTAATAGCGTCTCTTAGAGCAACTCTAGCAGAGTATATATGCGATCGCCACACTGCATATGAAGTGTGCTTCATTTGCATTTGCAGGTTACGCAGGCAGCACACAAGCTCGGATCTTCACCTTCATAAATTTTTTTTTTCACGTCAAACACTTACATTCCCTCAAGACGTAAACGTTTAGCACATCAAGAAAACATGCACGTAGTTTTCGACAAGTTGCATGAACAAAAACATTTAAACCAGAACACATGTACAAGTCACATGTTGTCGTCGTGTGCACCATCCCATCCTTCTCCCACGTGTGCATTGTGCCATCTTTCAAGGTTCTGAAACATATGATCATATCTCATGCCTTCTTCCGAAAATCTCGCACCACTGAATCCATTTGGATCGGATCCAACATGATGAGCCATTTATGCTCGATTATGTGTTTTTCTCTCAGTCGATTCTCCTTAAGTTGGAGCCTACATGCCTCCATCTTCTGCTGATTTTTGAGCCTACATACCACCATCTCTTCCCGACGTCATATGCTCTCTGCATAGCATCTCATCTCGCCCTCTTCCTTTGCTTCTTCTTCTCCTCCATCTCTAGCTTTGCTTGATTCCTCTTCTCGTATACTTTCTTGTCCTCATCAACTCATCCATCTTTTTTCATCACCTCCGCCTCTTCTTCTCTCTTGAGCTTCTCCTTTCCAAACTTTCTCCTATCAGGCCGACCTATGCTATATGCCAGAGTGGGATTTCTGGGCACCTTTCCTTTTCCTCTCCAACACCATCATCATCTTCACCGCCATCCATCTCTGGAGAGGAATTGCTGCACTTCCCAGCTTTTGGACTGCCGTCATTCCAACAAATTCTAGTAATGTTGGAGGACAGACAATTTTCCCGTTGACTTGCCCATTTATCGGCACCTCTCTTGGGCTAAGTTAACATAAAACAAACAAATGCTAAAAATGGTGAGAATTTTCGAAGTAATGCAAATGTGGCAATAAAAACAATAAGATTTCTTACATGTTGGTCAATGACGACACCGCTACCTAGGAGGAGCGTGCTTCACTTGCTCCAAACAACCGTTCAAACGGCGTTGTCTCTTGAATCATACCCCATTGGTTTGTGATGGGTTTGAGGGCATGATCCATTCTGCGCCCAAGATGATATTTGGAACACTCCTCGATGCGCCCAATACTTTGCGCTCAATTGATCTGCTTCTGTGCCCACATTGAGAGAGAGATGTTCCCATGCCAAGACAAGCAGAATATCCACATTGGTCTTAAAGTTGGTTCCCCTAACTGCCCTCTTTCCTCAATGAGCCGGAGGCCTCAAATTGAATCAAACCACAATGATGTGCCCTTGAGATCGACATCAGTTGTCCCAGAATCACGAATCAAACTATTGAGAAATGATCCATCGCTCAAGGTTGATCTCCCAAATTCAGAAAATTAACATTGCACATTTGCCAGCAATTTCCCATGGCCAACCTACATTCAATTGAATAAAAATGGAATACAAGACAAATGATTGCTTTTTATACCTCATTGTCATTTATGTTCCAACGTACGACTGGGAAGGCGCCATATATAGTATAGCCCGCCGCCTAGAAGAAGCAGGGAGGGGAGGGACACGGTTCTTCCTTGTCTTATTCTTCAGTCCCTTCATAGAGGACAATGGTGGCTCTAGCGCGGGGG